>NC_139705.1:16665769-16703269 GCF_964188405.1 Protomyctophum parallelum | reverse complement strand
GCGACTTAATACTACTATTATTGTATCGTTTTCGAGTGGAGCTGGGCTTCACATCGTCTTCTTTCCCCGTGGGAACAAGGTAAGCAGACAACCCCTGTTCGCATAGGCTGCGTGCGCGCTGCTTCCCTGCAACACACACGGTCGCGTGCTACAAACGGCGACCTGAGCGTCCCGTTTTAGCACCCGTCAAAGTTGAACGGATAGCTCGTTCTCTTTGACAGCTTACGCTGTCTTGTTTTCCCACGAAGGCTGCGCCGCAGTGCTGGTGACGGCAAGCGTTAGCACTACCCGCTCCCAGCACGTGAGTCGACGCTAGTATTATTTGTTTACTACTTACCTATACTACTTATACTTATACTACTTATACTTATAAGTGTACTTATCTACTGCTATATTACTCTGCCTCTCTGAGCGAGTCTTTGCTGGCACTGGCCAGCTATATAGCACCGCCGCGTGCTACAAACGGCGACCTGAGCGTCCCGTTTAGCACCCGTCAAAGTGAACGGATAGCTCGTTCTCTTTGACAGCTTACGCTGTCTTGTTTTCCCACGAAGGCTGCGCCGCAGTGCTAGTGACGGCAAGCGTTAGCGCTACCCGCTCCCAGCACGTGAGTCGACGCTATTATTATTTGCTTACTACTTATACTTATACTACTTATACTTATACTTATACTACTTATAAGTGTACTTATTTACTGCTATATTACTCTGCCTCTCTGAATGAGTCTTTGCTGGCACTGGCCAGCTATATAGCACCACCGCGAGGTTACGTCAGTAACCCCGGTTATATGAATTGGCTTGACTGATTTAGTCACTTGTTCTCAAATAGTGTACTTTAATTTCGGCACAGAGCCATTGCCACTTTATAGGTTGGTTTTTCTGAAATTATATATATATAACTATATCATTATATATATATCATATATACTGGTCTCTGCTAGAGCACCCCTTACCTGGCATAGGCGGCGTGCGCGCCCCCTCCCTCCAGCTAAGCGGCCTTTAGCAGCTACAGTAGCCTCTACTGGCACAGGCAGCGTCCGCGCTCCCTTCCTACCAGTTTACGGCTCCACCCCTAGCGACCACTAGCGTCCGCGCTCTGGGCTACATCTGCGGGTTTCCAATGGACGAACCCCGCCACCACCTGTGCACCTCCTGCCAGGCTCCTCTGCGGCCAGAGGATGGGCATGACCTCTGCCCTGGGTGCCTTGGCCCCCAACATCTGAGGGAGGCACTCGGTGACAACCCATGTCACGTGGACGCAGGAGCGTCCAATCTCTCTCGCCGGTAATGAAGGCTAACAAAACCCTCCCCGGACAGAAGATACGTTATCGTTTAAAGCGGCGCTATCCCCGCTAAACAGACGTTCATATGATATCATATACTTATCATGGCATAACCTCCTGTGTGTGGGTAAAGGCTGCGTTCGCGCCGCCTCCCTGCTCTGCATACGAGGTCTGTTCGACTGTGAACGCTAGCGCTTATTATAAGCGACTATAAGACTTGCCGAAGGATAAGAACACTGTCATATTACCTTCGTTTGTTAAACACGCTACTTTTTAAGCTTTGTTTAGCCCCTGCTGGTGATGGCAAGAGCCTTGCTGGCCAAAGCCATATACCGATATTGGCAGCATTCAAGCTTAACTGCTTTTGCGAATAGCTGTATTGTTGTTATTATCAGCCCGGTACAGGAGCAGCTTCCTGCGTCCTCCCAGGGTATTGATGTTGCTACCAGTATAGTTTGTAGCAAAATAGTATTAACAGCTACTGGTGTACATAGCCTGTCTGGTTGTTAACCCAGCTGGCCCCCAGTAGTGGGCCTAGCTGAAGCTGCTACCAGTATGTCTGGAGCTCAAAGCTCCATTAACAGTTTTTTGCATATACAGTGGGTGCAACCTGGTTTGTTCCCACAGGTCGGATTAGTGCCCCTGGGTACCTGTAGGTCCTATTAGCCCAGCTGGTCCCCAGCACAGAGTATCTGGCGCTGCTGACAGCGTAGCTCACAGCTGCTACCAGTAGCTTAAAGTTAAAGCTGTTTATGAACAGGCTATAGCTTGTCTTGTTTTTTAGTAGCCTAGCTGGTCTCCAGCATAGCTCTCTAACTGGCGCTGCTACCTGTAGTTGTAGCCCAAGCGCTTATTATACTATTGAAGATAAAAAGCTATCTGTATATAGCTTGCCTTACTGTTTGTTGGCCCAGCTGGTACAGGGCAGGCAGCGTATGCGCTCCGCTCCTCCAGCATACGGCCAGCTTGATGTTACTTACTACTAATCGTTTGTTAGCTCAAGCATTTATTAACAGCTATTGGTGTATAGCTTGTTATGTTCATTAGCTGCAGCTGATACAGGCAGCGTACGCGCTCCCTTCCTTCAGCAGGTGGCCCCTATCGGTGGAGCTATCGGTTGTAGCCTTGTCTCCAAAACTAGCTTGTGTCGGTTTATTTAACCGAACCTGGCTGGGGTAGGCAGCGGTAGCGCTCCCTCCTCCCAGCATGAATGCGTAGTAGTGCACACGTGACTAGTGTATTGGAAGTGTCTTTTGTTTCGCTCTGGACTAGCAAACATAAATAATAATGCACTGGAGTTTGGATAAGCGTCATAGTGCCGTGATAAACGGTCACATAGGAAACACTACAGCTGCTACATAGCAGCGTCCAAACCTTGACTGAAGGCTACTTTATTATCATAAATTATAAGTAAGCCTCCGCCGGGGGTACAGGTAGCGTAAAGCTCCCCTCCCCCACCGCGACCATGCAGGTCGCACAGTCTATCTAACAGCAACGTTTGTGTGCTGTTTCTATGATGCACTTTACATCTGGTTGAATCTCAAAGTGCTGCAATGAGCATTTGCATAAACGTAAATGCATATTCACATGCTGCGGCAGGTATAGCAGCATTCAGTTTTTCGATTAAGTCATTATATGCCGATCTAAGTTAAAGCCTCTGCTGGCACAGGCAGCGTACGCGCCCCCTCCCTGCAGCATATGGCCAACACCTAGCAAACCAGTAGCGTCCGCGCCCTGGGCTAGTTGGGACTGGTGTGCACCGGCCGGTCCAAAGGAACCGGTGCCACCACAACGGAGAGCACCCACTTTCGTACCTCGAAAGCCTCTGCCGGTACAGACAGCGTATGCGCTCCCTCAAGCATATGGCCAACACCTAGCAACCAGTAGCGTCCGCGCCCTGGGCTAGTTGGGACTTGTGTGCACCGGCCGGTCCAGAGTAACCGGTGCCACCACAATGGAGAGCTCCCACTTTTGTACCTCGTGTGAAGCTCTCCTTCAGCCGTGAGCCGACCTTGGTCCTGCCCCGTGTGCCAGGAGGAAAAGGTCTGACCGCTGACTACAGCAGATCCGAGAGGGCTCAGCTATCTGCAGAGTTGGCCCGCATGAGGGCCATGCTCACTTCAGATAACACCTAGGCACCTCGGAGGGTGCCGAAGCGCCTACCTCTCCGATGCCACAACTGACTCGAGGTTGATGTGCTCTCCCCGACAGCTTAAGCTACGCACTTCCATGACTATGAGGAAGATGCAGAAGGCGGTGCCTCCCAGGCATCAGAGCCGGCCTCCCACTTCTCAGCTCATGCGCATAGCCGTGGAACGCATACTAAAGCAGGCAGTCGGCTCCTCCAAGCGCCTTCTTCTTGCTGTCTTCGCCGTCCCCCACGCCTGTACCTGAGACAGCTACAGGCCTGCCGGGCGAACGATCAGGGCCCTCTCCCATCTCTATACCGATGGTGAAATCCTGGCAGCCCTGCCCTGATTGGGAAAAGTGTCCTGAGACAACCCGTTGCGACATGACACTTCAATAGATTTGAACGCACAAGGCGATAAGGGCTGGCCTGGGTTACATGCCAGCCACCAAGCCTGTCATTGCATCCCTCATTGTGTTCCCCAACGAGGCCCGGCGGCAGAACGCTAGGTGACCTCGACCCCAGTGCAGGAGCACAGACAACCTGCTCACTGGGGCCTCCCGTTCACACTTAATAGTGGCAACGTTAATACTGGCTCAGTCACCTTTGGTGTGTCACTGGAGGCATTGGCGTCATGTCCTCAGAGCGTGGGCGGCTGATGTCCATCGTATCTCTAGCCCGTCGCCAAGTCGGGTTTTCACAGTCAAGCTTGACTGATGAGCCTAGGCCAACTCTCCGTAGTCTCCCTGAGGAGCCAGGAGCACTAGGTGGTTCAGCCGGGCGAGAATCGCCGGAGCGAACCATCCAGGGGGGGAAGACCAGGCTGCAGCTTGCAGGCCTACGACACATCCCGCCTCCCAAAGGGCCGAGCTCCAACATTGATGAAATCATCTTGACTGCCCTCGGAGCTCGCGTATCACCGCCGGCCCACACTAGAGGCCAGCGTGTTCCCTGGCGTCCCACGCAGGGACCTGACTGTGACTGTGACTTTCCGGGCTGTGCAGTGCCTTCTGACGCCAGCCCCCCATATCCGGCGGGTCAAAATGGCCATTATCAGCAACATGACGAGAGCCCTACTATCAGACCAGGAGTGATGTGTCCTCCTGCCCAAGGGCGCAACAGAGGCTGTATATCCTCAGTCACACTAAGGGAAGTCCGATCTACATACTTCCTCGTGACGCAAGACAGACGGGTGTCGACATGTCTTGAATCTGATGGGACCCATATGAAGTTTATGCCAGTCTACTGGGCCGAACACGGCAATGTGCTGGAGCGGCAAGTGGTGCGCTCCGCTCTATAGCACACATTCTCATACTCATGGGACCTTAACCGGGTACTGGACGCCCTGTGCGGGCCTACCTTC
This sequence comes from Protomyctophum parallelum, assembly GCF_964188405.1. NCBI lineage: Eukaryota > Metazoa > Chordata > Actinopteri > Myctophiformes > Myctophidae > Protomyctophum > Protomyctophum parallelum. The sequence continues at coordinate 16,698,496 of NC_139705.1, read as the reverse complement.
GAACCCTTGGCACAGGCAGAGCTGAAGTGGGTGTCATGCAAGACAGCCCTTCTCCTGGCCATTACATTGGCAAAGCGTGTCAGTGAACTGCACGCTCTGTCAGTCAGCGAATCATGTCTGAGGTGGAACGCAGACGGCTCGGGGGTCACGCTGTGGCCAAACATAGCATTCCTCCCGAAGGTGCTGTCGCAGGCTCACCTCAACCGGCCTATCAGGCTGGCTCGATTCAACCCCCCACCTGGGGAGCTGACAGACAAACTGGAGCTGTTGTGCCCAGTCCGGGCCCTGAGAGCCTACATTGAAGCTACTGCACGCATCAGGCGAGCAGAGCAGCTGTTCTTTTGCCATAGTGGTGTGAACAAAGGCGGCGCTCCCTCCAAGCAGCGCCTGTCCCACTGGATTGTAGACACAATCAGCCACGCCTATGAGGCAAGTAACCTCCCCGTACCATCAGGGGTACGGTGCCACTCTACAAGGAGCATTTCCACATCATGGGCTGCCATGAGAGGGGTGCCCTTGGAGGACATTTGTGCCGCCGCCTCATGGGCTTCGGCAGGCACTTTCTCAAGGTACTACAGGGTGAATGTTGCCACTCCCCACCCAGTGGACGTGGCCCTCTTCCCCGAATCCTCCGGTTCTACCCTTTGAGGTCTGTAATCAGGATTCCTCGTGACTTGGCTGGTATAAGTCATTCAGTGCTTAAAGCACCGCCTCTGGCGGTCAGCAGGGACGAAATAGAACGATAGTTACGTATGTAACTACGGTTCTATGAGTCCTGAATGACCGCCAGAGGCACTCTTGTCACTCAGAATCCTCGTGTTCTCGCGAGAAGATTCTGTAGGGACTGAGCCCCGGACGACTGCCGGAAGTTATAGACGACTCCGGGTCATCACGGGGTCAACCGACATTGTTGGTATAAAATACTCGACTGCGCATGCGCGAAGGGACGTATTCAGTGCTTAAAGCACCGCCTCTGGCGGTCATTCAGGACTCATAGAACCGTAGTTACATACGTAACTATCGTTTTAGTGTTAGTTGTGTTAGTTTTAGTCTACTAAATATAATTCAATTTTTTTCTCTTTTCTGTGAAATACCTGGTTTTACACTGGGTTGCACTCTGAAAATAGCATGCAGATCTACAAGATTGGCCATTTTCAGAGTGCAACCAAGCATAAAATGACTTGTCTACTGGATCTCTTCTCCACTAGTCCCTCCATAACATTTTAGTCTATAGTTTATATTTGTTGACAAATTGCCAATATATTTACTCTTACAATTACAATTTAGGCATTTAGCAGACGATCTTAATCCAGAGCGACTTACATTAAGCAATAACAAAAAGCATGGCATACATCACATAATATAAAAAGTATAGTTATCATGAAACATGCGTAAGCTAAGAACGTAACAGTGGAGTATCTATATCATGAAACTATATATGTAAACTATACATACTATACTATATTATATATTATACATGTGTACTATAAAGTGCTATGACTACATAAAATGAAATTCTAGTGCTGTCTACGTAACATGCAATAAGTCTGTTTAAGATACTATCTAAGTCTACATGCAGTGCTATCTAAGGGGCTAGGGCAGGGGTCGGCAACCCAAGATGTTGAATGAGCCATTTTCGACCAAAATAATTAATTCAAAATCTACCTGGAGCCGCAAAAAAAATTGAAGCCTTAAAATGCTTATATAATGAAGACAACAGGGCTGCAAGTGGATATTAGCCTATCTATCAAAATAAAAAGTGCGCTATGGTTTAAGCCCGTTCGGAAATAGCGCACTGAGCGCACTGTGCAATGCAAACTAATAGGCGAGTGCGCTCCCGCGGTGCGCATTTCCGAACGCAGTCAACGCACCCTCCATTATTATGCCATGTTTTTTGCATTGTGTTCTTATACCCGTTTAATGTGATTTCTGTGTGTGGACATCGCTGGAGAGCTTCTCAACATTGGGCACGTAAAATGTCACTTTAATCTTCACACACGATTGCAAGCTCTCATCGGTGAGGCGTGTGCGGTATTTGGATTTAATGTAGTTCATGTTTGAGAATATCTGCTCACAAAAGTACGTTGATCCAAAGATGGATAATACTCCAAATGCGAGTTTCTTCATAATTGTCTGGAAGAGCATTCCATGTTTTCCACACAAGTGTGTGGGAAGGCAGAAGGGAGCAAACTTTTAAGAAGTGGATCGCAGCTTTAAACTCCACCACTGCTGGCTGCTGCTTTGCTGTTTCGTTGCAACCCGGGAGATAATAAAACGTCTATATGACTCCTTCATATAGTCACCGTCTGTGAACGGCTTGCCACGTTTTATTTATTGTTTGATAGTTTGTCACTGCAGATTTAGCCATGGTGCGTCATGCAACTGCACCCTGTTTTACGCAATCGCTACATTTACATTGTAAACGTGTACATAAACATTCAGATTCCAAATATAAAGTACTCGCCACATGTGCCACGGGTGTTAGAATGTTGCTGGTACAGCGATTAGCATTGCTGCATCCCGCGTTGTTTAATAAAAAGCATTTTTATCCGAGCTGTTATTTTGCCATTGGCTTTCAACTACGCGCCCCCACCCGGTGTGCAACTGTTTCCCAACCCCGTTTGAGAAAAGGGGCGCTCGGATAAAAATGCTTTTTATTAAACAACGCGGGATGCAGCAATGCTAATCGCTGTACCAGCAAATGTCTAACTCCCGTGGCATGTGTCGAGGACTTTATATTTTAAATCGGAATGTTTATGGACTGCGATTGCGTAAAACAGGCTGCTGTTGCGTCATGACTGACAGTCATGCCTCCATGTTTCAGGGCTATAGCCTACTGCAGATTAAGCATACAGGCAATCCATCATAATATTTATTCTACACATTTTTACAAAATTGGGAAACTTAAGAATGTTTCTGTCACGTTTGGCCTCCTACAGAAACCATAAATGAAAAATAAAAATGTGAAAAAATAAACATTATACATTTTCATAGATTTTTTTGTAATGCTACAGGGAGCCACTAGGGGAGTGCTCAAGAGCCGCAAGCGGCTCTTGAGCCGCCGGTTGCCGACCCCTGGGCTAGGGCAAGTGCTATGGGCCATGCTGGAGTCTGAAAAGGTGGGTTTTCAGACTACGGCGGAAGATTGGGAGTGAGGCCAGGAGGGCCACATAACAGCTCCCCAGTCAGAGTGAACCAGGAGGGCCACATAACAGCTCCCCAGTCAGAGTGAACCAGGAGGGCCACATAACAGCTCCCCAGTCAGTGAGTCAGGAGGGCCACATAACAGCTACCCAGTCAATGAGCCAGGAGGGCCTCATAACAGCTCCCCAGTCAGAGTGAACCAGGAGGGCCTCATAACAGCTCCCCAGTTAGAGTGAACCAGGAGGGCCTCATAACAGCTCCCCAGTCAGAGTGAACCAGGAGGGCCTCATAACAGCTCCCCAGTTAGAGTGAACCAGGAGGGCCTCATAACAGCTCCCCAGTCAGAGTGAACCAGGAGGGCCTCATAACAGCTCCCCAGTCAGAGTGAACCAGGAGGGCCTCATAACAGCTCCCCAGTCAGAGTGAACCAGGAGGGCCTCATAACAGCTCCCCAGTCAGTGAGTCAGGAGGGCCTCATAACAGCTCCCCAGTCAGAGTGAACCAGGAGGGCTTCATAACAGCTCCCCAGTTAGAGTGAACCAGGAGGGCCACATAACAGCTCCCCAGTCAGAGTGAACCAGGAGGGCCTCATAACAGCTCCCCAGTCAGAGTGAACCAGGAGGGCCTCATAACAGCTCCCCAGTCAGAGTGAACCAGGAGGGCCTCATAACAGCTCCCCAGTCAGAGTGAACCAGGAGGGCTTCATAACAGCTCCCCAGTTAGAGTGAACCAGGAGGGCCACATAACAGCTCCCCAGTCAGAGTGAACCAGGAGGGCCTCATAACAGCTCCCCAGTCAGAGTGAACCAGGAGGGCCTCATAACAGCTCCCCAGTCAGAGTGAACCAGGAGGGCCTCATAACAGCTCCCCAGTCAGAGTGAACCAGGAGGGCCTCATAACAGCTCTCCAGTCAGAGTGAACCAGGAGGGCCTCATAACAGCTCCCCAGTCAGTGAGTCAGGAGGGCCTCATAACAGCTCCCCAGTTAGAGTGAACCACATAACAGAGGAAGGCTGCAAGACAGAGAGAGGATATCCTGCCATGCCTGCTCCAACACGCTCGCCACCGCTATACCGTTAGCCTGTGTCCGCTAGCGCACTAAACAGGAACACACGGGGAAGAATACCATGCCGTCTGACACACACACACACACACACACACACACACACACACACACACACACACACACACACACACACACACACACACACACACACACACACACACACACACACACACACACACACACACACACACACACACACACACACACACACACACACACAACTGCTGCACCAAGACAATGACATGGCTACTAGAGGTCAGCTCGAAACACTAAGACTGTAACACTGACACATATATATACCCTATATACCCATATATATACCCTTTACAATTACCATGCCTATGGCGCCTTTCACAACTTATTTATATATAATAATATAAAGTGTCAATCTGTACTGTTGACGACTTTCACAACTTTGTGAACAGACGACCCTGGATTATACTAACCGTAGGCGGGTGTTCACAAAAATGTAGTATGTATGGCTGTTATATTTAATCCGGTAGACTTTATATTAGTGTAATTCATAATTATAAAAATATGAATTATAAGTTCAAAATTAAGACTCAAAATCAATCTGAATTTAAGAAGGGGCACCAGTGAAATGAGCTTAGGAATAAGCACCAGATTGATTTGTATTTAGCCTTTAAGTTAAACCACTAATATAACAATTAAAAGATTATAAAATAATCAATTATTATTTTATCTTAATAAATCTATGGAATCTGAAGGTAAGAGGTCTTTTCCATTACATAGCCTTTCTTACTTTGCATGTGTCAAAAACCAGTTCAACTCTTGAGCAAATAATAGACTTGTTTTAAAAAATGAATCAATTTATTTCCACACCTAAGCTAATAGACAAACTTAGTAGAACAATAATCAAACGATTTCTTAAACAAGGGTTAATACAGGTTCAAAATAGAATTGAAGAAACAAATCAAATGATAATGAAATATCTATATGATAGGTAATGTTCTTTTGCCATGAACTTAGAAACCTGATGTAAATGCAATCACTTTCCTGAGTGTTGGCTTTGTTGAGAGCTTGAGAGAGAGAGGCAGACTGGGGTCGTCTGTCTTCTGAGGGAGAGAGGTGGAGTGGCAGCGGCAGGGGTTCGATTTGGCTATAACCCCTGGGCTTGTCGATGTAGTGCCTGGGATCGCCTGGGACTGCCTGGGACGCTCAGGTAAGAGCGTCGGGAGCTGGTCTGTGTAGACCCATCTCATCCTTCTGGCTCCTTGGTCTCTCCCTCTATCCTGTCTTCTGGAGCTGGTCTGTGTAGCGTTGTGGCCAAGACCCTCTCATCAGACGTCCTTTCCTCTCCTCTCCCTTCATCCGGTCTTCATGGACTCCACTAATCCTAGTTTTTCTGTCTGCCTCTCCAAATATATATAGTTCTCTTGGTTGGGCTCAGTTACTCTGTATGTCACTCTCTTTGCAAGATGGAGACATTGAGATGTCTCGTGACATTTCCAGACTTCGTCAACATGTTTTCGTGATGCAATATTTCTTTGAAGTTCATTTTGGGAAAGGGTGTACGCATGCATTTTTCATGGCTTTAGATTTCACATAACACACAATCTGCACACATGTATGAATCTACATTTATTGTACAGTGAATGTCATATTCCCAATTGATGGTTAAGGAATTGTGAATGAATGCTTTTGTGACTGAGTGGAACATTCAACCTTTGACATCCAAAGTCAGGGTGTGATCTGTGGCGATGACACTTTATCCAGCTGAAATGCAATCAAGTCTTTATGACACTTAATCCAGCTGATATGGAATCAAGTCTTTATGATACATAATCCATCTAAAATGGAATCAAGTCTTTATGGTACAAGGGTATCCCTTGGACCTGAGTCTCTGAGTCTGTAGGAAACAAATCAAATAGATTTCCTTCCTTGTACCTATGAACATGAAGGCCAATGTCTGGAATTGGACAGTTTCAGTGTACCTTTGTGCACACAAAGTATGCCACTGGTGCAGGAATTGAGACCATTCTTGAGGGTCAAAAGGTCAGCAGACCCCTCTGTAGGCCTATATCTGTCCGGCTTCTCTGCTTACATGCTTGTCCATGTGGTGTCAGTATGGAAGAGAGAAATCACTTCACATGATGTTCATTAGATGTCATCCAATGCTGTATGTGGTATAGCTGGATGGGATAGCTTAATTGTGCCTTTATACCCCATATCTACTACAAATCCCCCATTTCATAATAAAAGATCAAAGGTTACTGGTGATGTTTTGATTATGAAACTTAGTTGATAAAAGCACAATCAATGAACTCAGGGAAGCAATAGATCATGTTAGCAAATTCATGGCATAAGAACATATCTCTATGCTACGCCTATAGTATGTTAATGCTACTGATCCATAATTTGATTTCATTAATGAAAATATCCTGAGATTATAAGTAGACATAGACTTATTATTCAAAGGAGTAAAAACCAGGCATGCAGTATATTATAAACAATACTGGGGTTTTATTCTGAGTGTTAGTCTACCCTATAAGGAAATGGGGATTTCCTATTTCCACAGTAGTTGTGTAGAGTGGAGTATAGGGGGACTACACTAAGTTTGAATAAAAGAAAGAAAATAAAGGAAAGAAAATAAAGAAAAGAAAGGAAGGAATTATGTTGACTGGTTGGGTCAAAGCTGAGAATTCTTCCCCAAACTTCTATATGGAGGGTCATTCCTTGGGGTTCCTACCTATACTTAAGAAACATGCACCAGCCAGGGACATGCAACATGCAGGCCGGTGGTTATTTCAGTACTTGAAAAGTTGAAACCTATGGGGCATAGTGTAGGAGGTAATAGTTTAATATTGATTGGTGGATCAGTTTCCACCCTGTAGGCTACTAGCTTATTAACCAGTGAATACCAAACATAAGGTTTCTATGGAAGTTGACTACTTTGGGCGATAGGTAGATATCTTGAGAGCCAATAGCAACTTATAAAAATAAATAAAAATACATCCCCCAATGGCAGATGTCTTGGTGCGGTCTGTAAAACAGAGTTACAGAAAAACTAAGTTAACTCCGTTCAGTTTGCAATTAATTCTAAGTGACAGAGTAACAAAGTGGTATTTGGAAGTACTGTGTTACTAAGTTGACTAGTGCTAGTCTAAGGACTCATTTTAACAACATAAAGCAGCATATCTCCTTTGAAGGAGATTCACAAAGTTATATGCAAAGACCCCCCCATTTCAAAATCAAGAGGTCAAAGGTTACTGATGATACCTTGATTTATGAAAATATTTGGAATGCCTGTCATAATATGCCAGCAGCTGTTCTGGTATATCTGAGGACATACACGTATAGGGAGCCCCAAATGCATAATAGTTTGCAGGTTTATGTTTTGTCAGTGAATCAATTTGACAGGGTAAAAATGCTATAGGTTATAGTCCAAGTATCGATTAGCATAATAACACAGGTTTTAGTTTTTATTCCATTGGTTACTTTTAATTTATGAACTATCACTAGTAATTTAGCATGAGAGGATAGACTTTATTCACGCATCAGACCTCAGTCGCCAGTCCACAGATCTTTCCGCAGGAGTATTTGAGAGCCAATGCTGTTTATCAGCATTTAGCAAAGCTTTCTTTTTCCGTCTGGATAGGACAGGTGAGCTCACAACTGCAGGAACGCTGTGACCTTCCTGTGGGTGAGACTGGTTGGTATTATTTTCCCAAGCCATGTCAATAAGATCATTATTATAAATTCGGTCAGCGACCGTTCTTAATTTACTGCTGGACATATTTCTGTCCGTGTTGTCTCGGACACCAGGTCTGATGCTTGTATCAAGTCGATCTAGAAAGACTGATTTAAATGTTTGATCTTCCTCCATATCAATAGTGTTCTCATCTGAAAACCAAGCTCTCCTCAAGCGACCAAAGAAGGTGCTAGGACGTTCACCTTTCTTTTGTCTTAGGGAAAGGGCGGCAGATATTCCCTCCAACTTGTGGACTTTATATTCCCCAATGAGACTCTGTGACAGAGCATCATAGTTTTCAACAACATCCGACGGTTGACGTTCAATAAATCGTCGTACCTCAGAGCTAGAGGACATACCGATAAGTTGGACTTTGTGTCCTGTGGTTACATCTGAATAACCTTTAAGAAAGTAGTCGATATCTCTTAAATACCCAACGATATCGCAATTGTCAGATGTTGTTTCAAACCTGGGAATATGATGTGCTATTTTGTCTAATAAGTTGGTAGTTACTTTTTCAAAAGGAACACTTTGAAGAGACACTGTGATGTCAGGTAAAACATCTGGTTTGTCAGGTAAAACTTTCAAGGCCTCACAGTATGTTTTGGGGGCCTGGCCTGTCTGAATCTCAGAATTGACAGCTAGGAGTTTTAATGGCTTTTTAGGGATCTGGTGTCCTGTGGTTCCTTTTGAATGACCTTTACGAAAGAGGTTAATATCTCTTAACAACTCAACATCAGTTTGATCAGAATCAGATTCTGTTTCAAACCTGGGAAGGTTTAATGGCTTTTTAGGAATCTGGCTCTTAAGTAAAATAATATCTTCTTGTTGTTGATTACTCTTAATCGTAAGTTGTTCATTTTCATGCTTTTGACTTTTAATTAAATCAATACTTTGTTTTAATTTAGCTATTTGAGCTACTGTCTCTTTAGTGACGACATTAAAGTAGGTAATTGATTTTTGTATATCTTCCATTTGGACCTTAAGGTTTTCGTTGGTGTTCAGTACCATATTTAATGCAGAAATAAATCTGTCATTGGCAGTCTGGTTACTTTGTACCTCATCCACTTGTTGTGGCTGCTTTAGACATTCCTTCTCCAGTGTCAAAGGGCACGTGGGATCACATTTATCTTTGAGAGCTGGAGAGGGAAATTGGTTCAATTCTTTAGGATTATCATTAATATAATTCTGCGTTGCTTTCTCTAATGGTTTTGAATCAAGTGTTGTTAGTACAAATTCTGTGATTAATTTTAGCACATGAAGTACTTTTATAAGAAGGACCTTAGGGTATGATGATCCGGTGATAAAAATCATCATTACTAGAGGTAACAGAGACCGTACCGTGACATCGGTATTCTGGGATAAGGCGTCAGCCATTTTTGTCTCTGTAACACAGGGAGATTGATTAGAGAATTAAGCAAGGATAAAAGTAATTAAACCACAAACATAGGTCTTTAGTTAAAGAATTGCACTAATGCAATATTTGTTTGGAAGTGTCAACAAGCAAGAGTTAGATTGATCTAATCAATTACTTTGATAATTTTAAGAATTACACACTGACTAACACAGACGCTGCAGAGAGAAGGGGATGTCTCTTGCAGTGTGCGTGTGCGTATGTGAGTGTGGGTGTGTCGGGTTTCGGTGTCCCAGACAAAAATAGACCTCCCCTCTTCAGGAGGGGGAGAGGTGTATTTGGAACCCTCGCACAATGTTACAGCCACAAATATGGCAGTTTGTAAGGGACGTGTGGTACACTCAAGATGGCGTTGTTTGTTTGCCGTCTGGAGAGTGAGTCACGTGACTAGAAAGAATGTAAACACACTGAGGTGTTTATAGCTAGCTGACAGTGGCTGTCACATAAATTCTGTCCACCCTTTTCACAGAGAATCAGAGGGTTAATTTTTAAGAGCAGCTTTCGTTGACTTGCAATTTAGACTACAGGTTTTTAGCAAGGAAAGCAATCTTTAAAATTTTAAGTACAAGGAGTGCAGTTGCTAACTGTCTTATGTTCACTTATACAAAAATGAACCAACATATAATAAAATAGGTTAGCTGTGCCTATATTTATTAATTTACAGTGGTTTATTAGATCCTTAAAGAAGATTGGATCATATTGAAGGATTACAATATGAACACATTGTACAAGGAGCGCAGTTGCTAACTGTCTTATGTTCACTTATACAAAAATGAACCAACATATAATAAAATAGGTTAGCTGTGCCTATATTTATTAATTTACAGTGGTTTATTTGATTGGGTCATATTGAAAGATCACAATATGAACCAAATTGCTTATTTTGCGTTTCTTCACTTCGTTAAGTGGACTTTAACACACGATTAACGGTGGCTTTACACGTTAAGCAATTAGACTGTTTTTAATGTAAACACATTGTGGACTAAACACACGATAATGTGAATTTTAACATTAAGCATTCAGTAGCTTATTTTTGCGTTTCTCTGTCAGTGGACTCGATTTTGCGCAAAATTGATGACGGTTAGACTCGGATAGGGTCTGATAGATATAAGCTCTCAAGATAGACCATGCAGGGAACCCTTGCACTCAGTTTGACTTAAAAATAACTGAGCTGCACAGGTATTAAGTTTCACAGGCTAAGACAGTCAAGCAAGACTTTCAACTGCCTGTTGAATGATCAATTATCTTTAAGGTTGTTAAGGTTAAGGTAATTGGATGAGACGTCAAGTTCCAATATGTACCTTAACAAGGTTTAATTGCTCATAGTTGAACCCACTAAAAGAAAAACATTTTGTTGATGACACATCAGCAAAGCAAGGATGTTAAATTGGCCTCACTCCATGTCATAGTGTGGAGCCGATTTAACAAGGGTTTAAGGTTGAAATCCTATTGTCGATTTGACCATAGGTGGGCCTCGCTCGGGGCGCCATTATGTAGTATGTATGGCTGTTATATTTAATCCGGTAGACTTTATATTAGTGTAATTCATAATTATAAAAATATGAATTATAAGTTCAAAATTAAGACTCAAAATCAATCTGAATTTAAGAAGGGGCACCAGTGAAATGAGCTTAGGAATAAGCACCAGATTGATTTGTATTTAGCCTTTAAGTTAAACCACTAATATAACAATTAAAAGATTATAAAATAATCAATTATTATTTTATCTTAATAAATCTATGGAATCTGAAGGTAAGAGGTCTTTTCCATTACATAGCCTTTCTTACTTTGCATGTGTCAAAAACCAGTTCAACTCTTGAGCAAATAATAGACTTGTTTTAAAAAATGAATCAATTTATTTCCACACCTAAGCTAATAGACAAACTTAGTAGAACAATAATCAAACGATTTCTTAAACAAGGGTTAATACAGGTTCAAAATAGAATTGAAGAAACAAATCAAATGATAATGAAATATCTATATGATAGGTAATGTTCTTTTGCCATGAACTTAGAAACCTGATGTAAATGCAATCACTTTCCTGAGTGTTGGCTTTGTTGAGAGCTTGAGAGAGAGAGGCAGACTGGGGTCGTCTGTCTTCTGAGGGAGAGAGGTGGAGTGGCAGCGGCAGGGGTTCGATTTGGCTATAACCCCTGGGCTTGTCGATGTAGTGCCTGGGATCGCCTGGGACTGCCTGGGACGCTCAGGTAAGAGCGTCGGGAGCTGGTCTGTGTAGACCCATCTCATCCTTCTGGCTCCTTGGTCTCTCCCTCTATCCTGTCTTCTGGAGCTGGTCTGTGTAGCGTTGTGGCCAAGACCCTCTCATCAGACGTCCTTTCCTCTCCTCTCCCTTCATCCGGTCTTCATGGACTCCACTAATCCTAGTTTTTCTGTCTGCCTCTCCAAATATATATAGTTCTCTTGGTTGGGCTCAGTTACTCTGTATGTCACTCTCTTTGCAAGATGGAGACATTGAGATGTCTCGTGACATTTCCAGACTTCGTCAACATGTTTTCGTGATGCAATATTTCTTTGAAGTTCATTTTGGGAAAGGGTGTACGCATGCATTTTTCATGGCTTTAGATTTCACATAACACACAATCTGCACACATGTATGAATCTACATTTATTGTACAGTGAATGTCATATTCCCAATTGATGGTTAAGGAATTGTGAATGAATGCTTTTGTGACTGAGTGGAACATTCAACCTTTGACATCCAAAGTCAGGGTGTGATCTGTGGCGATGACACTTTATCCAGCTGAAATGCAATCAAGTCTTTATGACACTTAATCCAGCTGATATGGAATCAAGTCTTTATGATACATAATCCATCTAAAATGGAATCAAGTCTTTATGGTACAAGGGTATCCCTTGGACCTGAGTCTCTGAGTCTGTAGGAAACAAATCAAATAGATTTCCTTCCTTGTACCTATGAACATGAAGGCCAATGTCTGGAATTGGACAGTTTCAGTGTACCTTTGTGCACACAAAGTATGCCACTGGTGCAGGAATTGAGACCATTCTTGAGGGTCAAAAGGTCAGCAGACCCCTCTGTAGGCCTATATCTGTCCGGCTTCTCTGCTTACATGCTTGTCCATGTGGTGTCAGTATGGAAGAGAGAAATCACTTCACATGATGTTCATTAGATGTCATCCAATGCTGTATGTGGTATAGCTGGATGGGATAGCTTAATTGTGCCTTTATACCCCATATCTACTACAAAAACAATCACAAATCACATCCGAACCTCGGATGGATGATGATCGCCACAGACAGCGCGCGTCGTTTCAGAGATAACAGCCAAAGCCAAAGCAACCGAGTCAGTGCTGAAAGTAGAGAGACAGTTTCATATCGATAAAGTACATTCATTGACGGAGAATTCCGTCAAAAGGTTGGATTTGAAATGACAGAATAGTCCGTCAAAAGCAATAAAAGTGGCTTTGTGTGTGCCCCCCCCCCCCCCCCGTGGCGTCATTTGGCAGCCAAGTCTATGGACTTTTTATGTTTGCCATTGTGCGTGCCCCCATGCGCACAAACATGTCACGTTTATCTGTGAAGTGAGGCCCCTCACTTGTTTCATTAGAGAGAGAGAGAGAGAGAGAGAGAGAGAGAGAGAGAGAGAGAGGACAGAGAGAGAGAGAGAGAGAGAGAGAGAGAGAGAGAGAGAGAGAGAGAGAGAGAGAGAGAGATACAGCAGCTCCTAGATCATTTGCAACACTTCTGTCAGACCTGGGCCCTGAAAGTCAATATGAAAAAGACAAAAGTCATGGTTTTCCAGAAACGGTCCAGATGTCAGGGAAGCAGATACCCATTTTTACTTGGCTGCACCAACATAGAACACACACACACATACCTGGGGTTAAAAAATTGTTCCACAGGGAATTTTAACATGGCTGTGAATGACCTGAGGGAAAAAGCAAGAAGGGTTTTCTATATGATTAGAAAATCTATCAAAATTAACATTCCAATTCGAATTTGGCTGAAGATTTTCAAATCAATTATTGAGCCAATTGCCCTGTATGGTAGTGAAGTGTGGGGTCCCCTGGCAAATCAGGAATTTTCTAATTGGGACAAACATCCAATTGAGACTATATATAAATATATATTAAAAACTCAAAGAAAAACTCCAAATAATGCATGCAGAGCGGAACTTGGCCAATTCCCTCTCCTAATTAACATCCAGAAAAGAGCATTCAAATTCCATAAGCACCTTCAAAATAGTGACCCCACCTCCTACCATCACCAGGCCTTAAAATGCCAAGAGGAGAACATGAGTAGGAGTCCCCTCAGTCAGCTGGTCCTGAGTCTTACCCCCACCACCCCTCCCCTGACTAAAACAACCTCCACTAACCAAATTATCAAAATGCAACAAGAACATTATATCACATATTGGAAAAACACAACAAAAACGCAAAGTAAATTAGAATGCTATTTGGCCCTCAACCGAGAATACACAGTGGCAAATTACCTGACCACTGTTACTGATCCAAAACTGAGGAAGATGTTGACTATGTACAGACTCAGCGACCACCGCCTGGCAATAGAAACAGGCAGACACAGACAGAACTGGCTGCCTAGAGAAGACAGACTGTGTTCACTCTGCTCTCAAGGGGAGGTGGAGACGGAACTACACTTTCTGTTACAATGCGACAAGTATAAAGACATCAGAGAATCATTCTTCCCTAAATTTAAAGAAAAATATAAAGAATTTGAATCCACCATTAATAACTCATCACTCCAATATGTTCTGGGAGAACAGTCCAAATGCACAGTTTTGGCAGCACAATATGTATGGAGTTGTCATCAACTGAGGGACAGCCAGTGGACAGAAGAGACAGGTATATCTGTCTGAACAGGGTCATTAAGTTGCTGTTATGTTTATGTTTGTTAATTTATTTTCATTGTTACTGTATTGCTTGTTGTTCATTATTGTTGAGATGTTTGTTGACTTTTGTTTTGTTGTATGTACGCTTTGGCAATGTAACATATTTATCATGCCAATAAAGCCTTTTGAAAATTGAAAAATTGAAAATTGAGAGAGAGAGAGAGAGAGAGAGAGAGAGAGAGAGAGACAGAGACAGAGACAGAGAGAGAGAGAGAGAGAGAGAGAGAGAGAGAGAGAGAGAGACACAGAGAGAGACAGAGACAGAGAGACAGAGAGAGAGAGGCAGAGACAGAGACAGAGAGAGAGAGAGATAGAGACAGAGAGAGAGAGGCAGACCTCTATGGCTGTCCTGACCTAGGCTGATCATGTGCACTGTGACTCAGTACAGAGCATTGAGGCGAAGTCTCTACTAAATGTTATCCATGACAATAACGTCAGTGACTCACCACGCTGCTCTGACTGCAACTTCCGGAGGCCTAACGTGTTAATCCTACAAAAACACCATTCTCTCCCAGGGAAGAGAGTCATATACACATACAGTACTTATGATTCACGCACGCACGCACACGCATGCACACACGCACACGGCCTCTAAACTCAGTGCTTTCGAATGAAAAACTGCAACGGCAGTGTGTAAAAGACTGTGTTTGTTGAATGTGTGTGTGTGTGTGTGTGTGTGTGTGTTGGGGGGGGGGGGGGGGGTGGGTGGCTCTTTGCAGACACTCCCTCAGAGATGCCTCAGTCAGTGTGTTGACATTCTCAGCACAGCTCCCAGGGGTATCCCACAATGCCACGGTGCAGAGGCTGGTTGCCTGGTTACCGCGTGCGGGTGTAGAAGAGTTTATTAACAGTGTGAATGTGTGTGTGTGTGTGTGTTGTGTTGTGTTGTGTTGTGTTGTGTTGTGTTGTGTTGTGTTGTGTTGTGTTGTGTTGTGTTGTGTTGTGTTGTGTTGTGTTGTGTTGTGTTGTGTTGTGTTGTGTTGTGTGGTGTGTATTGTGAGATTGTGTAGGTAGGGAGGAATTTGTGGCGTTTGCAATAAGAATTAAAACAATTATAATGGAAAGGAACATTATCTGGCACAGAGAAAGTGTGTGGATGTTTCTACGTATGTGTGTATGTACGCATGGGAATGCATATGTGGGTGCAGTGCGCACGTGCACGTGTGTGTGTGTGTGTGTGTGTGTGTGTGTTTGAGTGTACGCAGCAATGTGAAGACATCCTGGAATGCATGAGTCAAATATCTATGGACTGTGTAGTGTGCTTATGTGGGGCGGCTCAATTCTTCATGGGTTATTAATTTGACCGCTGGATGTTTTTGTGACAGACTTCCCAGATGTTTGTGTGCACGTGCTCGTGCGTGCGTGTGAGTGTGTGTGTGTGTGAGTGTGTGTGTGTGTGTGTGTGTGACTGACAGCAATCACAGCATGACACACATGACTGGTCCTATTATCCGGTTCTCTGAGTTCAGGGGGTCAAAGGCCCTAACCCTAACTCTACTGTTACAGTACGTCCCCACCCCACCCCCCTCCACGCCCCACCCCACCCCCCTCCACGCCCCACCCCACCCCCCTCCAAGACCACAGCTTCCCTTGCACGTGACGGACGCTTATGATCCTTGGTGACTATTTCGATACCATGTGTTGTGTTTGCTTACTGTATAAGTCGTTCTGGATTAAGAGCTATACTGCAAAATGCCTACATTGTATGGAAGCTTATCAAAATCAGCAAAACAAAACGTGTGGATTTGTGCATGTACTGCGTGACATTGTCTGGGTGTATTAAAATGTATCATGCATGCTTTTTTTTTTTGCATCTTTGTGAGCAGGAGCTCACGCTAATAAATCACAACATACCGAACAATGTGTGTGTGTGTGTGTGTGTGTGTGTGTGTGTGTGTGTGTGTGTGTGTGTGTGTGTGTGTGTGTGTGTGTGTGTGTGCGTGCGTGCGTGTGTCATCTGACATACATTGAGTGTATCCATAGGGAGTATCCGGGTATCGGTCTATACTCTCAACTGCAGATGAAAGATGATCCCCAAATCCAATCACACCCATACATCTTTCAAACAACATCTGTGCACTGTCAACCCTGCACACACACACACACACACACACACACACACACACACACACACACACACACACACACACATACACCTCTCCAGAGAGCCTCTGGGTCAGGGGGTCTGTGGTCTAATTGAAAGAACACATGGTGCCCCGCCATGCATGAAGCCATGCAGTCAAGTTGAATGGCCAGGTCTTCATCAGACAGTGTCAGAGACAGGAGAGCAGATTATGATAAATGCCCCAATTCAGCCCTCATTATGAATATAAAACACATGGAGAACATAATCTCATATTGGGCCCTTAATGGCTGTGCTATCCCCATCGCTCCAGACAGTAATGCACTTTATCTAAATGCTTCTGCATTGTTGTAGTCGCATTTAGTGGCATTTGCGGGGTGGGAGTGGATATGGGGGGGATGTTTAAAATAAGATCATATCGACCTTCGGTGACACCTTTCTTTTCATCTTCGGCTAAATCCATCACCGTCCCTTTTCCGGCGGCGCGGGTCTCTGCTCCATTCCGTTTGTAAACCCACTGACCTTCCCGTGTTCACATTTGCCCCTGCATCTCGCCGCCTGCCTTCCCCTCCCCTCCCCTCGCCTCGCCTCGCCTCCCCTCACCTCCCTCCCCTCCCACCAGCTAGCTAGCGCTTCCTGCCTGCTTGCCTCCCTTCCTCCCCCGTTTCTGTGAATTACAGTTATTACAGTGTCAGCCCACCCTCCGAGTAAGAAGTATGCTTATAAAGAGGGACCCGTTAAGACACTTGGGCTGTGTTCCTCAACGCCTGCTAGGGACCAATTAACAACAACCACACAACCACAGGCCGGCTGAGCCGCGATGCCTTCAAAGGAGGCGAGTGGGGGGTTTGGTCCCCCCCCCCACCCACAGCCAGCTGGGTGACAAGAAACTAGAGCGCTCTATTCCAGTGACCGGTCCAATAAAGTGACGGGAAGGTCCAGAATAAACACAGAGAGAAACGCAGACAATTTACGAGACTAACACATGTACGCGTGCATGGGCGAGGTTACATATGGGTTTGTGCACACGCACACACGCACGCACTGACGCACGCACGCACACACACGCACACACACACACACACACACACACACACACACACACACTTATACTATAATAACTAACACTACATAAACTAAACAGCATAGTTGATTGTAGATCTGCCATTGTGTTTATAATGTTGGCAAATCTGTACAAATCTTGTGTTATGGGGTTCCTTGGCCACAAAAAACAATTAGAACAGAAGGATAACATTTAAAAAATCATGACTTCAGTCATCAATATGTGATTAGGCCTATGCGATGGTAGATTTAACATGGTACTATAACCTCATATTGTACAGTACAGTATATGTGCCCCGGGGGGGGGGGGGCTGTTATCTCTCCTAATGGTACCAACATCAATACAGCATGGAATTGTGGACAAAATCTTATCCAACGATAATAACATATATTAATTAGTTTTGTATCTTGAGATGCTAAATCTCACCAAATGGTGGCTCCGTGGGCCATGGCTCAAATGCAGAATAAATAATGGACCTTGATATGAAAAGGGTTGAAAACCAATGATGTATCCCATCCGCATCCAACTGTACACACAAGACCAGAGCTCAGTGTGTGATGTGTGATTATAGAGTTAGGAGCAGAAAGTACATTAAGTACTGTAATTATAATTAAGTACAATTTTGAGGTATTTGTACATTACTTGAGTATTTCCCCATTTCCAATACTTTTACTTCTATTCCACTACATCTCAGAGGCAAATATTGTTATTTTACTCCACTAAAACTATTTGAAATTTTGAGTTACTAGTTACTTTGTAGATTGTGATTATTATTACAAAACATACATTAGCAACTTCAGCTGTATATACAGTAGGCTACATTTCAGGCCATTTAAAAATAGCTAGAAGCTCACAATGTGTTGTGATGTGATGCATTGTGGGCTTGTAGATCTGGCATTTTCAAAACATTATTATACATTTGAAAACTTGAAATAGTACATTCTGCACAATGTGTACTTTTACTTTACTGTTTTAGCCAATACATATTGAAGTACATAATACATATTGAATTCTGGACTTGTACTTGTAACAGAGTATTTCTACATTGCAGTATTGATACTTTTAGTAAGTAAGTAAAAAAGTGAGTACTTTTTCCACCACTGTGTGTGTGTGTGTGTGTGTGTGTGTGTGTGTGTGCGTGCGTGTATTAGGAGGATCACACCATTGGTTCACAGGCATGTGGGGAGTGGGTTCTATGGGTCTCACATCACTGCAGTTTGCTATGGTGATGGGAGGACGAAGAATGAAGGAATTCCTACCACCACCCCCCCCCCCCACACACACACACACACACACACACACACAAGCACACGCGCACACACACACACACACACACACACACACACACACACACACACACACACACACACGAGCACACAAACACACAAACACACGAGCACATGCGCACACAAACACACACACGCGCGAGCACACACACACACACACACACACACAGTCACACATGCATGCACAAATGCACAAGCACAAACATGAACGCACTCGCACAGTCACACAATTAGGCCAAGTGCCTCCTCCACACATGGGAGTGAATGGGAGCGTGATAGACTTGGACAGAGAATGGTCTTGCTCTTATAGACGGTGGGCGACTCCATTGGACAGAGAATGGTCTTGCTCTTATAGACGGTGGCCGACTCCATTGAACGAGGAGGACACCCAGCCAGCGGGCATCAGCACGCTGGCTGGGTGTCTTGTCTCATGCCATCTATTCTATTGAACAGTGCATGGACGGAGCAGTGCATGACTGAATGAATGGTTCATGCTGGAAGTGGTGCCCCGTACGCACCTGCCACTGCTCCATAGAGGCCTCACATACTGTATACTATATCTGAACGGACACAACTAGACTACTACTAAGGCTAATAATATGACTGGGACTACCCCAGAGAGAGAGAGAGACAGAGAGAGAGTGCTGCAAGTGCTTAGCCTGCAGCACTTGCCATAGAACTTGCCCTGGCCTCGACGACCTCACAGGCGTATGCAAAGGCTACAATGATGTGTAGTGTGTGTGTGTGTGTGTGTGTGTGTGTGTGTGTGTGTGTGTGTGTGTGTGTGTGTGTGTGTGTGTCTCTAACCTGGCGTCAGGTCATCGCAGCAGACCTCGATGGAGCCAGACGAACAGTCACTGAGCTCCTCCACTGACACGTTACTGTCCTGCGCCGCCATGACACTCACAATGCTGTCACATGACCTGCACACACACACACACACACACACACACACACACACACACACACACACACACACACACACACACACACACACACACACACACACACACACACACACACACACACACACACACACACACACACACACACACACACACACACACACACACACACACACACACACACGTATTAGTACACCTAATCTACACTGCCAGTGATGCGAGTGAGCGAACAATGACATCTCATTAGAATACATCTATCTATAAATGTACCACATCTTTGTACGTCTGTCTGTACGTGTGTACAGTAGGTCTGAAATGCACGCAACTCGAGAACCGTTCGACTTCAAATTCGACACACACGTTCCACACCCCGACAGGCAGTGCAGTGCCCGGTGTCGAGTCGGTCGGAAACCGCCACAAAAGGCCTCTGCCTGGGCTCTGGACAGGGACCCTGGGCAGGGGCCCTGTCCAGAGCTCGGGCTTTGCGGGTTTCGCGGCCCCAAACATTTGTATTGGTTGATATCTATTCTACACGCTACCAATTTACGATTGGTTCAGGCTACGTCGCAATGCAATGGCCGACACTCCATATCAGGAGAGTTTTTGGTGCTATATCGCCGTGGTAACACTCGCCCCTTGCCTGTGTAGATGAGGTGGAATACTCATGATGAGGAAGGACATCAACATCTCTACACAAGATCCCCAAATAGTTGAAAAAAGAGCTGCGGAAACATAACATATACAAGCTCAGGTGTCCCAAAAATGTGCTTTAAAAAAAGAATTGTAACAGGAAGTAATAATGTTTAACCTTTATCTTGTTGTGAGTACAAGGAGAACAAGGAATGGTTTTGGAGATATTTCCACTCGACAGCAACGACATCATTACTGTGTATTATTATTAGAATAATAATATGATTTGATGATTCAGTAGCGCGCATCACTTCATGCCCTGCATTAAGCTTGTAGAACAATCTATCCATTTAGACAAAACAACCAAAGCATTACTGTGATTACTGCCACTGATTTAATTCAAATGAAAACAACATTAAGTCTGCACTGTGTTTACTTCGTTCTAATGATTTGATTTGTGCTCTTTCACAAGCCTATGTCACATCTCCTCACAGGAAAGAGAGCGAAAGGGAGTGTGTTTGTGTATGCAAATAAGCATGCATGCAAGTGTGTTTATGTGTCTGTGTCTGTGCGTGCGTGCGTGCGTGCGTGCGTGCGTGCGTGCGTGCGTGCGTGCGTGCGTGCGAGAGAGAGAGAGAGAGATTAGACACAAATACTTCAAATAGGCCTGCTGGTCACTTTAGTTTCCAGAGTGAGAGAAAGATGGAGAGAATATAGTGTGCGTGCGTGCGTACGTGCATGTGTGCGTGAGTTTCCAGAGTGAGGGAAAGGGAAAGATAGAGATAGAGTAATATAGTAAAATAGCTTGTTTGTTGGTGTGCGAGCGTGTGTGTCTTCCACTCACCTGTACCTGAAGGGAGCTACGGTCGCCATGTTGACTCTTGGGGTCTGCGGCGGCGTCTCTGTGGGCGTGGCCTCACTCTCTCGCCACGGGTCCTCCTGGACGCTGGTGGGCGTCGCCTCGGCCACGGGGACGTCCGGCGACGACGCGATCAGGGCCAGGGGCGGGGGGGGCAGGGGTCCGGGAGAGGAGGCGGGACTGAGGTCTTCAGGGGTGTCCATTTCCTCGTCCGATTGGCTCGTGGAGCCGCTGCGACCCCTGATGATGATGGCGGTGGGGCGGGGTTATTATAGTTAATGAAAACAAATTCAATAACGGAAAATTAAAATTAAAAAAACATTTTCGTTAAAAAAAAAAAACAGTAAGACGCCTTGATATAGGCGACGGCGACCGAAGGGCACTCTACCGGAATAATGTCACTTCATTATGTCAGCACTGTCATAGAAGTTTAATTTAAAATTGTCTCATATAAGCAGGGGTGCACATTAATATTTTGGGCTCAAAGGAGCACCTGGACATGTAAGTTGGTGCGCACAGCGGGGGTTGGGGGGGGGGGGGGGGATACAGATACGGACGTTTCTACTCTGCCTCAATGTTATGCTGCCCACATAGACAGATGCGAAAGATACAAAGATGCTAAGCTACACATTCACAGACAATGTATTTGTGGTCGTTAAGCAGCAGGAGGACGTTTGTTAGCAGCTCAACCACTGAAAACATCATTCTTTTTTTTTCTTTTTTTTTATATATTTCGTGAGTTTTTATTACACAATAGGCCTACTTACTCTGACCTTTTTGAATCCTGCACCAAAGTATGAAACATTTTTTTTTTAAACTAGCAAACACTAACAAAATAACAAATTGCAACCAACTAAATTAGCAAAAATAATCTCATAACTAACTAAAACTAAACTATAAATGAAAAATCCCAAACTGTTCTAACCTTGTGGTGGGGGGGTCGTGGTGTCGGGCGGCGAGGGTCGCCCGAACGGGAGACGACGGGCGGAGGTTATCGTTGCTCAGCCTGGACGAGGTTTCCTCTGTCGCCCCCTCCTGGTAGGGCTGTGTCACCGTTACAACATTTAAGTTGAGGATTAGTTATTGTCACTCAAACTAATGTGATTAACGAACATTGGATATATGAAATGAAATAAATTGCCTCGTAATCAAAAATGCACAGGGCAGATATGACAAATAACTGCAAAATACAAAGAAAAACATTTGCGGAAATAACTACAAGCTTGTTGATCCGCTATTTTTAACGTACAAACATTTTTCAATTTCTTTTAACATTTTTCAACATGGAAACGATTATGACTGGAGATGCTCTGATCGACCGGCCGATTTTCACTCCAAATGACTCGATCGGTGATCTGCAATTTACCCGATCTGTCGAAACCAGATCAATCAGATATATAGAATAGTATCATTTTGCATCTTTGTAACAGGCCTAAACAATAAACATCCTCCCCTTCCTCCCCACAGTAGGAAGAGTTTTGACGTGGGTTTTGACATATAATAATTTTGGAAATATTCAAATTTTCCCCTCACGCACAAAATCTGTATCGGCCGATTGTGAGGAAAACAATCGGTGATCGGGATCGGAGCCTGATCTGAGCACCTCTAATTATGGCGATTATGACAAAATGTAAAAAAAAATCACAATTATGTAATCATGGTGACGGGCCTACAGTACCTCCAGCTCCAGGGGGGGGTCTCTGTGGTCCTCTCCGTCCCCAAGCAGCCCTCTCTCCTCCTGGGACACCATCACGTTGGAGTTGGCTCCCTGTCTCCGGAGCAGCAGCGGCGGCGGTCGGAACAGCTGGTTCCGGTTCATGGCGTACATGTTCCTGTTGTTGCGGTGGTTGTTACCGTTCTGGGAGGAGGAGGAGGCGACGTGCGACGCTGGCAGGTTGGTAGCGACGGCGTGTTTAATGCCCGCATCCAACGCCACCATGTCCCTGGAGGAGAAACGTTAAATTATAGTTAACGGAAACTAACGGAATAACGGAAAATATAATTGATACAAAAACTAAAACAAACTGTATTGTGTGTTTACAATACTAACTAAAACAAATGAAATTATAGAAGAAATGCCCTTAGTTTGTCATCGTTCCAACAGTAACTGAATAAATAATATTATAAATATATCTTATGTGTCATAAAACAATATGTATCTCCTGTTGAGTTTTTATTACACAAAAGGCCTACCTGCACGTGACAAGTATTAAAAAACTAACTAAAACGAACACTAAAACTAAGCGTCGTCACAAAAATATTTTAAAAAAACGTAACAAAAACTAGCAAAACCGCTCTAAAAATGAATTAAAACTAACTGAATTAGGAAAAAAAGTCCTTGGTGCCTTGGACTCTGTGTCAATGTCTACCAGTAAGTGCAGTGAATTACTGGTTTGGTATATTTGGCCCCAGAGCCTGTCGCCTGTCATTAGCGTGACAAACTATAATGAAAAATCCCAAACTGTTCTAACCTTGTGGAGGAGCGCAGCGAGCGCTGCTGCAGCTCCCTACGCTGCAGCAGAGGGCTGTTGTAGGAGGAGCTCCCAGAGGAGGACCCAGGCTGCAGCAGAGGGCTGTTGTAGAAGGAGCCTCCAGAACAGGGCCCAGGCTGCAGCAGAGGGCTGTTGTAGGAGGAGCCTCCAGAGCAGGGCCCAGGCTGCAGCAGAGGGCTGTTGTAGGAGGAGCCTCCAGAGCAGGGCCCAGGCTGCAGCAGAGGGCTGTTGTAGGAGGAGCCTCCAGAGCAGGACCCAGGCTGCAGCAGAGGGCTGTTGTAGGAGGAGCCTCCAGAGCAGGGCCCAGGCTGCAGCAGAGGGCTGTTGTAGGAGGAGCCTCCAGAGCAGGACCCAGGCTGCAGCAGAGGGCTGTTGTAGGAGGAGCCTCCAGAGGAGGACCCAGGCTGCAGCAGAGGGCTGTTGTAGGAGGAGCCTCCAGAGGAGGACCCAGGCTGCAGCAGAGGGCTGTTGTAGGAGGAGCCTCCAGAGCAGGACCCAGGTTGCAGCAGAGGGCTGTTGTAGGAGGAGCCTCCAGAGCAGGACCCAGGCTGCACCTGGGGCACGGCCGGAACACCTGATTGATTCCATACGTTATAGACAGAAATGCAAAACAGCAGCAGAGTACAGTCAAACACTTGGTCGAAAAAGGATAACACCATTCTGGTCGTAGGTATTCAATTCATAAAACATAACATAAAAAAATAACAACATGATTCAATATCATCAAAATATAAAAGCACAGAGTAAGGGGGGGGGGGGGGGGTGATCACCTTATAAGGGAGAAGTGGTATTGGTGGATTTAAATTGTACATGCCTGATCCACATGTTTTGAGTGATGGGGTCAGGGCATTCACCACTTGGGTGGTAGTGCTATAGGCAAATTTACCCATGCTTGTTTTAAAGGTGGGCTGTTTTAAAGGGTAAATGCACAGTAGGCATTTTGGAGAAAAAAAAACTCTTCCTAGTCCCTTAATTTATATCATCGGTGAATAATCGGTAAACACCTGTGAAGGAAGTAGGGAAGGGGTCCGTAAGTAGGAAGAGTTATTCTGTATACATAGAGCCTATTAGTCAGATATGCGGGTACTGAGGGCAATGAGGGCAAAGCCACAGTTAGTTATTCTTAATGGATCAATCGATCCCATTTTCAGTGTCTTACCTCCTCCCGGCCTCTGGAGGAGCTGGTTCCTGACGCTAGCGTCCCTCAGCAGGTCCTTGGAGGAAGGGGGTGGGATGCCGGTGGTCCGCGGGGAGGAGGAGGAGGAAGGAGGCGCAGGGGAGTGCACGAGGGCCGTCCGCGTGGGAGAGTGCGCCGGTGTGTGCGTCGGCGTGTGTCTCGGCGTGTGTCTGAATCACAATTAGAATAAAATTAGAATAAAAGCAATATTGTCACATCACAGTTTTATTTTAGAGGATTGAAAGTTTGAGCAAAGCTTTTACCACAAACTGTACAAGGGTTTCCCCTGTATGGGCTGTAGGAATGACCGTGTTAGTGACTGGAGAAACAGTACAGAGGCATTGGTAAAGGTTAACCAACGGTATGTTTATTCACCAAAGGAGCTGCACTACCAACTAGCATAAATGCAGGAAGCTCTCTACTCCCAGCAGAGACTTCAGTTCACTGGCAAAATGGCAGCCTTTTATACCCAGCTGGAGATAATGAGAATGGACTATCCCATTTACAGGGTGTCTTCAAATGAGAACATACCATAAATACATACATAAGCATACAATAAATAGATATAAATAACCTTAAACCATACAAATGTTACAAGTTTATGTGAACTACATGAACTATACAAGTTATATAATAAGTCCTTCACACTACAACATAAATAATCAATCACAACAGCACATCTTAACCCCCCGTTATCCTGACATGGTCCAGCCCAATCCTTACTGAAACACATCACAGGCAATTGTTATGCATTCAATCAAACCTCAATAGAACTCCACATTATTGCACTTCCCAAACATATTGAATCTATAACCCACATTGCACTTGCCCCTCATGTTTGTTAATCACCAAGCATTTCCCCAGGTGGAACTCGTTGGCTGAGTGGCCATCATAGCTAAACAGGAAACGATATTCAACAATAAAATCATGACTTCCAAATACAACTGTGCAAGTTAATAAAGTGCCAATATGCTGTGCAGAATAAGTAACAGAGGACCACTCTGTTACATGGGCCCTCATGTGCTTTCTCACATCAGATATTTTTACATGCCTTTGCCCTTTACTACAAAACTGTACAACTAAACGGTGCTTTTACCACAAACTGCTGTACAAGTAAAGGGTCTCCCCTGTATATCAGATATTGACAAGCCTTTGCTACAAGACAGTACAACTATAAAGGTTTTTTACTACAGTAGGTAAAGAAAATTAAAAACAATTACACATAGTACCTGGGCGTGTGCGTTGGCGTGTGTCTCGGCGTGTGTCTGGGTGTGTGCGTGGGCGTGTGTCTAGGCGTGTGCGTCGGGGTGCCACGCAGTGAGGAGGAAGGCCGGGGGAGGCTGCTGGTCTGCCGGCGGGGGTCCACAACTTTGGGGGAGGACGGCAGGAGGCTGCGGGAGAGGGGGATGCCCGAGGGGGCCGGAGCCCGGGGGGCAGACTTCACATTGACGCCCCCACTCATCTCTGACCTGGGGCGAGAGAGGGAGACAGAGAGAGACAGAGAGAGACAGAGAGAGCTTCATGGTCACGTCACACGTTTACAGTGTAAAAGAGTGGGTGAAATTCATTTTTGTGCGTATAGTCCCTATCGTGTCGCCTTTTCCACAGAAGAGAAAGGGAAGAAGATGGGGGGGGGGGGGGGCAAAGGGGAAAAGCGATCAAGAAAATAAGAAACAAACCTAAAAACAATCGACATATTATTTACACATAAAACTGAGATAACGTATAAAGCAGTATATATATACAGTATATATACTGTGCATAGTGCATTACACAATCAAGGACATTAGTTAAGGTACAAGAATAAAAGAGTGAACACACAGAAGATGGGATTAACTTGCAAAATGTCAGTAGAGTACGTGTCATCCGATTACCCGACTAAATTTATGACATGCAAAATGCTGAATGTTAATCTAATCCCTTATGTGTCCACTCACAGAGTGGAAACTACCGGGAGTTTGCCGTGTACCACAAACAAACATCCACAAACATCCACAAACATCTAGACGTTAGATTTAATTTCATCAGGTTAACCTAGAACTCGTTGTTCCAGGCAGGCAGAGAGGGAAGTTAAGTCATTTAGCAGGCGTCGTATGCAGTGGTGGAAGAAGTACTTGCATTTCTTTACTTGAGTAAAGGTACAGTACCAATACCGCCATGTAGAAATACACAAGTAGAAATTAAATGTGGTATTCAAAATTGACTTACAAAAGTATTACCAAAAGTAGAAAATACCGGTATTAAAAATGTCCCATTTCTCATTTTTTAAATGTATAAAATAAAATGCATAAAAACCTTTTGAAAATAGCAAACCTACAAGCTCACAATGGGTCGCATTGTGACGCATTTTGAGCATGTAGATCGGCAATTTTCAAATGGCCGAAATGTGGTTGGCTTCCTTCTGTCACAAGAGACAATGGAGTATGTGCCACGGATTAGTCTGTCTGTTGTTGGGTTACAGCGCATGCTGTGGCTGAACAGTCCCATGCTTGAGTGGCAGTCTGTACTGTGCCTCTGTGGGTGGGTGCTAATGCCGCCTTTTGTAACGTAAAAATAATAATCAAAACCTCCATTAGCCTAGTAGCCAAAAAGTGACATGTTGAGTACACCAACGTTTTATGTTAGAAATGTTTAGTATGGGTCCCCAGCATGTAGAAACTGCCGGATGCTAACTTGCATATGTTGGGCAATTTTCATAATTGGCATAATATGTGACCATACCATTAACAACAACATTATTGGTGTACTCAACATGTCCGGGTTCACAATGGGGCTCTATGGGCTGGCTACTAGACTAGAGTTTTCATATAATTGTAGTCGAGAAAAAAAAAAAAAGTACAATATTTGCCTCTCAGATGTAGTGGAGTAAAAGCATTGAAAATTGGAAATACTCATGTACTTAGTTACTTTACACCCCCACTGGTCGTATGTGAGCGAGTGAGTCAAGAGCGCCAGTGAGCGACCAGCTGAGAACATAATGACAGACTGAGTCATGGTAAACCAGCTGAGAACATATGACAGACTGAGTCATGGTAAACCAGCTGAGAACATATGACAGACTGAGTCATGGTAAACCAGCTGAGAACATATGACAGACTGAGTCATGGTAAACCAGCTGAGAACATATGACAGACTGAGTCATGGTAAACCAGCTGAGAACATATGACAGACTGAGTCATGGTAAACCAGCTGAGAACATATGACAGACTGAGTTATGGTAAACCAGCTGAGAACGACAGACTGAGTCATGGTAAACCAGCTGAGAACATATGACAGACTGAGTCATGGTAAACCAGCTGAGAACATATGACAGACTGAGTCATGGTAAACCAGCTGAGAACATTATGACAGACTGAGTCATGGTAAACCAGCTGAGAACATATGACAGACTGAGTCATGGTAAACCAGCTGAGAACATATGACAGACTGAGTCATGGTAAACCAGTCAACTGTTCCTAACCTACTTTGCGGTAGTATTTTCTACATAATCATTGGCCATCTCCCCCCCCCTTTTTTCATTTTTATTTACCCACTTGTTTTGTATTATTTTATTTTTTTTCTATATATTTTATTTCAGTTATTGTTGATGTCATAAATGTACAATTTGGAGGGTTTTGTTTTACATTGTATTTCAGACATTTATATTTTTTACATGAATGTTGAGTACTGGTGGTGTTGTTGTTGGTTTGTCCTGTATCTGTCCTGTCTTATGTTAAAAAAGAACTTCAATAAAAATACTTGAATAATGGTAAACCAGTGAGCGACCAGCTGAGAACATATGACAGACTGAGTCATGGTAAACCAGTGAGCGACCAGCTGAGAACATATGACAGACTGAGTCATGGTACACCACGAGTTGAGCTTATTTGCAGCGAGGCGCGGAATGTCTGCGTAATGCAATTTGCCCGCCGGGGCCGAGTTCAAAACACAAAAACAGCCCAGCACACATGCAGACACAGCAGATACACAAACACCACAAAGCAGAGAGAAGAACCAGTTGTTTTCCCCGGCTCAGAAAAAGCATAATTCTTTACAAACATGTACACTACAGTAGACCCATATGCACATACGTACACACACAGTACATACAGCACAACATACTCTTAACTCTGCATGTCCCTTTCCCACACATTTAATATCCTGCAGTGTCCATTTATCCATGAACTCCAAGAGTGTGCAAATGTAACCAAATGGATCCCCCCCCCCCCATTTGCTGCAGTCTCAAGAGTTAAATTAACCACTCAGGATTGTACAGAAGTTTGACAGAATCTGGGATGATTGATTATATCCTCCTCACCTGTGCAGTTTGTTTTCGTGTCCAAAGATCCAGTGCCTCTCGCCTATACCTCCTGTCACCAGCAGCACCCACAGCACCCTCCCAAAGCCCTAGAAACTGAGCTCACCACCACCACCAGTCTCTCTGCTTAATGGTCTCCAACCAACTGTCTGTCTGTGTCGACTGGCTGAACCGAGGAAGAACTTTAATGTAATATCATGTAATTGAACTACCTTGCTGTTACAGTACTGGAGGGACATGGGGTGGAGGAAGAGGACACGCGGTACAAGGGTGAAGAAAAGGGGAAGAGAGTATAGCATGCACCAGTGGCAGATATCACACCACCTTCTGGGAAAGGGGAACGAGAAGCGAATGGACTTATCTAGGCCGTTCCCAAGAGTCGTATACGCACACGCATGTTCTAAACGAAACGCATTCCATGTATTATCACCTGAATGAAACACTTCTTGCTTGCACCGTCTTGGCTCTCCGACATCTCAATGTCACTACAAAACTATATAAGCCTCAGACCTCCCAAAACAAACTGATTACGACCACTTTAAGCCTTATAAGGCCATGACACAACTAATTCCCGCTCACTTCGCTTCACTTTTTTGGGCACAACCCCCAAAAAAACCATGTACCGATAGATCTGCTGTCAAGTGACATCTTGAGCAGAGATTGTCAAACTGAACCTGTCTGATAACAAAAACATACATTAAATTATTAAACTGAGAGCACTGTTTTTGCAGATGTTCCAATTGCCACACTGCGATGCCGTGTGAAATTACAAACCAGTGCTTTCTGTGCACACTCTACTTCTCAGTGGAGGTGAGTGTGTTCCTCTGTCTACAGGTAGGGTATTTGCTGTCAGGAAGTCTGTCCGGTTCCTGACAAGATCATTCTGTACTAACATGGGGAAGTTGGAAGTACACTGTCAAATACTCAGTGTCAGATTAACTATGAGATTATACAAATGTAAATTGTGAAGTTGTTTTTGCACAA
The DNA here is from genome assembly GCF_964188405.1 of Protomyctophum parallelum. Classification (NCBI taxonomy): domain Eukaryota; kingdom Metazoa; phylum Chordata; class Actinopteri; order Myctophiformes; family Myctophidae; genus Protomyctophum; species Protomyctophum parallelum. The sequence goes on along the minus strand of NC_139705.1, from coordinate 16,668,498 downwards.
AGTTAGGTAGCAGCTTTGTGTGTGTGTGTGTGTGTGTGTGTGTGTGTGTGTGTGTGTGTGTGTGTGTGTGTGTGTGTGTGTGTGTGTGGGGGGGGGGGGGGGGGGGGGGGTTACTGCTTGTTTATACAATATACAAGATTATAGGCACATGTACAGTACTATAGACGAATAACAGTTTAGTTCACACCAATTATCCATAATGTATAAATGATGGATAAGGGGTCAGGACAACTACAGTAGGCCTTTGCGTGGGTTAAGGCCTTCAACTGTTATTCGTCTAGAGTACTTTTGATGATGCTTTTGAATCTATTTCATTCTCTCCTTGCTCTCCTTTGCACTCTCTTCCTTTCTTTAATCTTTTTTTGTCTTTTTGTATCATTATTCTACTGTTAATATTGTCTATGCTGCTGCATTGTCTGAAGGAAGCCAAACCAAAATATGTTTTACTCTTATGTACCTGTCCTGTACACAAGATAACAATAACGTACGAAACTCGAACCTTGACTGTAACAAAACATAATCCATTTTACGTTGTAATACTGTACCCTCTGCTGAGGAATGAGGATTATACTGTGTATCTCTCCTCCACCACATCCTATACTGCCTTCCTCACATAATATTTGTCACACATATTAGTACGATTGTACGAACACACACTCGATCTACAAGATCACAACAGGTCACCGCGGGACGCATTGCTAGCTTGTAGAGTTGCTATTTTTGGTGCATGACAGAGGTACGCAACTAAGTACAAATCAAGCATAACTCCAACCACAACCCTGGGCCTTACCTAACCTCTAGTCTAAGGTCTATAATCCTAATTATAATGCTTATCCCTATTTTTGAGGGGTGCTAGCCCCTCATATGTCCAGCTTTGAGGGACATAGGACAAACATTGAATGCCATTGACAATGAATGGCCAGTTTTGAGTGTTTGCGCAAACACTAACAATGAATGTCATTGACAATGAATGGCCGGTTTTGAGTATTTGTGTAAACACAAACATTGAAGACAAAGGTGAGGACGCAAATTGCGATTTGCTGGAATGAGATTATTTAAGATGATAAGAGTGATTTTTTTATATTTAAATAAATATATCATTTATATTGTTAGGACCAGGAGAAGTGTCTTCACAATGTGTCTGTTTCATTTGGCACTCACATGCACTCACACACACACACACACACACACACACACACACGCACACACACACACACACACACACACACACGCGCACACGCACACGCACACGCACACGCACACGCACAGTGTCAGCTGTTGGATGACTTAGGCACTGACTTCACTTAATTAAGTGTTGGGTTAACAGAAACAGACTTAACTCTAAATCAGTGGTTCTCCACATGATTTTGGAGAGGTCCCCAGATGACAGTGAAGTGACAATAATTGAAGGACTTAAGTTTCGGCTACACAATATTTATCTGTGGAACCGAGTCAGACTACATTTAATGCCTCAACTGCTTCAATTCCAAGTGCTTATCATGTTGGGGCATCCCCAGTTAAAAGATGAATAATATTTTGGGGGGTCCCCAGTTAAAATAGTATTGTGGCGGGGTCGCCCAGTTAAAATGTGATTGTTTTTTTTTGGGGGGGGGGGGGGTCTCCAGTTAAAATGATTATTGTGGGAGGGTCCCCCAGTTAAAATGTGATTGTTTTGGGGGGGGTCTCCAGTTAAAATGATTATTGTGGGAGGGTCCCCCAGTTAAAATGTGATTGTTTTGGAGGGGTCTCCAGTTAAAATGATTATTGTGGCAGGGCCTGAAAAGGTCGACAACAACTGCTTTATATCACTCTGTAAACCTCCATCTTCCACTCCTGTCCTCCTCTCCTTTCTCCCGCTCCCTCCATCTCTCCTTCCTCCCCTCCCCCAACCTCCTATTCCTCTCTCTCTCTCTCCCTCTCCCCCTCTCTTGAGGACCAGTGGCGCACACACTCAAGCACGCACCACTAATGAGCATCAGAATCCCAGTCAGTCTGCCTGGTAGAATTCCTATAGGAGCACAGCTGTGTCATCCTATCTGTATGGAAATGTTCAGTCCCTCATGGCCCCACTGAGGTCATACCAGTATGACTTCACACTGTTAGTTCATAATGATATGCAGGGCCTCAGCTGGTGGTGCTGGGGTAATGTGGCGGCGACGCACGCGCACGTGTGTGTGTGTGTGTGTGTGTGTGTGTGTGTGTGTGTGTGTGCGCTATAGGGCTCTTAACATTCCTAAAAAATACAGAATATCGAATATATTCCATTATTATATTCCATTATATTTTTCCCATAGAAAATTACTTGTAATTGTAAAAAACAGGATACCAGCGGAGGAGGGACAGCGCATGCGCTGCTCGGAGCCAATAATTATTTATATTTTTTTACATTGTTTTTTGTGTTGTGCAGTTGTGTCCCTGTCAAACATTAAACCCCCCAGTTCCTCTTCACCATCATCAATAGTTCAATACAAAAGAAAGAAAAAGGAAATAACCAACAACACCACCACAATATCCAGGCACATAATAAGGCACATGCCACCACACTGACGACCTGAGCTCCAAGCACAACCACATGAATATTGAATAATATGCATTCCCAGTATATGGGAGCCAATCAAGAAGGAGAACCTCGTGAAATCGATGAACCCTGCAGAGCTAAATAATTCAGAGCAGACATCACAACACAACAGTGAAGCTCAATGGGACTATACATAGTGGTGGTGGTCAGG
>NC_139705.1:16661701-16665569 GCF_964188405.1 Protomyctophum parallelum | reverse complement strand
CATCTGCTTGAAGGTCAGTGCAGTCAGATGACCCACCAATAGATTGAGAGCAATAATAGCTTGAGAAATTTGCAATCATGATAATGTACAATACAAGTAGTGTGACTCTATGATATTTGATCCTGGCGTTCAGGCTCTGCTTATACATTACGAGAGAGCAGGGAGATGTTGTATCTTTTGTTTTGATGAATTGAAAATGGGGACCCTGATGAAAACAAGTCTTTTCTGGTTTTATCCTCTAGCAGTTTTTGTGTTGACCTGCTGTATCTTCCTTGAACTGTACCCATGTCAAGGACTCCAAATTAATGTTGGTCGCAGACCCCCATCTAAAAATATATTCTACCTGGGACCCCCATGCAAGATCTAGATTTGTGTTCTTAAAATGTTTCAAGAATATCCAATCTATTTGATGCACCATTTACCTCTGTTTTCATGGAAACTACAAAATGATGGAGCTGTGAACGTAAAGGAATCACTTGTAAACATGTGATGTGACAATAAAGCTGATTGTGACCTCACCTTCACGTGACAGAGTGTAAATGAGTCATTTTAGGCTTAGTTATTAGCCCTTAAATCTGTGGCTTAATGTATGATGCTAGTATAATAAACATTAAACAAGGCTTTAGATGGGTGGGGATGACTTCTTAAGTTCTTAGTGTGTGATACGTGCTCATACTAACGTCTCAGAGGAACTACTGAAACATTAGTCACAACTTAGTCCACCAGCCTGTTGACGTGATCCCACATGCTGCGACATGTCTGGCTAATTATTATTTAATCCATTCTGGGCGGGAACCCTCTTGGTGTTTCAAGCATTCTGTTCTACTTTAGCTATTGAAAAATAGCAGATCTACAAGCTCATAGCGCGCCACCGAGTGGCGCGCTACGAGCTTGTAGGTCTGCTATTTTTGAAAAGTTGTGAAAATGTGGTGCAAATCTTTGAATATATATTTCAGAGCGAACTGGGGGTCCTGGAAATACATATTTTGAGATGGGGGTCCGTGGCCCAATAGAGATAATTCTGGGGGTCCTTGACATGAAAAAGGTTGAGGACCACTGACATAGAAACATGGGTTTTCCAGAAAAATGTTAGGATTTAGAAGCCTTTTTTTTAAATCGACCTCTGTCCAGAATGGGTTAAAGATGAACATTTGACGATTGACTTGTTTTTGTTAATTTAAAAAAAATCATGGGTTCGCCTCAATCTTTGAATAAAAAGAGCATCATGAAACTGTTATCTCTTATCCATCCATACATACATACTTTGCTATACTTCCATTCATTGCTACATAAGACTGTGCTGCCATCTTAGTGGTCATAATCTAGAAGAGCAGGAAGCAAATGACCAAGCAATGAGGATTGCATGTGTTGGCTTCTCCCTTTAGACCGCTTGAACCCAGGCCATAACCATAACATCCGTTTTCTGAGGAGAACGCAAGCTAAAAATAGCCGATTCACAAGCTCACAACGCCTCACAGCTGCTTGTAGCTTGTAGATCTGCTACACCAAAGAGTTTGGTGTAGAGGGAGAAAAGAGCAGACTATAAGTAAAGACTAAAAGGTCAAGTAATGACGGTTCAAGTGGTTAACTGTCTGAAAATGCACATTAACATGAAGCAATTATCCATGCAACACTGATGACAGTGCTGTCAAACAAGTCTATGAAAAGAAAGAAAGAAAGAAAGAAAGAAAGAAAGAAAGAAAGAAAGAAAGAAAGAAAGAAAGAAAAAAGACATGCACATCCAACCCAAACTTGGGTGAGCAGTATACAACGATCAAAAAGAAAGACGCTCGCACACTGAGGGCTGGAGGCTGTGATAGATGCCTTTATTGCACCATAAGATGACTGTGACATTTGGAGCACAATGCTCTTCCTCAGACAGGTCTATGAAGCCATGTCTGAAATCTATGAAAACGTTTACTGATCTGCTACACAATTTTGTACAACATGTTGTGGGGGTCCCCTGTTCATTTCTCTCTCAGCTAAGGGGTCCTTGGCATGGAAAAAACGTGAAGACCCCTGGTCTATGGCTTTCCTATGCTCTCCTTTCCTCTCCTCTCCTCTCCTCTCCTCTCCTCTCCTCTCCTCTCCTCTCCTCTCCTCTCCTCTCCTCTCCTCTCCTCTCCTCTCCTCTCCTCTCCTCTACTCCCTTTTCTACTCCCCTCTCTTCTACTCCTCCTCCTCTCCTCTCCTCTCCTCTCCTCTCCTCTCCTCTCCCTCTCCTCTCCTCTCCTCTCTCCTCTCCTCTCCTCTCCTCTCCTCTCCTCTCCTCTACTCCCATTTTCTACTCCCCTCTCTTCTACTCCTCTCCTCTCCTCTCCTCTCCTCTCCTCTCCTCTCCTCTCCTCTCCTCTCCTCTCCTCTCCTCTCCTCTCTTCTACTCCCCTCTCTTCTACTCCTCTCTTCTACTCCTCTCTTCTACTCTCTCCTCTCCTCTCTTCTACTCCTCTCTCTTCTACTCCTCTCTTCTACTCCCCTCTCTTCTACTCCTCTCCTCTCCTCTCTTCTACTCCTCCTCTCCTCTCTCTCTTCTACTCCTCTCTTCTACTCCCCTCCTCTTCTACTCCTCTCCTCTCCTCTCTCTACTCCTCTCCTCTCCTCTCTCTACTCCTCTCCTCTCTCTCTTCTACTCCTCTCCTCTCCTCTCTCCTCTCCTCTCCTCTCCTCTCCTCTCCTCTCCTCTCCTCTCTCTCTCCTCTCTCTCTCCTCTCTTCTACTCCTCTCTCTCCTCTCTTCTCTCTCTCTCTCTACTCCTCTCTTCTACTCCCTCTCTTCTACTCCCCTCTCTTCTACTCCTCTCCTCTCCTCTCTTCTACTCCTCTCCTCTCCTCTCTTTACTCCTCTCTCTCCCCTCTCATCTCCTCTCTTCTACTCCTCTCTCTCTCCTCTCTTCTACTCCTCTCCTCTCTCTCTCTCTTCTACTCCTCTCCTCTCCTCTCTCTCTTCTCTCCTCTCCTCTCCTCTCTTCTACTCCTCTCCTCTCCTCTCCTCTCTTCTACTCCTCTCTCTCTCTCTCTCTCCTCTCCTCTACTCCCCTCTCTTCTACTCCTCTCTTCTACTCCTCTCTTCTACTCCCTCTCCTCTCCTCTCTCCTCTACTCCTCTCTACTCCTCTCTCTTCTACTCCTCTCTTCTCCTCTCTTCTACTCCTCTCTTCTACTCCCCTCTTCTACTCTCTCCTCTCCTCTCTTCTACTCCTCTCTCTTCTACTCCTCTCTTCTACTCCTCTCTTCTACTCCCCTCTCTTCTACTCCTCTCCTCTCCTCTCTTCTACTCCTCTCTCTTCTACTCCTCTCTTCTACTCCTCTCTTCTACTCCTCTCTTCTACTCCCCTCTCTTCTACTCCTCTCTCTCCTCTCTTCTACTCCTCTCCTCTCTTCTACTCCTCTCTCTCACTCCTCTCTTCTACTCCCTCTCTTCTACTCCTCTCCTCTCCCTCTCTTCTACTCCTCTCCTCTCCTCTCTTCTACTCCTCTCTTCTACTCCCCTCTCTTCTACTCCTCTCCTCTCCTCTCTTCTACTCCTCTCTTCTACTCCTCTCCTCTCCTCTCTTCTACTCCTCTCTTCTACTCCTCTCTTCTACTCCTCTCTTCTACTCCTCTCCTCTCCTCTCCTCTCTTCTACTCCTCTCTCTTCTACTCCCCTCTCTTCTACTCCTCTCCTCTCTTCTACTCCTCTCCTCTCTTCTACTCCCTCTCTTCTACTCCTCTCCTCTCCTCTCCTCTCTTCTACTCCTCTCTTCTACTCCTCTCTTCTACTCCCCTCTCTTCTACTCCTCTCCTCTCCTCTCCTCTCTCCTCTCCTCTCCTCTCCTCTCCTCTCCTCTCTTCTACTCCCCTCTCTTCTACTCCTCTCCTCTCTTCTACTCC
>NC_139705.1:16631701-16659201 GCF_964188405.1 Protomyctophum parallelum | reverse complement strand
CCGACCACCCACCACTGAAGGTACCTGGCCACCCACCACTGAAGGTACCTGACCACCCACCACTGAAGGTATCCGACCACCCACCACTGAAGGTACCTGACCACCCACCACTGAAGGTACCTGACCACCCACCACTGAAGGTACCTGACCACCCACCACTGAAGGTACCTGACCACCCACCACTGAAGGTACCTGACCACCCACCACTGAAGGTATCCGACCACCCACCACTGAAGGTACCTGACCACCCACCACTGAAGGTACCTGACCACCCCACCACTGAAGGTACCTGACCACCCACCACTGAAGGTACCTGACCACCCACCACTGAAGGTATCTGACCACCCCACCACTGAAGGTACCTGACGTGACCACCCACCACTGAAGGTACCTGACCACCCACCACTGAAGGTATCTGACCACCCACCACTGAAGGTATCTGACCACCCACCACTGAAGGTACCTGACCAGGGGTGGTTGGACACCTTCAGTGGTGGAAGACAAGCCCCCACAGAAGGTATCTGACCAGGGGTGGTCGGATACCTTCAGTTGTGGAAGTACTCACAATTTTTTTTTCAAAATGTGGAAATACTCTGTTACAAGTAAAAATGTACATGAATTAGAGTGCAAAAAGTATTGGTATCAAAATGTACTACAAAGTGCCAAAAGGAGGCTACTCAGTGCAGAATGTCCCGTTTCAGGTTTTCAAACGTATACAAAATATTTTGAAAATAGCAGATCTACAAGCTCACAATGGGTAGAGCTCACAAGCTTGTAGATCGGCTATTTTCAAATGGCCAAAATGTATACTGTAGGGCTGAAGAGGTAACTGTATGTGTTAATGATCAGTAACTAGTGACTGAAGCCTTCTAACAATCCTTGTGCAGTATTTGCCTGGAAATTGGAAATGCTCTAGTAAAGCAAAAATACCTCAAAATTGTACATATAAGTAGGGATGGAGCTAGTTAATTTTCGGTCAGGCTTATCGAGCCGAGTTCTTATTGAGCCCACTATCGAGCATTTTCTATTATTTTGTGGAAATACGGGAGACGACAATACATTCTGAACAGAACCAATACAGTACTTTTGTAACAGACGGAACGGAAGGCAATTGACCTTTTTACTTTTGGAAAATAATATTGATGAACTTGTTAACTGGTTAATGTGTGTACCGTCACTTTAAACGACATGTTTGTGCTTAGATTTATTTCTTGATCGCCTCTTGTGTTGATTGTTGCGAACGCAGTGAGCCACTTACTATGACAGCAAGGGCTAAATGTCTGTGTGTGTGTCACGCTGTTGTGTCACGCCACTAGAGGGCGCAGCTGTAGCACACACACACACACACACAGGGCGCAGCTGTAACACACACACACACACACACACACACACACACACACACACACACAACCACACACACACGAGCTGCGTTCGCTTCACGCGTTTGCGCGTCTTACTTGTTATAACAGGCTTGATAAGCACAAAGCTTATTGTTACCGGGTACTCAATAAGCGTGTCATCGGGTTTTTCCGGGTATCGGGTTTCGAGCTCCATCTCTAGTACAAAACTTGAGTAAATGTACTCAGTTACTTTACACCACTGCACCCGATGATGGTGTCAAAACTGCCCACTGAATGAACAAGCGGTGCCAGTAAGACACCTTTAGACTTCAACAACAATAGTGTAATAACAATAACAACAACAAGAACAATTGTGTTATTAATAAATTAAGCCCGATATATGTCAGCTGGGACCTACCGGTGAAGTGTTGCACTGTGCCGTTACAGGCCGGCCGGGCGGTGAAGGCTGTGAGGAGGAGGTCACACTTCTCTGAACGTCTCAGGAACAATGGGGGGGAGAGTGTTTTTTCCTGGATCACCGTTGCATCCTCAGTGCTGCCGTCCCATTGGCCCCGCGCCTTGCCTCGCCATTCACAGAGACAGGAAGCTGCTGCTGTGACAAACAGAAAGAAAAAACACAAGCGGAACGTCTTCAGCCAATCGGAGGAGGAGGAGGGTCCAATAAGGCAAGCCCAGGAGGTGACTACGCTCTTTTTTCAAAGTCACTTTCCTTCAATGGAATCTATGTTCTCGTCAGTGTTTTTGTAGGAAGGAGAAATGCCATTGGACCGGCTCTGTCCTGTGTGATTGTAGTGAGTCAGATGTATGAATGGGCCGTGGATATATACGGCTGGAGGGAAATGACAAACGCTTTCTTCATGCAAGCAGTGACATGAAACCAGTTCATTCATACACTAACGCAGTACGATTATGAAAGCATAATCTAATAAGCATAAGCTAATAAGCTCCTGTAGACTCCAGGTTAATCACAAACTATTTGTTGAACACACACACACACACAATCGTAAACTCAGCATACCATGAGCATCCCTTCAATCTAAAGGCGTTAAGGCGTGCAAGCATCCACAACGAATGGCGATGGAGACTCGCGGTGTGCCATCGGTATTCTCAGCTGAGCTATCTGAAGCATGCACACTCTCACTCCCTCTCTCTCTCTCTCTCTCTCTCACACACACACACACACACACACACACACAGCCGCATGCTGCACTGACTCATCCAGCGATCGTAGCACTGCTGACTCAGGCCGATCGCATCATGTCACCCCTGGTTACGGGATACCCCTCTCACCCCCTCCCCTATTTATCTCTAAGCCCTCGCTGTCTCTCTCTCTCTCTTTCCCGTTACTCGTCTGTGCCTGTACTGTATGCCTCTCTACCTCCACCAATTAAATCGCCGTTTCCCAAACACTGGGCCGGGACCCATTCTTGGGTCACCAGAAAATATGTTTTACTTACATTCAAAACAGTCCCCCCAAAAAGGAATTTCTTAGAAAAGAAATTCAAGCTAAGATTTGCATAAATAGTTCCATGAATTAGAAGTTTCTCTCTGCTATTTTCTCTTAAATCTCTCCTTTGGGGTCTCACTCTCAGGGCTAAAAAGTTGGGGAAACACTGCATTATAATGCAGTAATAATTTGTGTAATCGTGTCAGTAATACTGTTAAAATATTACTGCGCAAGCACGCGCGCACGCGCGCGCACGCACGCACACGCACACACACACACACACACACACACACACACACACACACACACACACACACACACACACACACGCACGCACGCACGCACGCACGCACGCACGCACGCAGGCCAAAGAGCAAAGCTATTACAAAGATGACATCCCAATTCCAATCACAGTGAGTGACACACTGCACAAAGACAAGACAAAAAAAAACGGACACATGGGTCGGTCGGTGTGTACAAGTTCACCAACTGAGAACCAAAACAAGAAGAAGAAGTCCAGATAGAAACAATAAGCTAAAGAGAAGACGAGCTCCCATGCACTCACTCACCCTCTGCATGCATCAGGACACTATGGACGCTGTGAGAGAGAGGAGTGAGTGTCCTGTCTGTCCCATCATCTGTATGCCAGTGAGGGGGTGTGTGTGTGTGTGTGTGTGTGTGGTGGCTCAGTCCATGTGCCTCTGTGTGTGTGCTTCTGTCTACTTTAGCCTGGCAGACCTCTGGGACGTGTGTATGTGTGTGTGTTCTCTCTCTCTCGCCAATCGGCCATAACGTCACTTCGCTGTGCTGCTGCCGCAGTATGCCTGAAGCCGTATCCCCGCCCCTGCTCTCTCTCTCCTCATCACCTTCCCCATCTCCCTATGCAATTCTCATACCCCTCTCTCCTCTCCAATCATCTCATCTCATCCCCTCCTGTCCCGTCCCCTCCTCTCTCCTCTGTTCTATTCCCGTCTCCTCTTCCCCTCCCCTCCTCCTCTCATCTCTCCTCTCCTTCTCTGCTCCCCTCCTTCTCTCCTCCCCTTCTCTGCTCTCCTCTCCCCTCCTCCTCTCCCCTCCCCTCCTCGTCTCTTCTCTCCTCCCCTCCTTCTCTCCTCTCATCTCTCCTCCTCTCATCTCTCCTCCCCTCCCCTCCCCTCCCCTCCCCTCTCCTCTCCTCTACTCTCCTCTCCGTAATGGACCTGTTGGCCTGGCTCCTTCCCTCACTAAAGGAGTGAAATATGAGCCCAGTTAAAGCAAAGACAGATCCATTAGATGGATGAGAATGTGTCTGTGTGCGCACGTGTCTGCTGTTATTGTGTGTGCGTGCGTGCGTTTGTGAGTGTGTTTGTGTGTGCACGTGTGAGTGTGTGCGTGCGAGACTGACAGGTGGTAATTAAAAGATATGTGGCCATGCATGTGTCAGAAGCTCAGACCCATCAACCTGCTTTCACACCACAATCTGTGGTCAGGGGATACAGGGTATGCTAATGATGTGCACGCAACGCAACGCACGCACGCACACACACACACACACACACGCACACACACACCTGATGTGCCTGTATTAAGTACACGCTGAGACAAACAAGCATCCCAAAGGACGAGAGAGAGAGAGAGAGAGAGAGAGAGAGAGAGAGAGAAAGAGAGAGAGAGACTATCGTTGCTGTCGGGCAGAAACCTCCCAACTCCATATTTTAAATCAACGCCCTACTTTATCATACTGCAGCGTCACACAAAAACATCAAAAGTAGCAGATCTACAAGCCTGTAGATCTGCTACTTTTGCCATTTTTGAATTTGTATCCTCAAAAGTTATTTGGACATATGAGGATTCCACCCGCCAGAGACGATACATAGAAGATAAGGGAAGGCCAACAAGATGAATTTACGGAACAATGACACAGACACACATGTCACCGATGCGTCGTCCATCCCACCTTCCAAACACAAGGACTATAGGGACGGTATACGGTGGAGTTGTCACCGACGTGACCTTGGCTCCGACACACCCTCCGTCTCTCCTCCTCATAAACGGCACTCTAAAAAAAGGCTCATCCCACATCGATCCGGTGTTTACTCAGCTCTCCATGTCCCTGTACACTACAGTATATCATGGCATCTCAAACTGTTTATTGCCAAGAGGCAGTAATACCTCAATGCTGATAAAGATTCAAAGGCAGCTGGGACCCACGCGGCTCTCTCTGGACCCCGAGACGCCATGGATCTGATAAACGTTGGCACAAAAGGCCACCGTACCCCAGATGGACTATGTGTGGTTTTTGTTTTTGTGAGTTTTTTTGAACACGGTGGTCTTTTTGTCATACTAGGAAAGGAAATCTATTTAAACCCTCTGGTCTTGCAGCACGTCTTTATGGGTCACGACTCATAAGTAAATGACCCCCTTTAAAAAAAAAGATTAAATCAAAAGATTTTAACAAAAATAATCACAACTTTTCATCAATTAAAAACAATTGCAAAAAAATTCTAAAGTATTTCATAAATATTGTGTGAGCTTGTGGATCTGCATCTGCACTAGTAGTTTGGGTCCCTGCCTGGAAAACGTCTAATTTCTCTTTTGGGTGTTGAGCTAAAAGGTTTGGGAACCACTGTTAAGAGAAACCGGACTCGAGTTACAACTGTATAAGAAGGAGAGCTTACGCAAACTGCAAGTAGCCTATAATGACTGTCTTCGAATCCTGTTAAAAAAAACCCAGGAGCACTAGAGCCAGTGGGCTTTTCTGTCCATTGGGTCTCACTACATTCGTGGCTCTGTTGAGGAACCTGACATTCAAATGCATGAGCAGGTTGGATCGCTCACTGAATAGACTCATTGGACAGATGACAGACCCAGGCCGTAGTTCTGTAAGGTACACTTCTACCATCAGAGGACACTGGCATGAGTGCCTCGCCTAGAGTAGTAACTTGTGGGGCTGGGTAAATGTACTGTATTTTTATTTATTTGTATTCTTGTATATGTGATGTACTGTCTTACCTTGTGGGCCACGAGCCTGTAATAAAGTTTATATACTTTGATTATTATTTTCCGTCTACACCAAATCTCTTCACCAAACATTAGTCGATTTAAGTAGATTCAAGGTTCAAAGGGTTCAAGTGGTAAATAATGATAATTAAAGATGTTTTCGTCACCACTTGTTTGACAGAAAACAGGAACTGGTTGTTTTGTTTTTTAGACAGAGACTGGTTCCTCAATTCTCACGGCACCTTTTCTTATTTTCTCTTTGCGAGGTCAACTTCATGTCAGTTTCACTTCCACACAGATCTTCGATCCACGTCGCGTTCTGTCCCAGAGCGAGCCCATTCTCTCTCTGTCTCTGTTGTTACTCTCATATTACTGCTGCGCTGGCTTTACAGTTCTGCTTTCTAAACCCTGAAGGGATGAATGCTTTACAGAAAGACTGTGATACTCAACAGATATCCAATGTGGGTTCAGCGGCTCGAAATAAGAGAAACATGATACATTTCATATTTATTAAATGCTTAAATAAAAATAAATGAGAGAAAACAAAACTGTCACCATTTCGTGTTAGTTTTTCCGCGTCAAGGACCCCCTAATTAATTATGTGTTTGCCCAATGGACGCCCATCTTAAAATATTTTGTGCCAGGGACCTCCATACAAGATTTGTGCTGTTAAAATGTCTCCATTTGTTAAAGATATTTTGAAGCTCACAAGCTTCAAAAAAGCCTTTTTTAATAGCCAATAAACGGAGTCGAATGCTTTATAAACTAACATTTGCTGCGGACCCCCTGGAACCCCCTCAGGGACTCCTGGGGGTCCCCGAGCCCCACTTTGAGAAGCACCACATTAACATACAGTGTTAAGAGCTCTCTGGCTGATCACATACACACAGTATCGATTCTACAGTCCATTGACCCGTGGGGTGAGCCAGTATACTGTATTCAAGAACCTCTCTATGCGATTCTAATCAATGCATAATACTTCAGCCACTCAGCCATGAAGCATGGGAGATTTATGAGTGCTGCTTTTGGCAATGCACACTGTAAACTATAACGAACATGACATGTGTCCCCTCCCCCCACAGAATGCAGGACGCGCATATGCTACTGTAATACACAGCTTTGACCCCCACCCCCACCACCCACACTCTCCCCATCCTTCAACCGTACTGTACTGTACAGCGAAAATACAACCACATACCTAAAGAAAATACTCACAAAAATATGGTCATTATCGGGCACCCCTCTGCTCCTAACCGCTCTGTCCTTTCACCACCTCCTGGGTGGCAGATCAGAATATGTTGAACCCATGCTCACAAAAACACACACACACACACACACACACACACACACAAAAGACACACACACAAGCACATGATCTGTTGCTTTGTCTCAGCGGTCATGCTCTTGAAACGGGAAGTGACTGTCTGAGGGATTATGGGTAGCAGTGTGTGTGCGCGGCGTGTGTGTGTGTGCGCGGCGTGTGTGTGTGCACGCGTGTGTGTGCGTGTGTGTGTGGGGGGCTGATGGGGGGGTTAATGTCATAGCTAATCTGCTGATGTCCCTGAGGCCATGCTGTCTGTCCCCCCCCTCTCTCGGGGTAATACTCTTTAGTCACAATAGGCCACTTGTGCCACTGTCCCCATGCACTACCACATTGGCGGAGGAGGAAGGGCTATAGGGGAGTGATGGTCGACGTGCTGTTGTGTATCTGTCACTGAGGGACACTCTACAAGATTCTAAAATCATAAATAATAATATACTAGATCACTGGTTCTCAACGTTAGGCCTGTCACAAGTATTACATAATCGTCTAATTATTTGAGATAATCGTGATTCTTTTTGTCACAATTGTCATAATCGTTTCCATGTTAGAAAATACATTAAAAAAGCTGAAATAGCTGATCTACAAGCTTAGATAATGTTATAGCGATTTCTACAACCTTACAACGATCACTTTGTGACGCGTTGTAAGCTTGTAGATCAGCAATTTCTGTTATTTTTTTACATTTTTTATATAAAAATAATGTATTTCGTTCTTTGCATATGTCAGGTATTTATCAACAAAAGTATATTCTTGTCCCAATGTTCAATGTCAAAAACACAATTCAATCGATAATTGCAATTATTTGTGTGACAATAAATCGTCAACACCAATTTGTAATGGTGACAGCCCTACTCAGCGTCAGGTCCACCAGGGGTCCTGTGACTCTGAGAGAGTAACAACTGGACCCGTAAGGGGCCATCTGGGTCCATCTGTACTCTCAGAGTTACATTCACACAAAGGATTTCACATTATACAGTAGCTTGGGGTCTCGATGAATTGACCTCAATGGAAATAAGCCCTGGGCTTTTTTGGGTTATCCTTTTAGCTTCCTTCTGTATGAATCTGTACCACTGTACCTTTTTTTGCAAACTGTTAATAAAATATTCAATCAATCCAAGAGATAAAAATGGTATGGAACAGTGGATCAATTACGGACTAACTCATGTCAAACTGAGCCTAAACAAAATAGGTTTTACTCGTATGTACCTGTACACAATAAGTAACAATAAAGTACAAACTTGAACCTCTGGGCTCCTTGAAATGAAAAAGGTTGAGCATCACTGCATATCTTATTATTACAACTGCAAAGATGTCCCAAACAAACATACGTAATGTCATCGGGTGGAAAAATGTCACAAACAACTTGACATCCACGGCATAATTATTAATTCTCTGATCGGCGCCACTGGATTTTCCAGGAGATTCCAGTAGATAATGAGCTGATGGAGCATGTCATTGTACTGACTGAAGTAGTGCTCGTCCTAAGTAGGCTACCCCAACAGAGCTTTCCCAACAGAGTGTTTAACTGTGACTTTTGGTGGGCAGCAAGCCTGCCTGAGGAAGAGGTTTGTACTCGAAACGCGTTGCGGAGTGGTCAGTAGGATTTTAAGCCAATTGTGTGTTCATTTGTTTGCATGTGAACCGTATAGTGCTGCTTTTTGGTCTGGCACTTTTGAAGGCCTATAGGCTCTATACTTCCTAAGTATATGGCAGTCACAGCGACGTCTGCATCCTCACAATTATCCATCAGAAACAATTGCCATGCACACGTGTCAACCCTCTGCCTCTCTCAAATACAGTCATGACCTACATTAGTAGGGTGTGTTATGGAAATGGGTGTGCAGGACTGTGTCCACTAACGTGATTCACATCCCTTTTAACTTAAACATCCCCACTGGGCGGCTTATAAACAATGGTCAGTGATTCTCAACCTTGTCAATTACAAGGACCCCCAAATTTGATATGTTATCCACAAATTAGTCCACTAATAAAACAAAAGCCTAAGTATTTGTGTTATTCTGGTGTGTGGGTATATTGTTTTGTTACAGTATCACACCTGGTAGTAAAACAACATGGTGCCCTCTCCCTCTTGCCTCCATTCCTTGAGCACGAACGAATCCAGAGGAAACTGAGATTTATGTGTAGTTCCTGTACATAATAAAAATACACAATCTCTGTTAAAGAGGATGGAGCGGAACTATGATAAAAACAATAATCAAATAATCTGCTGTAATATGAGGATATTGTTCTGGGACTGTCACAGTAATGGATGGAATTGGCCTCAGCCTAAGACAATTTATTTCTTTTGTAAAGCTGTAATGGCTAGGGCTAAGATTAGAAAAGGTCCTCACCGCTATAACCATTTGCAACCTATTATTCAATATTATGGGCTGATTTACCATGTGTTGCACAACTTGCATATGACAACCCATGAGCTTGTACTAGAAGCTCGCGGGCCTGCGGCACGCTCGCATCTATGTGGCAGTGTGATCAGAGTGGGACACACACACAAACTACAAATACATTTTGATCGAAGGCAGGCAGCGATTTATCTTTGGTCACTGACCGTGTTTTTTCCATGCTGGGCAGGCTGTGTCGCCGCTGTAGAATCAGTCCATCACATCACGGAAAGGGAAACTGCGAACACCCACAAAGCTGGGTTGAAAATGCAGAGGTCAAGTCAGTGATGTATATCACGGACACAAAGCACAGGTGTAAACGGCACTTCTGCATACTCGTCACGGTCTATGACTTAGTCAACCGATCTGGCGCACAAAGTGTGCTAGTTTCACAATGTTTTGGAAAAGAAAAGATTGTCATGCCCAAAATAGGAATGCCGTTTGAAAGTGGTTAAGATGATGAACACGCAGCCCTGAGAAGCTCTACTTGAGTTATCTAATCTGGTCATAGTGTGGATTTTTTAATTATTATTTGGCACCATTTTCTAATCATTTTATTGATCCTTTATAGAGGGTATGCGCATGCATAAAGTGAATAGCAGATCGAGTGGCAAATCGAGTGGCAAAGTTAATTTAATGTTGTTTAAAGTAATTTAATGCAATCAGATAGGATTTTTTTGTTTGGATGTATGGGCTGTCAAGGCCAGAAAGTATTTTTTTGCCACTCAGTAGGCGTGCATGCATAACTTCCTTGTATGATGATGATGTCAGGCACATACCCTCTATTTAACCAGGGTAAAACCCTAGAAGTAACAGTTTTTGTGCAACATGGATGGACAACCCATTCAGCCAAAGGTAACAAGTAGTAATTACGCTATACAGTATGTCATGCATTCATACTAGAATCTGTGCACAATATGCTTTGACTGCTAAACATTAAAGCAGCACCATGTAACTTTCCTCTTATAGAGCACCGAAGTCTGACGTCACTTTCAGTAGAGGGCGTCAGTCCCCAGGTTCATGTATTTTTTTAGTTGCATTGAAATCGCCATAGGAGGATTTTTAGATTGCTTCACATAAGAACTGTGTTTGAAAAATAAACATTTCATCCCGGGCGCTTTACTCATATGGATATGAAGAATGAACTGACTGAGAGAAAACGCTAATGTTACTGCTACTGAATTAGTTCAATTTTCGCTAGAAGCAGACTGTATCATATATGAGTGACTGACTGTTGCAAACGATACAGAGACACCTCCCTGACAATAACGCAGAGACAGCTTGTTTATTTTTGGACCACAACGCTTATAGTAGACGATATTAAGATCACCCCATGTTATTCTCCATAGAGAAATTACTTCCGCGAACCAGGGGAATCGAAGGGATGAGCGAGTTACGTCAGGACTTCGGTGCTCTATACCTAGCCCAAACATTTAGATTCTCGTAGAGGTTTTTTTCGATTCTGACGAATCTCTCTACGAGAGTCTAAAAGATAACCCCGCCCCTAACGTCGAAGAAGGAACGTTTGTGCCTCAAAATCACTCTTACCTTGTACAAATGCAAAATCTATGCTGCTTTAAATGTTGCCCCACTTGTTTGTGAGGTGTTCGCACTCAGATTAAACACGGAACATGCTTATTTTTCAATAAAAAAGGTATTTTAATCCACTCTGTTTCTGAATCCTCCATTGTAAATGCTAAATACTTGCGCATTTACAATGGAGAGAGATTAAAATACCTTTTTCATTGAAAAATAAGCATGTGCTGTGTTTAATCTGATTGCGAACACCTCACAAACAAGTGGGGCAACATTTAAAGCAGCTTAGATTTTGCATTTGTACAAGGTAAGAGTGATTTTGAGGCACAAACGTTCCTTCTTCGACGTTAGGGGCGGGGTTATCTTTTAGACTCTCGTAGAGAGATTCGCCAGAATCGGAAAAAAAACCTCTACGAGAATCTAAATGTTTGGGCTACTCTATACCCCTGATTTGAACCTGGTTTCTGTGTGCTGACATTTTTACCATGCATTGAGGTGAAAAAAGAATAGAGCCTGAATGCATTCCTAACATTAGTTTTGCATGAAAAACTAACTAAAACTTGGCCTAAATTTGGCCATATTCCAGAATCATGGAAACCCCCTAGTTTGACATGTCACATGCTACTTAAAGTATGATGAAATGTTGCCTTATATTGGTTGACTTTGGTGGGGTGAATAAGTGAATAGAAGAAAAAAAGAAACACAAATTATGACAAAGTATGTCATGACATCACAGGTCCTCTCAGATTTTCGGTGCTGCCACCCCGGCTACTACAAGTAATTGTAGTGGAGTAAAAAATATTTGGCTCTGACATAGTGGAGCAGAAGCAAAAGTATTGGAAATTTAAAATATTCTAATAAAAGCACCTAAAAATGATGTATACTAGTTTGAGTAAATGTACTTACATTCCACCTCATGTACCACCAATAGAAGGATGAAGCACTTGACTCAGGAGTCAGGTGGTCCCTTCAATTTTTGGGCAGACGAAAATGAAAGCCTGGGTACTTACTACTGAGGCAGAGGCTAGGTGGGCAGTCTCCATCCATCCCAAGCTGTGCTGTTTGAGATAATTAGAGCACATGCGCACACGCGCACACGCACAGCGAAAACCATTGCTGCCTGTAACAACAGGACAACACATGGACAACACATGGATTAAACCAAAATGAAGTTTTGTTAGGCCTTGTCTGCACTCTGTGTGACACTTTAGTAGGCTATATTAAACTAGCGAGGTTTCCGTGTTTTATGAAATATCCGAGACCCTAGGCTGTCTATATCTAAGGCTCTGGGCTTAGTTAGGATTTATGCAAAATGCTTCTAAACATGATATTGCTATATATTGACCACTGGCACTTCAAATGCTCTAATATTTGATATCTACAAGTCTGACTCAATGCAAGACGCATATGAGTCGTGTGGTGTGTATGTGTCAACATTAGCCGCTTTTTTTTACTGCAGCCATTTCGAGGTTTTTATCAATTAAACTAATTAAGGTAAAATTAATTCCATTGGTTTAAACTTCAATGTTTTGAAAAGTCTTCAAAATATGTCCTAACTGTGCTTGGCTGCCTTGAAAAAAGTATGCTATTAGCGCCCTCTTCTGCTTAGATGATGGTACTCCAGTTTATGCAGTGAATATTACAATTACATTTCCCCAGTCAAGCTATCATTCATGAATACAGTACCAACAGAGACATGAATGTAGTAAAAAATACAACTAAATAAAAAACAACTTGATTAAATAACACATTTGTTCTTTTACATTTTGTGTGTAGCCTTGTGCCCTTGTCTACTACTGTAGGGACATGTGAACAGCCAGCCAAGTGTCCATTTCCTATGCTGCATATATTACGCTGTACCATGGCTCCCCCTAGTGACCGTTTATGCTACGTGCACGCATAGCACCCACTGACTGAAGCTCCCCTCCCCTAGCCTAGCCTGGCTCAAGTCCAGTGGGGTTTTCTTTTTGCGAAACGGCTGATTCACGTCTGGCTTTAGCCAGGCTAATATATCCAGGCTAGTCTTAGTCCTGCCCCTCATACATGCATAATATTATATAGTCATGGGTGATCTTCAAAAATTATGTTTCTCAAAATTCACTCTCTCTCTTTTTGTTTCCCACATGGGGGTCATGCCTATGTTCCCTCAGCCCTATGTTCCCCCATTCCAAAACAGACCCTATGTTCCCTCAGCCCTATGTTCCCTCAATCCGATAAGTGCAAGTGTAATAAATGTAATAGTGTAATAAGTATAATAGTGTGATAGTGTAATAAGTATAATAGTGTATGTATAGTGTAATACAGACAGCCTTTTATTGTCTCCACCAGGCCGAAGGCATGTGGGGAGAGTATGTTTTGCACTCCGTCCGTCCGTTTGTGTGTCCGTCCGTCCGTCCGTCCGTCCGTGTGTCCGTGAGCAGCTAATCTCGGCCACCGTTAACCCGGTCGATGCCATATTTTGCACACACACTCCCTGGATGCCAACGATGAACCTCTGCCCCAAACTTTCCAGAACGGCCTGTTATAGCGCCACCAGGAGGCCGCTTTGTGCAAAACAAGTTTTTGCACAGTACACCTACAGATTTTGTCCAAACATCACGCAAATTGGTACACAGTCTCTCTAGAGCCATTCAACGAAACCGCTCTTTCAGATTTATCAGACTCCATCCTGATTGGTTAAGATTGGCTTCCAAAGTTCACAGGAGTGCTCAGTTTCAAACAAAATGCTGCAAATCATGAACACATCGCGTGATTTCCGTGAAATTGTGCACCCACATTCCCACTAGGCCGAGGACAAAATGCCACATGAACAATTTCAACTCAGCCTCAAGGTGGCGCTATAACTGGCCGAAAAGTGTTTTTTACCTCTAACTGCACGGATCTGTGGATAACCTGGTGGAGACCTGTGCCCAGAAGGGCACTTTTTCTAGTTTCCCAATGAAATTGGCTGACAGCTTGTCTCGTCATAATAATAGGTTAGGTTTAGGTGTGCTTCCCCGTGGGAGGTTAGGGTGTGGGTTTGAGATGGTTAACATCGGTAGACTGTAGACAACTTGACTGCGTGTACTGTACGTGCGTTTGATTTGTGAGTTCTCTTGGCACAGTGCCATGGGTGTGTACGCATAACAAAACCATGATGCTTCTATGCAATGATTGGTATGAAAAACATCATTGAAGCTGAGAAGTGTCGGCTATGTGGTTGACACGCACTGTGAGAAGATGAGTTCAGATATGTACCAGTGCATAATAGTGTGATAGTGTAATAAGTATAAAAGTGTATAGTGTAATACAGACAGCATTTTCTTCCCAATGAAATTGGCTGACAGCTTGTCTCGTCTCGTCATAATAATAGGTTCATAATAATTACTAAAATTAATTAACTTATAATTATATCGGTCGGCCTCATGGTGGCGCTATAACAGCCCACTTTACGTTTTGCACCATATCGTGTGTACGGTTGCAAGTTGGTCATCTCCGTCAACTTTTTGCAATATTCTATAACCTGGACGTGGCAGAGCTTGCTATGACTCACGTAGTCCTGGGTGTCGCCTCTAGACGAGGCAGGTCACGTACATAGACTTTTAGGTTGGGGTAACTTATGTGAGTTGACCCTGGTATACCTATAGGGCATACCCCGGAGCATTTAGGTGGACCAGGACTGTCAGCTCAGTTAGCCTTTGGAGCATATAAGGGCAAGAGCTACTGTAGGGCACGTACTGTGTCATGGCGCAAAAGGCCCATTCATAGTCGAATGAAACTGTGTGCCTGTGGCACCCAGTGGTCCCTGGAAGGGCCTCTGCTGTGTTTATATGATATATAATATTTTATTTTTGCCACGGACATGCAAAACAAGTGATCAATGATATTACCAGAACACAAATGTATAGCCTATAGTACTAATTGACTCTTGACGTGTCATAGTGTCTACTCTATTCCACTGCGCTACACATGTTAAAATAAGTGATTTATCAAAACGTATTTTGGGGGAAAAGCCGATCTACAAGCTCACAACACATTAGGGCATGTTGTGACCTTGTAGATCAGCAATTGTCCTTTCTTCTTAGCCTATAATGAAAAAAAAATGGGATTTCAGGGTTAAAGTAGCTATATAGTTACCCAACTTACCCAGAAAGACTGGGAAGTTATCCACTGTATACTGGCAGGTGGCCGTCCTGAGACAGGCATTATATGTGGCATAATGCATGATCCAAGTATATTCCATGTTTGGGATTTCAATAAATGGGTCTTATACAGTAAGTAGGCTACAGTTGCAGTCCGAGAAAGGGACACTTAGCTGCAAAGGTGAATGGGTGTGCAGTATACTTAATATTAGGTTATTGCAGATGGCCTTTCAGAGGACAGTGTTATTTGGGGACATGAGGAGACAGGATGTTCTACAAGCTAAACTAGTTTTGTGTTTGTCAACGTAGCTTAAATAGTTGGTGTCAGTTCATTAAGGTATGTACTCTAGGTTGATGAGACAACTATGCAATGGAAACATACCTGAGATTCAAAACAGATAATTAAGTACTGTTTAAGGAATGTTTCACTGTTCACTGTTTCACTGTGTTGTTGTGGAGCATTTGCTATAACAAAGTAGATAGACTAGACGCCAGTAGTGTCATTGCTGTAACTTGGTATCTGTAATGTGAACTACTGTATGGGTAGCATTATAGTATAATTGATGCCTTACAGCCCCCCCCCCCCCCTGTCTGTTTTGGAATGAGGGAACAGGGCTGAGGGAACATATAGGGCTGAGGGAACATAGGCCTGAGGGAACATAGGGCTGAGGGCACTTGGGTACGGTCCCCGTACATGTACATAAATATTCAGATTTCAACATAAGTACTTCCCCCATGGCCACGGATGTATTTAAAGAAGGATAATCTTGTGCGTGTGTTCAAATACCTACTTTGTCTTTCTCCAGTTGTTCAACCTTGTTCTTTCTCAGTCAAACTGTTGCTCGTCAAACATGTCAGCCTGGCCTAACGGTGCTCCCTAAGACGTGGACCATGTCTCGGAGGTCTTTCAACTCTGTCCAGATGTCTGGGGCGGTGCTGCTGGTCAGTCTGTCCGTCTGTTGGCCGTTTGTCTCTGTTGTTTCAACCGCCGTCTCTGCCTGAGCCCATGGCCCAGACAGGCAGAGCAACAGCAGCACTATGTGAGCTGCAATGCGCTTCATGATGAGAGGAACACAACAGATAGCCAGGGACCTGTTCTTTATACACTACCTGGTGAGAAGCCATGTGAGAATGGAACACACACATGTAGTTTTGTACGGTAAATAGACGTCCAAGGACTCTGATAACAGATCCAGTCAGGTGTGCTTACAAGTCTGATACGCTCATAAACATAGTGTATTCTCAGTGAGGCTCTATTAATACAGCGACTATCCTTGAGCTTTTACAAACAGACAGTATCACAATGTAGTTCCAAGCAAGTAGTAACTGTATAATTGTGTCTTGTCAATGTGTCACACTTACAATTTCTCATTTCTTCATGTCGACATTGCCTGGGTCTGGGTAGTGGTGACAATGGCATCAGAATACAGAAATCGTGTCCTCTTCCTCCATGCAGGAGTACAGCTGCTCTGCATTTGCGAGGCCAGAGCTGGTCTACGTGGGTCAGCCTTCTTCTCAGCCTCGAGACAGCAAAGAAAGCTAGAGGGTGGCAAAAAGGTAACAACTCAAACATTCAAAGTTTTATCTTCTATTTTTTGCAAGGGTCCACATTTACAGTCATGGTGCAATGCAGATGCAAATCTTAAAATGTATAATTAATATCAGTTATCAGTGTACAGTACAGTATAATAACCGAATAATAAGTAATATGTGTCAGGAAAAGCTTGACACAGACGTGGCTATGCAGTATGTTGAAGGATAGTAAAGGCCAGGGTGCCGATGCGCATACCACATTGAGGCACATACCACAAAGGCTTAATGCAGCCTGACAGAATCAATCAAATCACCAATTTGATTGTGTGATGGTCAAAGAGAGTATGTCCATGTGAAATTAATTTCATGCGCCTGTGTCCAAATATGTACTGTAGGAAAATTATTGTAACTAGGGGGAAAAATGGGCACTCAAAGTTTGAGATGTAAGCCTAAACATCAGCTTATTATGTAAAAAGTGAACCATTGAGTAAACTAAACAGTATGGATCAAAATATAAACACATCCAGCGCATTATCAGACAGAGAGGTGAGGTCATGTTTAATTTCGGGGAATGGCGGAGAGTGAAGGAATATTTGTTATCTCTTCTCTCTGACTCATTTTTGGACCAATTTGATGTAGAAAAAAAAAGCCAGGAAGCATGTCTAAGGGTGATAGGACACGGGTCTGGTCATACTGCTTCAATCACTGACAGAGTCTGACATCAACACTTTTTATGGTATATTTGTTCAAATAAATAAATAAATACATTATTAATTAATATACCTGGCACAGGAGTTGTACCCCATTCTATCCCACCTTGTTTTTCACGATGTGATAGTTACTGTCAGTGGTGTAGACTAGAGTAACTATGTACTCAAGTACTGTACTTAAGTAGGCCTACTGTATAGGAATTTCTTTTACTGGAATTTCTTTTACTTTACTGGACTATTTCCTGGACATCCTCACCGTATGGCTTTCTATAAATTTTCGTGAAAACCGACTGCACGGTTCAGCCAGAACTGCTATTTTTGCCGGAAGAATAAGGAGAAAAAGAAAAAAACAGACAAATACAATAAGGGACCAAGAAGTACCTTCGGGCTTGGTCCCATAATAATCTAACAAATTAAATGTACATGTTTTCTTTTACATTTTGTGTGTAGCCTTGTCTACTACTGTATGCGGACAGCCAGCCACAGTGTCCTACAGTGCGATTTACGTAAATCAATCGGGGAAAGCGGAAAGAATGAACCAGTCCATCATTTTTTTGATTTCAAGTGACTAAGAAAGTATGTCAACATTACAATTAGCAATGTAGACATATTTTACTTGTTCTGTACCCAAAATGGCCACATTGTGGCGGCAGAGGCAAACCAAAGCCCATTTGAATGCAGAGGACATCGTTATCGTTCACACAGCTGACCTTTAATGGTATTAAAGACTCCCTACGGCCAAGAAAGGTCACGGTGCAGTTAAGATGTGATTTTGCGCCTCATCTGTCTGATGATGTGTTAAAGGTTAGCTTTTTGTCATAGATAATATAAACCTCACTCAATACAATTCTGGCACAAACAATGAATAGCCTATAGGTTATCACAGTCGGTTATCTCAATCATCTCGAACGTCAGAAGCTTGACCGCTTGCTCCCGCCTTACTGTTCAAGGCAATGTGGTGAGAAAAACAAAAGCAACAAAACAAACAAAAGTCCAACATGGAATATGGAAATGTAGCCTACTTGTCCTGTTGATATATGATACCTAAAGCACTTTTTTATTAATGTGGGGTCCAGGAACCCACCACAGGGGGGTGTTCAAGGGGTTCCTAAGCTAAATGATTGATTATAGTTAGGAACCAAATGGACCTGTCCCTAATACTATAGGTCCATTCAGTTCCATTTGTACATTCTCAGAGTTACGAGAGTTCAATTTATATAAAATTTGGGGGCCTTGGTTTGAAAACCTCTGAACTAAAGTATAGGGCCGGCTCAGGTAGGCTATGAGGTCGGTGTATCGTTGTCCAGGGGTATAGCACAGGCTGCAAACGAGAGAACTACGACTAAAAAACAAACAGTATAACACATGCCTCAAAGACTTCCATCTTCACCCAGTTCTCCTCATACTTGGTGCATATCAGTGGTACATGACATTCTTTAACCCAGCATTAGCTTGGACTCGAGGAGGAGGGGAGAGGAACTCTGCCCTGCACTCATGACGCCATCTGGCATCTACCTCCACTTCCCATTATTTGCTTCTACATTGTAATTCTGGTTCACTTGCTGTGCTATATCATTCACTCACTATAGGCCTTTCTTTTTTCTTTTTTTTTGTAATGTTTTTATCTGCAAGTCATTCACAAAGGTTTTTACTTGCACATTCATTCCCCAAGTCGGTCCACTATTTGTGTCTGTCTGTCTGTCTGTCTGTCTGTCTGTCTGTCTGTCCCTCTACAATCTACATTCACAGCCTGTACGTGTTGTGGTCTCTCTCTAGTTACAGACTGAGGGAAGCAGCAAGACTCCACCCTCCTCTCACTTCTGTAACGTTGGTGGAGCACAGCACAGTGAGGCACGTACTAGCCTACAGCACCACTAGAGTTTGCTTTCTTTGACTATCACGTTTAGACATGTTTGACTAACTCAGCTGCTATCAAAACAAGAACCGTGGTCTCACAAAAAGCTACTTGTTCTTCCACACAATCCGAAACCTCACCAAAGATTGGACAAAGTTATCTCCCTACAGGACTGTTGGACCGCTTGGACTTGGGAGTCAAACAACAGCCCTGCAGCTATTTTCATAACACAGGTAGGCACCACAGAAAACCGCTTTTTACTTTTGCCCAGTCGCTTTCTCTCTGTCACATGATTTTATCTACACAGGAAAACCAGACGGCCCCCCCAAAAAAGTAGTTTATAATTCTTGCCAGTGTGAAACCTTTCAATAAACTAACTCTAGACATCAGACCAGGGTAGACTGTATGTCTTTACATGTGTATTTGTTATGAACAAGAGTTCATACCTAAGTGGAAAGCAGTAAAACAACAACAAGCTGCATCAGCAATGTTTGACAAAACCAGTGGTTAATTTCTACTGTATGGTTTTTGTAGGAGTACAGGGTAAAGGTTTTTCTCTGCCACAATGCTGCTGATCACTGGTCAGTTTTATTCAATAAGGTAGCATTCACATCACTCTCAATCTTCCTGATTTGTTTCAAACATCACACATCACTGTTCTTTTGTGGCACTGCTTTTTCTTTTCTTTTTTAAGATTTCTAGTTTATCTAGCTTTTCAAAATAGATCGTAATTTGTGAATGGTCCTCCTGACATGCTACTATAGAGACACTATGATGACCAAGTATCAGATGGAGAATTCACGCAAGATGCTCAATTTATTCATTCAATAACAACCACAACAAAAAAAGTACAATTTCAGCAGTGTTAGAATGAATTGTTGAATACAATTAATCATCATCATTGCATCATCATTGTTGTAAACTCTAAGTACTTAACTGGACCCTCGTCTGGTTTGACAGACAGGTAGTGTGTGCAGGCTGGGTGGTGTGTGATAATCCGGAGAACCCGAGAACAGTGAGAAAGCATTTTTTTCAAATGGATTTTGGTATACTAGTGAATAGTGAATACATAAGTTTAAGCAATAAAACATTGTTTTTGTAGTAATAGGGGTAATAATTATTTATTGAATAATTGCACACAACTGTGCTGTAATCCACGCTACCATCGGATAGCCTTTTAAATCCTATTTCCAATCCACAAGGGACAAGCAAAGTGATCTCAGCGGCTTCCCCCAGTCTGGTGAACTGTCTGCGGTTTCTGGTGGTGTTATTGTCTGAAGAGGACACGGACACTTGTTGCGCAGGTCCGTCTGAAAACTGTCCAGTGACAACGTTCCGCGGTGAAATAAATAGTGCGATTAAAATGCGTTAATTTTTTTAATGCATTAATTTTTCTGTAGTTAATTAATCGTAATTAATCGCAATTAGTCCCGGCCCTAATACAAATATATACTTAATATATCAAATATATCTTTAGCTTTACTGACAAATAAGAATGGAAATGACATACAACATGAAATGCATGGGCGGCCAATAATCTTGACCAGATTTAGACAGAGAGTTAACAAATGTGTATTATATTACAGGAGGTGAAATTAGCATTAGTAGGCTACTGTACCTGTGTTTTTGTTGTCTGCAGAGCCAGTGTTGACATAGACTGCACTGTAGATCAGTGTGGTTTCAGTGTTGAAGGGTCCAACATCTCCTGCAGTCCAATAACCCAGTGGTTCCTAAAGTGGGGTCCTTGAGGGAGTTCCAGGGGGTCCCCAGCTAAATGATAGTTTGGAACCAAATGGACCCTTATTGATGATATTCACACGGCGACACTTCCCATAGAGCCCATTCATCCAAACAGAAAAGTCCTCTCTAATTATATTAAACAATGTCAAAATCACCAACATTGCAACTGTAGGGAAAGCTTGAATTATCCTCTTTCAATCTGTAAAGTTTTTGTTTAATAAAAATCCACCGTAGACATTTTATGAGCTACTTCCTGTCAAGAAATTCCTTGCAGATGATTATTTTCTAAGTATCAGAGTATGGAAGCGCTCGTTATCAGTAAAGCAACCTCCTGCTGCCTCCTGCATTATGTGCACATTCAAAACAGGTGGTACGCCATTGAGTGATAGTCAACGAGCACTTCCAAACTCCAGCACTTAGAAAAAGATCACACCGTGTGAACTGAGTGGTGCAACTCCCCCCCCCCCCCCCCCCCCCCCACTCCTCCTCCTCCTCCTCCTCCTCTCTCTCTCTCTCTCTCTCTCTCATATTAGCAGGCAACAGTGCAGCACGTACAGCACCATCTCTCTCTCTGTTTCTGGCACAACAGCGTCCCTACTGGTACTCATAGTCATACTGGTGCTCATGGCCACATACATAGGCGGACACATAGGTGAACCAACACATAGGTGAACACGGACATTGCTGTTCCTTGGAGTGGTTGCACCAATCAAAAATCATCTGCAAGGAATCTCTTGATGTTGTTCTTTTTTGCAATGTACAATTATGAGATGCTATTATTTGTTTGTGGAAATTTTCATTTGGTCACTTTTTTTTTTTTAATAAGACATTTTTAACACAAATGAGCAGAAATACCATCTGATATTTTTATCAACTAGAACTGCACTCTGTCGAGTGCATACTTGGTTGTTGCACACTAGTAGGCCATAAATGGCCAACTAGTGCGCAAGCAGAGCGTGCAAGTACTTTCGACCGCTGTAGCTACTTTATGCATATAAACACGTAGTGTTATTAAGTATGGTTCAAGTTTCTATGGTGATCATCTACTATATAGAGTATGTAGTTGTAAATTGATTAGCGGTATACTGTGGTTACTTTGCACCAAAAACCGTGACAGCCGTCCCGCCATTTGATGTTTATGCAAGAAAACAGCAAATCTGTGCCTGGTTTGCTGGGACCAGATTACACAATTGACCATATTTCTTACGTCATCATTGAGAGCTAGTCATACATATACACACCACGTACTCTGGTCCCAGCAGATCAGGCACAATTTGCTATTTTATTTTTACTGATTATGTATATAGTATACGTATGACTAGCTCTAAATGATGACGTAAGAGATATGGTCATTTGTGGTCGTTTGGTCCCAGCAAAACAGGCACAGATTTGATGTTTTTCTGATGTTTTAGCGGCGGGTGGTGTAACAGCGGGACACACAGACATTCAGCCCTTGCTGTCTAGCTGCGCCCTCTGGTGTGTCGTTGTTGAGCAGCAGTAAACAGGACTGTGACTGCTTAGCTAACGTTAGCCCATATGCACACACTAGTACACATAATCAGTAAAATAAAATAGCAAATTGTGCCTGATCTGCTGGGACCAGAGTACGTGGTGTGTATATGTATGACTAGCTCTCAATGATGACGTAAGAAATATGATCATTTATGTAATCTGGTCCCAGCAAACCAGGCACAAATCTGCTGTTTTATTTGCATACGCATCAAATGGCGGGTTGGCTGGCACGGTTTTTGGCGCAAAGTAAGAAAGATAGAAGTATAAAGACCTTCATGTCAAGATTAGGCTTTAAACAATTAAATACAAATCCAACTACAGATTACGGAAGTATTCGTATATTTTAACAAATGTGAAAGTATTATTAAAGAAATTGAAGTTAGAGACACATATTACTCTGATCATGATTTAGTATTAATATCACTATAGTCCAAGATGAAATACATTTAAAACAATTGACAATTTACAATAAATAATAAAATAATTATACTGTATAATATATTTTAATTCAGTTTATATACTTTTTTTTTCATCACATATCAATGATTTATTTTTCTTTGAAAAACTAAAAAGGGATCTAGAATATATCTACATTGATAAAACTGTATTTCTTATATAGATAGAAACTTGAACCATACTTAATAATACTAGGTGTTTACATGCATAAAGTAGATAGGTAGCAAATAGTTATACCTAATAATTAGACATTTCAAACGTTCCTTCACAGAGATACTGAGATTCCACAGTTTACAGAATAATTATACTGTATAACATATTTTAATTCAGTTTATATACCTTTTTTTTCATCACATATCAATGATTTATTTTTCTTTAAAAAACTAAAAAGGGATCCAGAATATATCTACCGGTACATCGATAAAACTGTATTTCTTATATAGATAGAAACTTGAACCATACTTAATAATACTAGGTGTTTATATGCATAAAGTAGGTAGGTAGCAAATAGTTACACCTAATAATTATACATTTCAAACGTTCCTTCACATAGATACTGAGATTTGACAGTTTACAGCGGTCGAAAGTACTTGCGCGCTCTGCTTGCGCACTAGTTGGCCATTTATGGCCTACTAGTGTGCAACAAGCAAGTATGCACTCGACAGAGTGCAGTTCTAGTTAATCAATATGTTTTGGATAAGCACAGATTCGACCGACTTCCTACTCGATGCATCATCACTCCCTCGGTTCCTCGGGATACACTCACTCTCACACACAAAGAGATTGGCATAATTTAAATAACTATAATATTGTGTGTCCGTGCAAATACCTGCTTTGTCCAGTTGTTCAACCTTGCTCTCACTCTCCTTCAGCCTTGCCTCAATGTACCTCAGCTCCACCTGTAAGCGGACAGACAGGTCTTATCAACCTGTTTTTGTGTATAGGCCTACTGTATGTACTCTGATAAACAGATGCAAATGTGTCAGGTGTCTTGACAAGTCTGATAAGCTCAAACACATAGGCCCTCATTTATCAATGGAGTGTAAAACCTGCCTCAAATTCGAGCGTCGGTTTTGGAGTACGCTCACGTCGGCACGGCATTCTGATCCTTGCTTAATTTCGTTCCTAGCGTTGATAAATGTGACGGCTGAGATCAATCTGGCACGCCCTATGAAATCAAGCCTCGCCCTCGTTTTGCGACATGAACAACTGCAATAAGACCAAACAACGTATGGAAACCATAGTTGCATTATGGAAAGCCAATAAAAAAAAGTTTCCCCCACTTGGCTCGATGCTCGCCTCACCGCCTCAATTACCAATTTCATATGACATGCCTTTACAAAAAAAATTTCATGTGTATAATATGTATTAGTTGTATATACATTTTAGAAGTGAATAGGCTACATAGGTTTAGATGCCTGTGACAGCCTGTCAGCTGGTCAGTCAATGCTGCTCCGCTTGTCTACGACAGAAGAACTGGTGAGGACAAAGCCTACGACAGCTCCCTGACGTGATATTTGGACGGGCGCACGCCGAAGTTGAAGTTCACACTGGAATAATAAATGCTGAAAATGTCGGCGTACGCCCATATTTTGGCATACGATGCGTTGATAAATGAGGCCCATATTGTGTATTATTCTCAGTGAGGCTCTATTAATACAGCAACCGTCTTTGAGCTTTTACAAACAATCACAATTTAGCTGCAGGCGGACAGTAAATGTATGGTTGTGACCTATTAATGATAAATGTCTCACACTTACAATCAAATTTCTGTATTGTTAAAGCAGTACTATGTAACTTTTTAACAACTATATGGCATATTATGTTTCGTTACATGATTAAGCAATAACAATCATCCTTCCATAAATGTATAGACTTAGGGTGGTCCCTGACTGTATAGTGGAGACAATGAGTTTCATCCTGGCATTATTTTGCCAAGGCTCCACTGTGGAATGCCTGGCCAATGGCTCGAGGCTCCATAAAACAGACGGGTCCACAAATTCATTTGAGGTATTTTATTTACAAAAAACATAATAGTCGGCGACAATACAAAAAATAAATAATACTAGACAAAAACAATGTTACAAAAATAGGAAAAACACTTTAAACTTTCTAAACTTTAGAAAACAAGTAACAGGCCCTTAAGAATACTGCCAAGTTGTGCCAACAGGCTATGCCTCCTTTCATGAGGCCCTGGCTGGGAGCTCTCCCCTGATGTTCTTGCTGGCTAGCCTCAAGTCAAACTGCAGCATGCCTGCTCTTAAACATATAGGACAAACCAAGCACAATCAGAGTAATTGGTATCAATTGACTCATACAAAGGCATGCCCCAAGGCCCATGAGTTGCTCTACAATTAGCTACTGGCTTTTAAACGTATTTTCAATAAATACCAGTCAATATACATATTTCAAGCACCAAACACATACAATGAAAATGCTAAATAACAGGAACAAACACTCCTCCTCTATACCGTACTTTGGCACCCTCCAAGAGTGCCAAGTGCCAACAAACATGCAAGAGTGCAGCTGCTCTACACAATAATATACAGCGAGGTCAGCCCATGTAAAGCTTTATACGGTACGTAATTAAAACTATTTTAAAATCTATGCTGGCCATGTTAGTAATAAAATGTGCGCATAGTTTGAGATCCACAGCAGGCCTGAGTTGTGTGGACTTTACAAATGAGAGTCAGCTGAGAGCCTGTTGATTAATTAGATCAGGGAAGAGACAGAGAGAACAGTGCTAGAAGAACTCGTGTTTCCACCGTTAAGACAATATACCAGTCACATGATTAATCAACAGAAGCACCCCCAGATGCATAGAAAACCAACCCATATAAAATAGAGACAAGGAGATGCTAATTGTATGGATGAGTCAGTGTCACTATAGTTCCTGTGTTATTGCTGCCTTCGTCATTTCCTAGCAAGCTTTATTCAACGGATTAACGGTAGGTAGCATGACAAATATATTGTCGTTAATGTATATTGTTGTGTTGTTTCTGTTTATCTTTCTTTTTCTAGGTTTATAACCTGGCCTAAGGTCTAACTAAAACTGACCAAATGAGTGTTTAGTGTGTGTTTGAGTTGTGTGTGTATGTTGCAACAATAACACTATTGAAACACACCAGTCTGAGTTGTGTTCGCTATCACACCTCTTTAGGGGTGGGCGATTTGAATACACGGTATTATCACGATATTATTTCATGCCATTTTCATGGTTATTTTTCAAGTTACTTAACAGTACAACCACCTACAAGGTAACAAAAACTAAAAGAAAAAGAAGTAACAGATCATATCGACCAAAATACGTATTCATTTTGGCTAATGAAACCGTTGTTCTACAGAAGTATAAATTAACGTATAGCACTGCAAATCATAGAATTCACTGTATCACGATATATTATATAGAAAAGGCATATCACGGAGACATTGACATCTCAACGATATTTATCACCATATCGCCCACCCCCTACCCGTCTTATAAGAATGTGTGCCAATACATAGAAGGTGTAATTGGCTAGATAAATGTACATGGTCCATGCATTTACTGTACATGTTGTAACTCCAGTGTACAAATTATAGCACAGCGGCTAACAGCAATATTTTGGGAGAATCATTCAAATGGTGATACAAGCGTGAAATTTGGTACAAATCATCTTTGAAGGTCACTCTTCAACCGGGCCACTTGAAAAATCAAAGATGCCGGCCATTTATTTCAGGAAAGAAATAAGAAATATGTGTATTTTAATGTAGGAAAATAAAATGGGAACCAGTGGTCTCTAGACAAGCAAAGGCTCATAACATAGAAAAGGTTGGTGGGGGTAGGCTAGGCTTACTGTAGTAGACTGACAGGAATGTGGATGTGGACACGCATCACAAGAATGTAATGGGAGGGTCATGCTGGAACTCTGGATTCCAGATCAGCCCGACCCGACCACAGGGAAACTCTGGGTAGATATGGGCTGGATTCCAGATCAGTCCGACCCGACCACAGGGAAACTCTGGGTAGATATGGGCTGGATTCCAGGGATCAGCCCGACCCGACCACAGGGAAACAGTATGATCGTACCCTACAAACCCTCCCGCGCACTCAGATCAGCCAATGCAGGGAAGCTGGAGGTACCTTCACTAAAACCACCAGGACAACGCTCCACACGTCCCAAACTCTTCTCCCTTCTGGCTCCAAAACTATGGAATGCACTTCCCATCACAGTCAGAACTGCAGCCTCACTCTTCCAGGATTCCAGGGATGAATCTGACCACACATTTCAACAAGTCATGTTCATTTCCATCCTCAGTCCGATAGAATTCAAACTAAATACCACAGAACATGATACAACAAAATGAATCAGGTATACAAAACAGGCACCATTATTTGCTGTTTCACAGGAAACACAAACAACTAAAACCAGCCTACAGTAACTCCTTGGTTTGATTGACTATATACTTTATTAACAGTTTGCCGAAAAAGGCACAGGAAAGTTCAATAAAGTTCAATGCAAGGTCTGCTAAGAGGATTTAAAACCC
>NC_139705.1:16601701-16626701 GCF_964188405.1 Protomyctophum parallelum | reverse complement strand
CCTAGAGAGTGTATGCAGATACTGGGAGTGACAGAGTGAGAGAGAGAGATAGAGAGATAAGCGTGAGAGTGCGATTGTATATAAACATTCCAAGGAAAGACCATGTACGCTGGAGTCATTCCACTCATAAGAATGACGTGGTGCACCAAAACCGACCTGCCCCCTCGCAACACTGCAGTGACTATGATGACAAGCATGTGTCACCTCAGGCCAATTACAGCCTCACTCGTTGCACGCCCTCGCCCTCACCTTGGCTTGTCTGGCAGATCTGAGTTAGCTAGCTGGGACTTTCTGGCACCGTATTACACTGGTTTGAGTCATCATATAGCCTACTTATAACCACTTATAAACCCCATTATGGTTGAGCGGAGGCCCTCAGGGCTCCATGCTAGTGTATTTTCTGTTTTGTGTTGAATGGTCAGATGGGTGGGCCGTGTTCAGTGGTCAGATGGGTGGGCCGCGTGCATTCTCAGGGCTTGTTTATTTGAATGATCGGTCGTTGGATTGCATTCCGTCTTGGATCAGTGGAACAATGTGACATCAGGGTTAGGGCTGCACGATATGGACAAAAATTCATATCACGATATATATGGCAGATATCTCGATATCGATACGATACGATATAATATATATCACGATATATAGGGCAGATATCTCGATATCGATACGATATATCGTGCAGCAACATATTTTCTTAATGGGCGTGGCTAGCGATTTAGCGATTCAGGGCTGGAGCCAGGCTACAACAGGACAGAGGGACAAACGGAGTGATGGTTTATTTTCCGAGGGGCACAGGCTAAAACAGAGGGCTGGCTTTAGAAGTGGACGATATATCGATATGTCGACGATATATCTATATCGCGATACCGTTGCCTTTTTGCGATACTGATATTGTGCATGTTCATACCTCGATAACGATACGATAACGATATATTGTGCAGCCCTAATCAGGGTATACTTTGTGTAGACACGCAAGGGATTTAAACATCTCTGAACAAACTAAAATGACACACAGTGTACCCCGAGACTCCATTCTAGTAGCCTGGATAATACGCCAGACTAATATCAGTATATCACACAACACTGTCGCTGGCAGGCAATTTATTTTTGCCAACGGCTGATTCGGTCTGGCTTATTAGCCAGGCTACCGTTCTAGGGCCTCTTCTTAGTCAAGGGATTAAAAAATCCTGAGAAAATGCAATACATTTCTTCACCAATGTGTTTGTAAAAGTAACACATCAAGACTGAAATTCAGTTTCACTATATATCTGTTACAGCTGCTGGAAGTTGGGGTCCCATTAATAACCTAGCAAAGCAACATTTACAAAATGGAATTCTGCATGTGAGGGGTCAAACTAGGAGTTTTCCCTGATTCTGAATCAGTGGTGTTTCCAGGAATTACATTTTGGGCAGGCAAGATGTGTTAATTGTCGTCTCCCCGCGCAGGCGCGCACAATCGTAGCACTAAAGGTTTTCAAAGAGATATACCTGCCAGACGAGTAGTATACAAAGGCTGAAAGGCTTGCATTTCCATTCCAATGGGTGATTGAGGGTCGCGCTCTACCACGACGGCCAATCAGCTGTCCACTAATAGTTCTCATGTCTTGTTTTTGTCCTTATTTTTTTCTCATTGTATGGATGCCCTCGCCTTATTGTAGTAGGTACGCCTCTGTTCTGAATACATTGCAAGCTTTGTGTTGCACGAAAAACACACAGAAAATTTTCGTTTATACTAGACATCTTTACAAACACATTGGTGAAGAAATGTATTGTTAGGGAATGTATTCCCAGACTGGACATTTTTCTGACAATATTTCCTGACTATCTGTTCTCCCACTGGGTCAGATCAGACTATCTGTTCTCCCACTGGGTCAGATCAGAGGAACCAGATTGGTCTGATGAAGAACCGAGAGGCTCGAAACATCATGTCCACTATGGTGTAAGTAAGGAACCTTTTATATATATATTTTTAAAGATTTGGTGCATTGTGCAGTGTGCGGACCCTAACTTTTTGTTGTTATAACCTCTGCCCGGCACCTGGCTTTAACTGAGTGGATGTACGTTCTTTATTGTACTTTCACCAGATTGGACCAGGCCACTAATAATTCTGATTTATAGTTGGTTGCAACTTGCACATTGTGTTGCACAGAGAAAATAGCTGCTCTACAAGCACACAGCACATTGCGACACTACTGGCACACAATTATAGTGATAGTATAAATCAGGCTTAAAGGGACAGTTTACGTCCAAAATACCTCTTTTAACTTTCGTTTACTCACCCCATGGAGACTTGAATTCATGGATATTTATTTTGTTTTTGTCTCATTCCTAAGCCAATACTTTGATGACCAGATTGC
Organism: Protomyctophum parallelum; assembly: GCF_964188405.1. Classification (NCBI taxonomy): domain Eukaryota; kingdom Metazoa; phylum Chordata; class Actinopteri; order Myctophiformes; family Myctophidae; genus Protomyctophum; species Protomyctophum parallelum. The sequence continues at coordinate 16,624,344 of NC_139705.1, read as the reverse complement.
TATGCTCCCAATCCCTATGGAGACACACAGGGAACTGCTGCTGGTCATCAAATTAATATATTGGCTTAGGAATGTGACAAAAACTAAAGAATACTGGGTAATCGATAGAAAATGTCATATGTTGGGTGAACTAACCCTTTAAGGTTAATGTAAGAAAACTTGGCGCTTTTGTGACAGGCCCTGGTCTGGGAAAGAACAGCACCCTTTTTGTAAAGCGCTACATTCATTTATTTTATGAAAGTATCATTTTTTTCTTTTCCTTTTCCCCCAAAATGTTTATCTCACGAATTTAGCAAACAATTTTTTCACCCAGTGTCAATTATCTAACGTATAATCTTGGGCGCTACACTCCCTCTGCCAACCTGGGGAGAGCAACAGACTGACCTCATGCTTCCTCCTATGCATGAGGAGTCCAAGCCGCCTCTTTTCATCTGACAGTGGGGAGTTTCCCGGTTGGACGTTATTCCAACCAGTTCCTTTCCCCTCCATCAAGGGGCCCCAGCTGGCCATGGGGAGAACATGCAAACTCCACAAAGATAGGACCGGACAGAACACGCCCCCAGCTCCCACAGCATCCCCAGCAGGAATCGAACCCAGGACCTTCTTATGAAAGTATCCCTAATAAATTAGAATTGTATCTACCCTGCAGCCATAACATATACAGTGGCACCCTGGCAGGGACAATCAGAGCACAGAGAGCGCTCAGATCAATGACATCGGCTGATATACAAACATTGCAGTTGAAGTGTTGTTGCTCAAGCCACAGTGCGTAAAGGTTAAGTAAGGGTAGGGCTCAATAACACAGGCTATAACACCAAGAATGAGTTTTTATTCCATTCACAGAACGGAAACAGAGAGAGAATAGCCAGGGAGTGGAATTGGTGAAACAAAAACATACGGTATTATTGATTGACACTTCACTGCGTCACAAAAAGTTGAGTCCAGCTCAACAACAACTGATTTGTAGCCACGTGACGTCCGTCACACGGCGACATGTGGCGTTTCATTCATAAATGTCTGTAGCCTCATGTCAGTCGGCTTCCGTTGAAAATGACTTGTAGTAACCGCTAGTGAGTAAACACATGAAACCAGGACGGATATTGTATGAGAAATCTGACAATCACTAAAAATCACAAAACCCATTCTACACATACTGTGAAATAAAATAAATCAATGAATCAATTTCAATGTGAATATTGGTAGCTTGTGTTGGCGTGAAATGGCGTGGTGGTCCGGGTAGGCGGGCACCCTATAGGCTGCAAAGCGTGTCGCGGGTTCGAATCCCGATCCCTACGACCTTTGGTGTGTGGCACTCCCCATCTCTCTCTCGCTCTCTCTCTCCCCATTTCCTGCCAGAATGACTGTTCTATCAATAAAGACATATATATATTGAAGGCCAAAATAAATCTTTAAAAAAATAATAGATAGGCACACTTTCTGTACAGTACAGAGATAGTTTAGTCATATCATCTCATGTCTTAATAATATTGTGGCTTTACTCTCTCCTACACCCCCCCCCACACACACACACGTAACTGCACCCATTTGCCTTGTTCACTCACCCTTGAGCCCTCAACAACCTCCCTCCCACTCACATTCCGAGAGAGAGAGAAAGCAGCAAGTCATAGTAGAAACACTGAAACAGGTGTGCGTGTATGTGTGTGTGTGTGTGTGTGTGTGTGTGTGTGTGTGTGTGTGTGTGTGTGTGTGTGTGTGTGTGTGTGTGTGTGTGTGTGTGCGTGCGTGCGTGTGTGGACAAGATGCTACAGGTTGTGTTTGTTCTCCATAATAACAAACAGGTGCACATGAGCTCCTCTTAAAGGTGTAGGTCACCCAAAAAAAACTACTTATACTGTATATCGTGGAGATAATAATCTGATAACCGGGTCATCATCAATGAATTAAATTAAATTAAACAAGGTAAACATATGTTTACATTGTCAAAGCAAGTTCCAAACCTACAGCCACAGCCACCCACAGCCCCACGTCCGAAACGGTCGAGAAAGACAGTTACTGTGTGGGGGTCCCCGGAGGTCCCCGGAACACCTAGACCCCCAGGAACGCGCCCAGGGGGCCGGCCTGGTTCCGGTGAGCCGCCCCGCGTCCAAATCGGTTGAGAAATGACAGAGTTACCGTGTGGGGGTCCCCAGGGTGTCCCTCTACTGTACTGTACTGTACTGTACCGTAACACCCCAAATCATCATATAGTTAATATGTGTGTGTGTGTGTGTGTGTGTGTGTGTTAAGGCCTGGACAGAGTCCTTTTGTGCCAAACGTATACAAAAAATGCACGTTTATTTTAAGTCCTTACATAGTCCCTCCGTCGCTATTGTATTCTTAGGTCACTATGGCAGCTATGACAGATTGGATCATTGTACAAACTGTATTGATACTTGTGTCACCTGTGCTGGCGAATACCGGAAGACTCGACCCGGTGCTTGCCCGTTTTTCCTCCCGGGAATTGTCACCAGTGAGGGGGATAACTTTGTAATATGCTATTGGCTGTTTGTATTCTTTTTGGAAAAATATAAAAAGATACTCCTGTGGAAAGGCTATATTATTTGACTTATATTGACCCTATAAACAATTTAGTATTATTTAGTATATGTAAGGTTTTGCACACTCAAATGGTACCTCGTCAGATAATCCCCACATATCCTACAACAACTTCTGTGAACAGACTTCACTGTAGTAGCTTTTCATAAATTATATTTGTACTTCGGCTGTCTGCTGTCATGAAAGTTTATAGTTAGAGAAATTCAAAGTCCAGCCGTCTGCTGTCCAGCCTCTCCCACCCCTCACATTGGGGAGAATTCTGGGAGTAAAACAGAAACGGGGCGAGTCTTCTTGTTGTGCTGGCCAATCTACAAGCTCACACCGCACATGCAAGTTTGAAACTTTTGCAGTTTTGTGTCTTTTGCTAGTGATGTAATCAATTAATCATTGAGTTCACACGGGGCAGATTGCAGTCTACCATTCATTGTCAAAGGAAGCCAGCGACATGAAGTTCATTACTAGTAGATTATTATCATCTGCAACGGAAAAATCGCGTCTGTAAATGGTCAAATTGTCACCAAATGGAAGCATAGGATACAATAAATTATACACAACTGTCAGCGCTTGTACACAAGCTGTTCTCCGCTGTAATTCCGCTGAGTTCTCGTCTGAACACCAGGACTGGACTGGGTCAAAAAATGATCACCGGCGAGTTTGCAAAGTAGTGCTTTGAACGATGATGTCATGATGTCCTGATGTCCTGTTTAACTTTCAATGTGATAGCCGATCATGTTTACGTTTACAACTCAATGTGACGGCAGAAGTGTTATCCTCTTTCAAGAGGGGTCGAGCAGAGGAGGAAAGCCTTTTTGCTCTCTGCTGCCCAGGGGAACGCAAGCAATTGATTGCGTGGGGCGATCCCAATTCCCAACCAGACGGATCACGACGGATCACTTAACTGACGTGACGCAAGGGGAGAAATTTCTCTCACACTCCGTTGCTATATGACTTCTTTACGTTCGACTCTGTAAAGCACTTTAGGCTGCACAACAGTGACACTTGGTTGTGAAAACCAACCAGGCAGGGACACACATAGCTGTCTATAGGAGTGGTCACTGGTTGCACCACTCAAAAAACCATGTCTTTGGGGAAAACCACTCCTCTAACTTATATTGTGCACTGGGTAGTATATGCAATCCATGTCAGCCAAAAATAATTTAACTTAAAATAAATTAATGCATTTGAATTGATTCTGTGTGCTCGAGCACACAGAATCGTGTGAAAATGAGTATAGACGCATGCACGCGCGCGCGCACACACGCACACACGCACACACACACACACACACACACACACACACACACACACACACACACACACACACACGTCGTCACTGACTGTAGGGGAGGCGGGGAGGCGCCAGCCAGTGTAAACGGAGAAGGTCCGGACTGTGTGTGTGGAGAAGAGCTTGGGCATGTACAAACATATCCAGGCAGACCGGCCAGCCAGGAGCCAGCCGGCAACAAAACACACGCACACACACAGGCGTCGGAGCGTTTGGGGCTACAGGCGTACATATACAATGACATTTCTTTTCCCATGGCAGGCTTTATTATTGTCGGGAAATTAGGCCACTGTCCGCGGGAGAACAACAAGACATTACCTCACGTACGCGGAGGGAATATTGACAACATCTGGTGGCATTTGGATCGAATGGATTACCATTGTTGTTGTTTAAGTTCTCCCATAAGAACGTGGAGATAAGAGAGCGAGAAGAAGCAGAAGACTTCACTAGACTATTGTTCATAGGCCGCCTACATATCCCCTGTCAAACCCGCCGGGGCTGCTGTGGGAGTGGGGCCAGCCGGACCACCATGTCTTTGCCGGTCAAGGTGATGAGAGACGGGCTGGTGGAGAAGCGCAGCAGCGGTCTGCTCCAGCTCTGGAAGAAGAAGCGCTGCGTGCTCACCGACGAGGGCTTGCGCCTCCACAAGAGCAAAGGCAGCGGTAACGGAGGCGGCGGAGGAGGGGGCTCCTGTTCCTCCTCCTCCAAGCCCAAGGAGCTCCGCTTCGAGCGCATGGCCACGGTGGACTGTGTGGAGCACAAGCGCGGGCTCGTGTACTTCACCGTGGTGATGGCCACGGGCAAGGAGATCGACTTCAGGTGCCCGCAGGACGGCACGGCGTGGAACGCGGAGATCGCCCTGGCGCTGGTGCGCTACAAGAACCTGCAGGCCGTGCAGAGCGGCAGGAACCGACACATGTCGTCCGCCTCGCAGCTCGGCAGCAGCGGCGAGGAGGAGGCGCAGTGAGCCGCTAGGCACTCACAATGGATGATCATAATACAGAGGACAGGTAAGAAGCTATTGGATCTAGCAGCCAAACTACTGTGGGTCTACTGCTATACGAGTGGACTCTAGAGTACAGACTAGTACCCCTGGACTATATTCTACACATGCACCGTATAGCATGCAGGCACCTGTGCCAACATTGACAAATGGCACAGTGGAGGTTGCATTATTGAGAACCAGAATAGAGGGGTTACACTGGCTGGCAGTGTCACACTGGCATAAGTGTGAGAGAGAGGATTTGTCTTTTTAATTAAATAAAACATATTTTAGTCAACATTTAGTCAATTAAATCAAGTTCCCTCACATCTATATGCAAATTAGATTATGCACATTCATTTGACATTCATTCAAACTACTGCTTCTTAAACTGTTCATATCAAGGACCCCCATATTTATATAGGCTAGTATTTGGCCGAGGACCCTCATCTACAAAGATGTTGCCAGGGACCGCCAGAAGAGAACATTTTAGTTAAAAAAAAGAAGAAAACTTTTCCCCAAAACAAATTTGGCAATAAATAAATAATAGATCTTCAAGCCAAATAGCCAAAGTATATACAGTAGGGTTGAAAAAGTAGTTACATCTCAAGGACCCCCCCACAGACTCCAGTTTGAGTCTGTGGACTGGTGTGACGTATACAGGCACGTCGCCTATCGTCATTCATGCCTATAAGGTCATTATTACCATTTACCAATAAGAGGTTTTGGGTTTAGACAAGCCCCTATTAAGTAAGTGTTGCTTGCCGAAAGGATCACTTATTTATTTTCGGCCAGTGGCTGTGATGGAGTATAAATGAATATGTTGCTACTGTATTCCAGATATTATATTTCCTAGTGTGGACAATTATGTTTGAGGCAGTGTGAGCTTCCAAAATAACATCTGCCTCTCGTTCACTTGGCAGCAGAGTATTATTTTTAAAACACCCACAACAACTCTCTCTCTCTAGCACACGTTAGCCACTGGTCATTGAAACCGCAGAGAACCGTACCAGCGCTAAACGGAAATTATATCCGTTCATCTTGTTCCATTCAGCTGTTCCAACATTTAGACGTCACCTCACTACCATCATACACACATATGATCATGTGACACCCGGCATGGCATGAATTCCCCCAAGTGTTCACTAAGAGAGAGAGAGAGTTATCTAAGTCTGAACTATGAGCTCACTGGCCGGGAATCCACAGAGACACTTCCTTAAGTGAGGAGTAGCAGCAGAAGTCAAGTAGCCCAAATTAACTTAGTGTCCCTGGTGACAGAGACTTTAAACTCACAACGGCTGTCTCATTCATTAATGTGGAACTACAACTCCCAAGTGTACATTCTTAAGTGGCGGCGGCTCTCAACCTTTTCTGCATCAGCCCGCCCCCCTCCCCCCCCCCCCCCCCCCCCCGCACCACACACACTTGAAAATCTCGATAGCGTAACAAACACCCAACTGACCACTTAACACGTGGTAAGATAGCTGGGAAGGCTGCATCATGCATTTTCAAAACATGTTGATTAACGCTCAAGAAATCGAATGTTTCCCTGCTTGGATCAATGGAACCAACACAGTAATGCATTCCTATTTATGGCATCACATTGTAAATAATAATTTTCTTTTTAAACTTAAAAGAAGAAATATCTTTTTTTTTTTACATAATGTTTTATCAGTCAAATATTTTGGGCGGCCACCGGTTCACAATCACTGTTATTGTTAAAGCATTGGCAGGCAGCTGTCCCAACAACACAAAACTATGAAGTAATGTGTGTTCTATATTCTGTGTTACGTGTACTTTGTGTTCTATATTCTGTGTTGTACTTTCAGAGGATAACAGCTTTCTGGGACTGGGAGTGGACCAATCGCAGGGAAAGAAGGAAGAGGTTCACCACCAGGACCGGGACTAGACGACCATACGGGACGGAACATCATAGGACATTATAGAACATCATAGGATATCATAAGACAACATAGAACATCATAGGACATCATAGGACATCATATGATATCATAGAACATCATAGGACATCATATGATATCATAGGACATCATAGGATATCATAAGACAACATAGAACATCATAGGAACATCACAGGACATCAGGATTACCTCTACTGCACCCTGGCCGGGGGTACCCTCCTTCCTGGGACCCGAGGCAGACTCTACAAACGCCTTCTAAATCAGTAGTTGTCACTACTTTCATGATTTTTCAGAAATGTTAAAAAAATAATAGAAGTACAACACAGCTCATGTGCATTTGCTATTTTTGAATAGCCAATGCACAAACGACAAGGATGCTTTCCCGGTATTAATGGGTTGAAGTGGAATGTCCGTCTCGTGATTTCTCCAATGTCTGCTTTTGAGGTCAAAGTAGAGAAAAACTGCAATAGCTAAATGTTGAGTAACAGGAGGAGTGTGCTTGCTTGTAGTGATTGATTGATTGATTGATTGAATGCTTTGAATACAACTAGTCAGAAATGTAAAGAGCCCGGTGGTACAGTAAAACATTTAGGAGTAAAAAGGATGACACAAAAAAGTCCTGGGGACTTGTTTCCATTGTGGTCCTACGTATTCAATACTGTTCACGTCTTAGTGCCTTCATCTTACGTTGGACTTCCTCTGATGTTTTCGGAGACATCTCGATCGCATCTTTCCCGTTCCTATTTTTTAAATTAACAATTTGTTTTTAAACTTACAAAAGAAATTCTTCACGATTCAGTCTTGTATTATCGTCACTGCCAAACCCCTACGGTTGATGGTGTAAACAACGACATCTCCTCCAAAAGACATCACCAGCCACTTCTGTTCACTACTACGGTATGCCATTAAGGAGTTTAGCCAGGAGGGCAGAGGAACATGCTATCCCTCCCGATTCTGACGAACAGAATCTGTGGCAGTCGCAAACAGAGTGACATGAGATGGCTCTCTACTGTCTGCTTCCCTCCTACAAACAGTCAATAGGGCTTTATGCACACAGAATAACTCTTCCTACTTCTCAGCCCCTTCCACTACTTCCTTCACTCGCTCAGGTGTTAGCGATCATATGAAGGCTCTGTTCCATTCTGGTCAAACAGAGTCAGGGTGCTGATATTATGCATGTTGGCTCACTGGAAACACTCACCCACTCACCTACTGCAACAGTGGGTCTCAAAGTGTCCTTGAGTGTGTTCCAAATGGCCTCATACGGGGAAACAAATGGACCCGTAAAGGGTCCATTTGTTTCCCCGTATGGGGCCATTTGTACACTGTCAGAGTTATGGGGGTCCTTGTAAAAAGTTTGGGAACCACTGTACACTAAAATGTAACAGAGCCTCAGTTAGTATCACTATCACCGGTAACACCTAAGTAAGTAGTGAAAGGGCCCGCAAGTAGGAAGAGTTATGCTGTGTGTGCAGAGCCTATTGAAGTAGGAAGTTATGCTGTGACGTGGACAGAGCCTATTGTATTCATTGAACTGCCCAACCAAGCAAGGTAGTACCACAGAGGGGGGAATCCAACCCCTGCACCACCTGGACTCAATCGCATCTTTCTTGAAACAGGAGGACGCTGGTTCTTTGTTTGTTCTTTTATACGTCTTAATTATAAAATTGTTGCTCCGGCAGACTTTTCTGTTTGAGAATTTGTGTTTGTTTGTATACAGGACCTCTTTTTTCTTTTCTTTTTTCAAATGTTTGCACACAACAAAGAAGCATTTTACTTGTATATGATATTTGCTGAAAATACAAGCCATGGACAGTATTACAATTTAATAAAGGTTCATAAACAACTGCATTTTGTCAGCCCGAGTTTGCATGTTCGAGCGCCATTGTGGAATCAATCCACTAAGATGCTTTGCATAATATTTTGCCTGCCCTGATCCAACGTTTCTATTTGTGCAGAATGCTTGTGGTTCTTTTCAGAGGAAAAACACGGGACTGTTCTTCTGTTCCATCTGCGAATTTAAAGTATTCTGCGTTTGGACTGTTAATAGCTAACCTCGATCATCTGGTTCCAATTGTGGTCTGGTCCAACTGTGCTATTATAGCCTGTCTCCTGTTCTTCTTGCGTGCATAAATGGTGCTCTGCAGTGTTGCCAGGTTTCGTGAGAGACATATCAACCTGGTCTATGAAAACAAGCCCAAAAGAAGCGAGGCCACATGTGCACAATGGTGTTGATATATGCAGGCTATTTGAAATTAGCTGATCTACAAGCTTACAAGGCGTTATGAGCTTATAGATCTACGCTTTAACAATATAACAACAAATCTACTATCCCTAGCACAAATGATAATTTCAGATGGGGGGGGGGGGGGGGGGGGTCGTGGATAAATGCACCTTGATTTGGGGTTCCTTGACATGAACACTTCGGGCTGTATTTTGCGTGTCTTAACGCTTAAGTACCAGGTCTTATTACTTAACTTAAGACCTGGAGGCGTGATCAATGCCATTTGGCTATTCTGAGTGGCCAAAGAACATTGACCACGCCTCCAGGTCTTAAGTTAAGTAATAAGACCTGGTACTTAAGACACGCAAAAAACAGCCCTTCATGTTTAAGAACCACTGGTTTAAACAATAATCAAAACATTTGGAAACAAGCCCAAATATAAGTAACTACACAACACTTTAGAAATGAACCCCACAAAAACCCTGTCCTACCAAAATTTCCATTCACAAGCGACTTTACACAACAAAACAAGCTCAAAGTTGCTTATAATAAGCAGAGCTGGCAACGGTGGCGCTCAGTCTGCAGTGTCCTAGTACCCCTGACTGCAGCTTGCAGATCGGGGCGGAGCTGATGGTGGGAGGAGTTAAACCATCAACCCCTCCCATAAGTACGGAGGCGCGCCGTGTCTGGCGGCCATGAGCCCCGTGAGGCACCGCCGAGCGAGGCGCTAGCCGAGCGAGTCGCCGTGCCGAGCGGTGCGAAGGCCGTCAGACCCGACTCAGCGCCGTCCGAGTTACGAAGCCGATAGGGACAGAATAGTAACTGTAAGTAAGAATAGTAACTGCTGTTTGCTGAAGTTGTTTGACTGCTGCTTCGACTCATGGGGTCAGTGCTAGTAGTACCCGGAAACAGTAGGACGCCCGCGGGGGAACTTTTAAATGGTTCGACCCTGCCCAGAATGGGAGGGGTTGATGGTTTAACTACACCCACAATCACTGTTTAACTCCGCCCACCATCAGCTCCTCCCCGATCTGCAAGCTGCAGTCAGGGGCTTCTCGCAGTGTCTGCCTGGCAACCTTTGGTTGTTTATTCTTAGGATTGTAATGAGGAGCACAGTGAGCCTTAAAGGCATGTGCACACAAAGCATCCTTGCACACACACGCGCACACACACACACACACACACACACACACACACACACACACACAGGGCATACTGTACAAGAACCAGTATGCAGTGTGCACACATCACATGAAACTCAGCAAGGTGTCAATATCCGTAACGGTGTTGATTTTGACAGTAACCCAATTTCTTTTTAGTCATAGTCTTTTGAATAAAAAGTAGTTTTTGTCATATTTTAGTCACACAAAGCGTCGCTTTGCACCGTGTTTCGAGCTTGTAGATCGTCTATTTTCACTACTTATAATTGTTTTAAAATAAAAAAAAATGACTTTAAATTTTCTATGCGCTCGCAAGCCGCGCACCATGCTCTCTGTGGTTCAACAGCCAGGCTGCATGGCATGGGCACAACCCCATGCAGCTCAGAGCAGGTCAGGGATAAAGGAGTGATTGTGCTGATCTCTCTCTCTCTAGTGGAGAACAGTGGAAAACCCCACATCACAACACATGAGTCAGCACTGGACCAGCGCCCTGCCTGCCTGCCACTGGTGGAAAAAATACTCACATTCTTTACTTTTATGTAAAAGTATCAATACTGCAATAGAAATACACTCCGTTACAAGTAAAAGTCAGGAATTCAATATGTTGAGTACAAGTACCAAAAGTAAAAGCATTCAATATGCAGAATGTCCCATTACACACGTTTTCAAATGTATACAAATGTTTTGCAAATAGCCGATCTACAAGCTCACAATGCGTCGCATCGCATTTTCAAATGGACGAAATGTACATAGGGCTCAAGTGGTTAATGTAGCATACATGTGTTGTAATAATAATCAAAATGAAGTAACTACTAAAGTTTTCAAATAATTGTAGTGGGGTAAAGGTAAATTGGAAATTGGAAATAGTAAAGTACAAATACCCCCCAAAAATGTACCTAAGTACTTTCCACCACTGCTGCCTGCATGGAGACAATCAAGCAGGCTTCCCAGGTTTTGGATCGCCTGAGTGGGTGTAGGTGAGATGTGCACACAACACCACCGCTGAGGGGGATGATGTCTATTGTGTCGTATGAGTGTGCATGTATGCGCATTCAGAGAGGGGTGTGTGTGTGTGTGTGTGTGTGTGTGTGTGTGTGTGTGTGTGTGTGTGCGTGTGTGTGTGTGAGTTTGTGTGAGGGTGTGTGTGTGTGTGTGTGTGTGTGTGTGTGTGTGAGTGTGCGTGGGTGCTACTGCCAATAAAATTCTATGGAATTTTCTCTCCAAACATTATGACCTCCATCCATCCCAATGGGTCTGCCTCTCTCTCTCTCTCTCTCTCTCTCTCGCTCTCCAGGCTCTTAGCAACGTACTTTGTTGTTACATGGAATTCAGAGTTTAATGTTACAGAAGAGCTGCATGGTGGTGTGAATCACCATCCATTCATTCCAAAATATTATATCCAAAATATATTGTTTTTTTCTTTTTCTTTTTTGAGGGGATTTGAATATTTGGTCAAGATTTCTGCCTTGGCACCTTGAAACTCATACCAGGCAAGAATGGTCCCCCAAACATTTTGTGCCCACTGACGTCACTGGGAAATAATGACAGTTACTCGTCCATGTATTAACCTCAGCATCAATGGTTGGATTGGGGGTAAGTCCCTGCGACTAGCGTCATGTCCAGGGAGGTGTACAGTACCGGTACTTTTACATCAAGCTGTCTCACGCTACAGAAACAGAAGACAGGCTCCTGCCCCTATGGGCCTCATGGCTCGGCAAAGCTTACTTACTCGTCCATGTATCAGTTGCTGTGTCCGACTCCAACTTGACAGAGGAAGAAAGAGTGGAGCAGAATGAGGGAATGCTGCTTGCTGCTGGCGTGGTCTGAATGTTATACTCTGAGTTTAGGCTTTGACCAGGCCAGCCAGTATTATTTTTCTGTCTCTCTCCCAATTTAGTCGTTATGCCAATTCCCGTTTCCTGCTGTATTCTAGTCCTCTTGCCACATGCAGTCCACTCTCCTACAGTTGGTCCTAAGAAGTCCTACTACAGCACTAAGTAACTTTTCTTTTTAAATGAATACATTTCATTAAAATGTACAGTCTGTATGGTGGAGTATGTTAATACAATATAATGTACACATTCAAATGCAGGGTAGAAGAGGAACGTTAGGGGTTGCAGATGCATACTGTAGAGCAGCTAAGTAAAAGTAGCAATACCACAACACAGAAATAATTGAGTAAAAGTACTATAAAGAAACATTTTCAAATAATTGTAGTGGAGTAAATATTTACATGTGCCTCTGAGATGTGATGCTATTGCTAATACACTGTAAGCAATGCATCTGCAATGTGATTGTGATGTCCATGCCAAATAAACAAACATGTGGTGGAGATTGAGAAGAACTACCAGTAAGACGCCTGAGGGCGAGAAGCGACCTCGCCCTAAAGCACTGGCCATATATGGAGCGAGTCTTGAGTGTACAGGGTGTGATGAGGTCAGATATGAAATGTCAGAACAGGTCAGCTCCATACTGTACATGTACATGAATATGGAGATCTAAGGGTGGCAGCGGGGGCAGTGTCTTGAATGTACATGGTTTGATGAGGGCCCAGGTTGAGAACTGAAGGTTCAGGTTGGGCCTGTTGAGAACTCTAGTTTTCGCCGGCTGCCAGGCGCGACTGCACAAATAACTTTGGGGCAGGCCCGTCATCTGACGCCTCTGGCGTTCCCTGGCTAGACGACGGCGCTGGTCGCCGGCAGTCTCGTCGTACTGCAGTGCTCGGGCAGATTGCCGTGTGCACTCACCCGCCGGCGGCAAGTCTGGCGTTCCCTGGCCAGACGACGGCGCCGCTCCCTGGCCAGATGGAGTCTCGGAGGTCGTACTTCTGGGGCAGATCGGTGTGTGCACGCATCCACCTGGGTGAAGGCAGACTGCGAGTGCTGTCGCTTTGGCATGATGAACTTTGACCAAGAAATGCACAATGACAAACAGGTATGGATAAGGGTTCATGGCCATGGCCTGCAGGGTTCATGGCCATATATAGCATGTCTTGGAGACGTGACTAGACGTGATATCACAATGCGTGACCATAATAATGGTCACGCATATACGAGAATGTCCCCATATATTATATGGGGACATTCTCGTATATGGGGATTATGAGTGACAGATTGAGTGAGTTAGATGTCGTGACAAAAACGCAAGGTTTCATAGTTAACTGCGACCTTCGGTCACAACAAATACATACTCAAGTAGCGTGGTGGTGGGCAGGAGGTCTATCTACCCCGGCCCCATCCAGGATATTTATTTAACACAGGAGGCGTGGTGCTCCCCCAAACCTACTTGCACTAACAGATACATTCCTCTGGGATTCTGCGAGACAGGATTACTGCCTGCTGTTCAACTGTAGCACCAGTAGAGGGCTGTCAGTCCTGGTAGTAGTAGAGATAATATTATGAGTGTGTGTGTGTGTGTGTGTGTGTGTGTGTGTGTGTGTGTGTGTGTGTGTGTGTATGTGTGTGTGTGTGTGTGTGTGTGTGTGTGTGTGTGTGTGTGTGTGTGTGTGTGTGTGTGTGTGTGCGTGTGTGTGCGTGTGCGTGTGCGTGTGTGTTTTGCCAACTCTGCTAATTTTAAGGGCTAGTTTTTCTGTAAGCTCGCTTGTGGTTTGGGCTTGCGGTTATCAAACATTTTAATTTCAAAGACCGGCTACATTAATATGCAGGTCTATAGACCGTCGCAGTCATGATGACGAGAGACCCGGAAAAGTCAAATAATGACAATAAACACAATGTTTTGGGTCGAAGAAAAACAAAACAAAAAGTGTTGTATCCTGCCTTTTTTTCTTGAATCTACAAGAAAGAACAACATATTTTTGAGAGGGGGTGTGCAGTGGCGAATACATACATCATTTCGGGGGTCCTTGTCATGAAAGTTTGAAAACAGCTGATCCTCAAGCGGCCTATATTCACGTCTTTTTCACTACTTGTTTTCATAGACCTGACCGCTTGCTAAATCTGGCAACCCTGGCAGTGACCCAATTCACTGTCACACCTCATCCATCTTGCTCATCATCTGTGTACGTGTGAGGTTATGGTGTGTGTATGTTGTATACACTTTGGCTCAAGCAACTTAGGCCAGTATTTGTCTTTTCCTGTTTAATAATATTCATCACTCAGTCAACCCGCCCGTCCACCCGCATGCAGCATCCTAATCCGAGTTCCCAGAAGCTCTCGCATTAAAAACGGGAGGGGCGAGAAAGCGGCGTCCTATCTCATACTTTACCCACCAATTGCATGTAAACTGCAAATACCATAGCACTCTGTGGAATGTCTCATATTCTCCAAACCTCATCTCTCTCTTTCTCTCTCATGGTAACAGGATTTCGAAGGGTCTGAAAATAAAATGGTAAAGGTGCATTTACTGTATATAGCGCCTTCATCCAAGGCGCTTTTCCAATGATTGTGCATTATATTCACCCATTCACACACGCATGCATACACAGATGGCGGAGGAAACCAATCTGCTCATCGGGAGCAATTAGGGGTTCAGACTTCAGAGTCTTGCTCAAGGACACTTGTCACACTTCAACACTAACCCTGGGCTGGGGGAGCACGGGATCAAATTAGGAAATGGCCACTCTACCCCTGAGCCACTTTCCAGTGAATGGGAATATAGCACAGGAATTTTGGAAATGTAGCCTAATTTCAATACCAATTCATTACCTTCTTGTAATAGCACATTCATTTTTTATTTTCAGGCAACTGCCAAGGGATGAATTCATTGCCCCATGTCATGCACTACATTACATGTGCAGAGCACTCTTTCACCACATGTACAGAACTACAGATGATATTCTCAGAACCGTGCACGATGATGAAGTGCTAAGCCTGACTTATGCCGAGCCTTTATACTTGAAGTGAAGCACTCTACTGTATATAGAGTTGTTTTGTGAGGATTTCAGCAGATTTATTATTTATTTCTAATGCACTGTTGGTCTTGACTTGAGCCCTCGGACGTGGAAAGCCTTCTCTGTTGGATCTATCAATCCATCAATCACCATCACCACCCATATACATGCCACTCATCCAGTTGAGATCAAATTATAACCTAGGTGCTGAAACCTAACCATGCCCTGCTGGCCAAGAGCACAGGAGAGGAAAAGGAAAGAAAGATACCTCAAACACCATGAGGTCAGTGGAACAGCTACAGAGGACTGTTGTTGTTGCAGTGTTGCCAGATTTTGTGGGAGAAACAATCGGACAGGTCTATAGCTATTAGCTCTATACTGTTCAAAAGAAGGGACTACTTGGCCGCACACACACACACACACACACACAGTCACACATATCACCCTATATACATCACCCTATATACATCAGGTATTTGAAATTAGAAGATCTACAAGATCAGCGATTGTACAGTAGATCGAGAAAGTGTGACGAATTTAGGCTACATTTTAACTTAGCAAATCTTGAATGGGGTTGGTGTCTCTGTCAGATGTGGGTCCAAAAATATGGGGGTTCTTGACATTTGAGAACCCCAAAGCCCAAATAAACAACTATCGTACACTTTAAGAAACAAGCCCCTTGTTTTCGGCAATACAGATTTGCTTGCCAGGAACTGTGCGCCTCCCTTTTCTCAGACCAGTGAGTGGTAAATTAATAAAAATGGCTAAGCCCAACAGCAGACAGCCCCAAAGACACAATGCCAGCATTATTTGACCCCACTGATTACGAAAATAGACTGTACAGATTTGCTTGCCAGGAACTGTCCCTCCCCTCCTTTTCTCAATAGTCTCAAATAGTCTGGCCCTGACTCCTCTGTGAGTCCTATAGTCTGGTGTGCCACATGTGGCCCCCGCCATCAGTGGCCCGCATGCAGGTTAATATCAGAATACTGATATATTGTTGATTTCAGCTGTTCAGCTGTAAATTTGTAGTTAAATAAGTAGCCTGGTATTAAAATGTTATTGTTATTTGTATTTAGTTCATGAAGTTAACATAACTATAATTAAAGGCATTTGAAATTAAACACAAATTTGACTTTACGAAATGCCAAAAAATTATTCATGATTTCAATTCAAATAGGCCTATAGCAAAACTAGCTGATCTACAAGCTCAAAATGCGTCACAGTTTTGAGCTTGTAGATCTGCTAGTTTTGCTACGACAGTAATATGCAATGTGGCCCTCTGGAGTGAGAGTGGAAATATAGTGGCCCTCTCCATCGTCAAAGTTGCTCATCCCTGTCCTATGACACGTGAACCCTAATGGCCAACAGATCAGTACAGCTAAACCCCTCCTGAACCACGCTAGGCATCTTGATCTGCCTGTTTAGAGAAGAACTTCATTATCCTGTGTGTGTGTGTGTGTGTGTGTGTGTGTGTGTGTGTGTGTGTGTGTGTGTGTGTGTGTGTGTGTGTGTGTGTGTGTGTAATAAAGAGTATCAGAGGTTTAATGAGAACGAAAACATGTAATATGGTAACCAGGTTAACCATGTCATTATGGGACAGGGTGTGTGTGTGTGGGCATGTGTGCTCTCACACGCACGCACGCAGGCACGCACGCACGCATGCACACACGCACACACACACAGTCACACCATTTCTACTTCACCCTGTTTATTTTGGCACAGTCTCGGTTCCACAACAGCCCTCAGCCCAATGCTGTACTATTACTATATATGTTCAGCATTGTCCTGTTCCTGCAAGAACCAGAAACCCCCATGCAGCCCTGAGTTCATCTCCTGACACGACCCCCACCCCACAATAACATGCAAGTATAAAATAGTAAAGAACAACAGGGGTACTGCAAAAGGAACATGACCATGTTACACCTCAACTAACCCTGCTGTTATAGTTTCCCACTGACAACAGTACAATGTTCCAAATACATATGAACGTACAGGACTTGGATACTAAAATTGAAGTCTTGTTGGTAAGCTGTTAGTTTTTAGCTAGACAGCAGCAACAATGTACAGTAGTTACTGTGGTGGGAGGGGAAATGATGGAGAGGGGGGGGGGGGAATTATGTTTTGGACAGAATTCTCTCTCCAAAGCTCCAGCCTTGTTGGCCAACATCATCTAAAACGGGTTGATGACAGACAGCTAATGTAGTTATCCCTAACTAATAAGATCATATTATTAACCACACAACAGATGAAACCATCTAAAACGGGTTGATGACAGACAGCTAATGTAGTTATCCCTAACTAATAAGATCATATTAACCACACAACAGATGAAACCATCTAAAACGGGTTGATGACAGACAGCTAATGTAGTTATCCCTAACTAATAAGATCATATTAACCACACAACAGATGAAACCATCTAAAACGGGTTGATGACAGACAGCTAATGTAGTTATCCCTAACTAATGAGATCATATTAACCACACAACAGCCGCCTGGAAAGGTTTAGGCTCGTCTGCTGGCCACTCAGGAAAATTTTGGATGAAACCATCTAAAACGCGCTGAGAGACAAATGAACACAGGAGGTTTAGGCAGATAGAAAAAGACGAGTGAGACTAATAATAGCCTCCACTAACAGAAGAGAAAGGGGCGAGAGATGTGCGGTTAAATATAGGGGGACACACTCATCCCTCATCTGTCTAATCACACTCCTCCTGCCTTTTGTCTCATCTCTCTCCATCTCTTTCTCTCACTTGTGGTGGACCAGGATCAAGACTGCGGTTTGCCTTAATTCGATCTGACACAGGTAAAGTATGTGAGACTGTGTGAATGTGCTGCATCATGTCACAGGATGCATGTATACAGTATATAGGCTAGTAGGCTACAGTATTCAAGATTTGGCAATGTAAACATAGGACCTATAACTTTGACAGAGGAACTATTTGGAAATCGTTCGTCTTGCATGGTGTGCTCATTTTGTGCATTCTAACTGACGCAACCTTTTGATCGGATTAATTATGTTAAATATCAAGCTATGCTGTTTATTGCAATAATTTACTTGCAGGCGTTTAACCACTTGAAGCATCCCTATTCTGGGGGGGGGACATTCGGCAACAATGGTCGATGTACAAGCTCACAACGTGTCGCAATGTGACGCATTGTGAGCTTGTATAGATCTGCTATTTTTGATGAAGAGACATTGTGCTGTAAATTGAAAAAGAACATACTAAGAACAGTGCAACTCACGTCCGTTTTAGACGTTTTACTAAGTCTAGACGTGGTATATAAGTATTCTGAGGCACCCCATGACTTACGTCACAGCACCCTAGGGTGCCATGGCACCCACTTTGAGAAACCCTGATCTAATGCTCGTCTAGAGCAGGGGTTCCCAGTGTTTTTGACTGGGGTGGGGACCCCCGAAAATGCTATGGTCATGTCTCGCCCCCCCGCCACGCCCCCCTCCCAATACAAATTGACCCCTACAATAACCTTAATAATAGAGAAAATACATCATAAATAAATACTGAAACCAGATAATCATTAAGGAAAGTTTATGCATTTACTATGTGTACTATGTAAACTATTTATGTCCATTTTCCAGCTATTCAGTTGCAAAATAAATAAATAATTGGAAAATAATCTGGGGGCCCCCAAAATAATTTGTCGACCACCCGAGGGGCCGCGACCCTCAGGTTGAGAACCCCTGGTCTAGAGTTCTTCATGAACCCAACAATACAGTTCCAGTAATAATGGTAGCGTCAACAGGCCTGCATTAACTGTAATCCCAGGATGGGGGCCAGCGTAATTAAACACCAGGGCTTAATGAGCAACACGGTGGTACTGCATGGTTGGTGCGAGATGATGGCCAACTTGGCTGCGCCGTTGAACTCTCGTGACAGCCCCCAAAGCAACTACAGATAAATCCCCCAGTGAGCCTATCGGCACCCCAGACCACAATCCCTTGTGTCTATCAGTCCCGCGGTCTATTTGGGGAGACGTGCCACTCTACATTCCTGCAAACCACCACCCCCCCAACCCAGAGATAATCTTGAGTAGAAAGATGGAGATGAGAGAGGCGGAATTTTCCTAATCCACTGAAATAGCCTGTAACCCTAGTCTCTGCCTGGAGGGTAGGATGATGATGTGATCCATCGTTGGTCCACTGACTAGAAGGAACAGCAGTAGAAGACACACACACTGTAGGCCCCTTTCCACCAAAAGAAATGTGGTTCTATAGAACTGGTTCTGTTCTTTATTTTTGCCAGGTGCTTGAAAAGCGCCTGGACTACATTTGCACCCACCACTACTGACGACCGTAAAGACGACTTTAGCGACCTTACTAGTGACCTAGTCATGATTGGCTCCCTCCTAGCAACCTTACTAGTGACCTAGTCATGATTGGCTCCCTCCTAGCGACCTTACTAGTGACCTAGTCATGATTGGCTGCCTCCTAAACTAATATTCTGAACGGCATAAAAACCCATACTCTGAACACCGTATGTTTTGGTTCCAGGTCCGAACCAACTTTTAGGGGTCTGAACCAATTAATCTGGTTCAAAATTAGGTGAAAAAAAAAAAGAACGGAACCAGTTCAACCCCGGTGGAAAAGTGGCCACAAGAGGGTGAGATCAGGTGAGATGGAAGGCAAGGACTGAAGGGATTTCATCATATGGACCCTCGCATCCCTATTCTGGGGTGAACATTTGCCGAAAAGAGCAGATCTACAAGCTCATAACATGTCGGGTGGCAGTGTCTCAGGGTAGAGTGGCCGCTTGGGAACTGCGTGATTCCCAGTTCGATCCCGGGCTCCCCCAGCGTTTAGTGTCGAAGTGTCCTTGAGCAAGACGCTGAACCCCTAATTGCTCCCAATGTGCAGGTCAGTGCCTTGTATGCCTTGTACTGTATGGTTTCCTCCACCATCTGTGTGTGAATGGATGAATGTAACGCACAATATATGTAAAGGTGTGTGTGTGTGTGTGTGTGTGTGTGTGTGTGTGTGTGTGTGTGTTTGGGTGAATGTAATGCACAATCTATGTAAAGTTGTATTCATGTGTGTGAGTATGGGTGAATGTAATGCACAATCTATGTAAAGGTGTATGCATGTGTGTGAGTATGGGTGAATGTAATGCATAATCTATGTAAAGGTGTATGCATGTGTGTGAGTATGGGTGAATGTAATGCATAATCTATGTAAAGGTGTATACATGTGTGTGTGTGTTTGGGTGAATGTAATGCACAATCTATGTAAAGGTGTATGCATGTGTGTGAGTATGGGTGAATGTAATGCATAATCTATGTAAAGGTGTATGCATGTGTGTGAGTATGGGTGAATGTAATGCATAATCTATGTAAAGGTGTATGCATGTGTGTGAGTATGGATGAATGTAATGCACAATCTATGTAAAGCGCTTTGGATAAAAGCATTGTTAGGGGTTGAGTAACTTGAGTGTCTTGCTTAGGGACACTTGTGACACACAGAGCACTCAGGGTCGGGAGGCGACTTTCTTCTTAGCAGAACCAGAGTACCAAACGGCCTCTTTCAACCACTAAGCTACGGCTGCCCCAAACTAAGTATAGGAGTTTAAGTGGTTAAGTGCAGCAACGAGTGATACGAGACAAGGGGTTAAGGATAAAGGGAACGGAGAGATGTACTGGGATAAGGCTAATTAAATCAGAGGGGCAAGAGGCATTATTGAAGAAGGTATTTGTTGACATTGGGAAGCAAGACGTTTTTGATGGTAAATTAAGTGGCTTTAAACCAGGTCCCCCGGCTCGTGCCTTTGTCAAATTTGCCACAGATTAGCAGACATTGCAATGGGCCTATATAAACATTGTCCATGAACACGAGAAGACTTTGAAGATATGGGGGTGCCTAGCTCTGGTCCATATCTCTAATGCCTTCATTAGAGCTATGGAACTGTTCTTTTCCTACGCTCGCATAAATGCAGACCAGCCTCTCGTCTATAGCATAAATATATAAAATGTTTTACCTACTCACCAAAACAAAGGCGGTTTGTGTAATTAGAAAGCCTACTTTCCTTAGTGGACGCACTCTGAGCCCCCCCATCACATGTAAAAAAAGGAAGGAAAATCTTGTCTATGATATTTTTCTCTTGGCAATATCAAGTTCAACTTCAAGTTCTTTATTAGTGTCCCCGGGGGGCAATTTGGTTTACAGCAGGCCGTAGAGGTTTGAAACGTAAAACAGTACAACACAACAACAGACAACATAGCATAGGACAACATGGCATGGGCACATCTGTGCAATTGATAAAAATAGTAGCAATTTAAGTACAGTACAAGTGAAGCATCATAAAGTGCCATCATCATAAAGTGCCAAGAGCAAAGTGCTAAAACATCATCATCATCATCATCATCACTTTTCCTTTGTTCTTTTTACCTTCTTTCGGCAGCATTGGCTGTTCGGATGGAGGCAGGGACAAAGGAGAATTTGTACCTGTTTTTTGTTGTCCTGGGGACACACAAGATCAAGACACAAGGCCAGATGGTAGAAGCATATACGTTGAACTGAGTGGGTGGGCACTATTTGAGCAGCTGTCTATTATAGAAGAAATCAAGGCTATCAAATTGGATGCCAGTAATTTTAGAAGCGGTTTTCACAATTCTCCCAGGGGAATTTCTATCTTTGATAGCGAGGTTACCGTACCAACAGATACAGGAGAATGAAATAACGGAATGGATGTATCGGTAGAGGGCGCCGGTAGAGTGGAGTAACTAAAAGTATTTATTTTCCAGTGTAAAAACAATCCCTTTCTGGCCTAAAAGTATTTTAAACATGTGACGGGGGGTTCAGAGTGCATCCACTAAGGAAAGTAGGCTTTCTGCCTTTGTATTGGTGAGTAGGTAAAACTTTTTTCATATTTCCGCTACAGAGGAGAGGCTGGTCTGTGTTTCATACGAGGGCTAGAAGCAAAGAGTGGCAGAGCAGTAAGGCTATGGACCAGAGCTAGGGGGTGCCATACCTTCGGTCGTTTTTTTGTCCAACATCAGTGTTCTGTACTTTGTGCGGGCAGTAACCAGGAGCAAATGGAGGAAGTGGAGGAGGGGGGAAACATGAAAATGTTAGTTCGTTGAAGACCAAGTGTGCAACCAAGTAAATTAAAATCAAGAGATAGATGGCATAGATGTACTTTTACTTAAGTAAAAAATGGGAGTACTTCTTCCATCACTGACAAAGTTTTTCTCCTCTGGAATTTGCGCGATGGCAGGCTTTCAGTCAAATCTGGTCACAATTGCTTCTGTTGAAAGTGTGCCTGTTGAAGCGTGTGCTCTCTGCATTAACAGAAGTGTTCTTTCTAAAGAGTGTGCCCAAGGACGACCTGCTCTACCTCTTGAGCCACAGTCGCATAAGTGACACAATGAACATAAGTGTTCTTTCTAAAGCGTGTGCCCTCTGCACTAACAGAAGTGTTCTTTCTAAAGAGTGTGCCCTCTGCACTAACAGAAGTGTTCTTTCTAAAGAGTGTGCCCTCTGCACTAACAGAAGTGTTCTTTCTAAAGAGTGTGCCCTCTGCACTAACAGAAGTGTTATTTCTAAAGAGTGTGCCTTCTCTGCACTAACAGAAGTGTTATTTCTAAAGCGTATGCCCTCTGCACTAACAGAAGTGTTCTTTCTAAAGAGTGTGCCTTCTCTGCACTAAC
>NC_139705.1:16399201-16599201 GCF_964188405.1 Protomyctophum parallelum | reverse complement strand
CAGCAGAGGGAAGCTGTTGTAAGCCAAAGCTGCCCTCTTTAGATTGCTAAGCACTTGAACCCCAGTCCAAGTGGTTGAACCCTGGGCCCATTTCATTGACCCTTTCTGAAGATCCAAAGCCCTGTACCTACACATTGTGCATGCTGCAGTAAAATGTTCTGCCTTGAAGAAAGAAAGTTAATTTATTGACATGCAATCCATATAAGATGGTGCCTTTCTCTCCCATGATGCCTGGTGGTGTTTTCTCAGAGTCTGATGGTGGCTAAGGCTAAGGAGGACTTGGAGCAGGAGGTTGTGGACAAAGAGGAAGAGAAACACAAGTACCTGGCAGAGAGAGCCCCCCCGCTACACACCAGTGTTATGAGCCTGGCACAGCTGCAGGTAATTACTGTCAAATCTATAGTGATGATGATGATGATGATAGCGTACGTTTGTGCATGTGTGTGCGTGTGTGCGTGCGTGTGCGTGTAGGATTTATGTCAAGAGCTCCATGCCAAGATCGACGTGGTAGACGAGGAACGATATGACATCGAAGCCAAAGTCATGCTCAACACACGAGAGGTACGACGTCTAGCTCAATGTCACAGACGTGAACAAATGAACACCTTTACGTTTCTCTGTAGCCAGTAGCAAACAACCAAACATAGAGGTACTTGTGTTTGCATGCACTTGCAGGCTGCATTAATATCCTAAGGTCGTTCAAGATGAACAGTTTAGAACAGTGGTTCACATCCTTTTTAGGCAGCGATCCCCCAGCATACTGAGCAGAGCCATCATCTGTGTTGTTTTTTATTCAGTTAGACTTAGTTCCACAGAGACATATTGTAAAAATAGCCTTGTAGATCTGCTATTTTCAAAAGTATTTGTGTACATTTGAAATGAGGCATTCTGCATAATGAGTACATTCTACGTTTGGTACTTTAAGTAGTACATTTTGATAAGTACATATAGAATTCTGGACTTTTACTGTTGCCTCTCGGCTCTCGCAATGTTCAAATGCTTCCGTCATACAGTCTGGAGCACGGAAGCTGTATATAAAGCGGACTCCTCCCCACTTCCGTTTCATCTTTACAGTCACGCAAATGTATCCTAGTATAAATCTAAATCATCTAAGCACATATACAGTAGCTTGCTGCTTATCAGAAATGGAAATTAAAAAAATAAGCTTTAAAGATATTTTTAAATATATATTTGTGAACGGAAATGACAGTAGTTCCACACTACATAGCATTCAGAGATTTGTGGAGAAGTTGTCTGGCTACGTGAGAGTAACGTCTCAGCGACCCTCTCCCACCTGGGCCCGTGCAGATCAAGGACCTGAACATCAAGGTGCTGGACCTGAGGGGGAAGTTCAAGCGGCCCAGCCTGAGGCGCGTGCGCGTGTCCGCCGACGCCATACTGCGCTCGCTGCTGGGCTCCAAGCACAAGGTGTCCATGGACCTCCGGGCCAACCTCAAGTCGGTCAAGAAAGAGGACACGGAGAAGGTACCATGTTATGTGCTGCAGACGTATAGGGGAGCAACACTTCCATCCAACGGATGTGATCCAATAGAATAAAAAACACACACTCGTCATCATCATGGCGTCTTCACCTTTCTGCCCTCACTTTTATCTTCAATATGTACTTTGCTCAGCCAATCAAACCGTCGCTATGAGGTGATCAGCCAATCATCAGCCAATGTTTGTGTTCACACAAACACACAGAGCTGGGCATAGGAGAGGCTAGCTAAAAAGGGAATTCGATTTGAATACAAATGATCGCTATTGTGGGGGAAATAAAGAACAAATTTATATGCTCACAATGCCACGATGCCACACGTTGTGAGATTGTAGATCTGCTATTTTTACATGACACTATGTGTCATGTAAAATAGTAATAACTACGCACACAAACACACACACACACACACACACACACACACACACACACACACACACAAGGCTCGACTCTCATCTAAACCTATGACATCAGTGTTCAAGGTGTCATGGGATAACTACGAGCGTGTTTGCGTGCGCACACACTCACGTGTGTACAGTTATGGCCAGGGTGTGTTTGAGACTAAAGCCTACTGTATCTCCAAGGAAGGAGAGAGCAGGCAGGGCGGTGGCAGGTGTGTGTGTGTGTGTGTGTGTGTGTGTGTGTGTGTGTGTGTGTGTGTGTGTGTGTGGAGGTACCATACACAAGACAATGATGCCATTGTACACAGGGAGTAGAGAAGCTCTTTTGTGACCTGTTCTGTTCAATGGTCAGTGAATGTGTGTGTGCATGTGTGCGAGCGTGCGCACGTGTGTGTGTGTGTGTGTGCGTGCGTGTGAGCGCTCGTGTGCGTGCACATGTTAGGCTCTGTGTAAACCAGTTAAACTAGTGTAATTATGCAGTATTCTCTCCATGGGGATTCCCGGCCGACAATATGGGTTTCATCAACACTTAGCACAGGACTAATTCATACAAAACTTGTGTGCTTGTAGATCGGCTATTTTCAAATAGCTAAAATGTGTAGGCCTGAAGTGGATAACATATGTACGTTTTCAAATGAATGTATTGTAGAGAAAGTAACAAGTAAAAGTAGGCCTACAAATACCTCAAAATTGCAATTAATTACAATATTTAAGTCAATGTAGTTAGTTACTTTTCAGTGTGAAATCACCTTCTAACTATGCGTCTGTCTGTCTGTCTGTCTGTCTGTCTGTCTGTCTGTCTGCCTGCCTGCCTGCCTGCCTGCCTGCCTGCCTGCCTGTGCCCGCCCGTCCGTCCGTCCGTCCGTCCATCCACCCAACCAACCAGAAGAAGACAGTGGAGGATAGTGATTGGAGGAAGAACGTGGAAGCCATGTCAGGCATGGAGGGAAGGAAAAAGATGTTTGACGCTGCCAAGGGCCCGGCCCAGTGAGAATACCTTCCAAGCAAATGGTGAGTTTAGATTACGTAAAATGATTAAAAATGAATCTACAACCTCACTTTGAGCCATGCTGTGAGCTTGTACCTTAGAACTCCTATTTCTTTTTTAAATCATGAAAATGTGCGCAAATCTTTAAATACGTATATTTTGTATATATTTTATAATAATAATAAAATAAAAAAAGTATAATGATTAACTAAAATCTGTGCTTATGGGGGTCACTGGCACAAAATATTTTTAGATGGTGGTCCACGGCCAAATACATATCATTTTGGGGGTACTTGACATGAAAAAGTTTGAGAACCGCAACATTCGTTCTCCAGAAACCCTGTTTTTTTTTGAAGACATAAGGAATAGGCCTCAGGTCTTAATGGGTTAATAATACATTACAGTACCTTTGAAATTGCTTGATTTCATTTTTGCCTGTTTTTAATCACCTGTCACTTCTTTTCACAGGTACTTCATACACACCTGCCAAAGTTTTGACAAGATGTGGTTGACCCAACTTTCAAAAGACGTTCCCCTCTCAAGGACTGAGTGACCAGTGGACCGTTTTATCTATCAATACGTGTGTCCGTACACATTTGTTGTTGCAGAAACCTTGTACCTCCATATTTCAACTATTTGTTTAGTTTTTTGGTTGTTTTTTTCATAAAATAATACACACAAAAGTAGCAAAAAAAGTCGATTAACAATTTTAGAAAACATTTTAAGAGAAAGTCTGTGGGTCATATTAATATTTAACTAATGAAAATGATTAACCAGAGAGCTAGTGACTAAATAATAACTACATTGGATCTGGATGTATTAGGAACACAGGTAAAATTTCCTGAAAAGTAGTTTCCACCCAACTGTGACGACATATAACCTATGTAAATTACTTATATCAAGATATCCATAATGCATATAATAAACAGGTACAAATTAAAGGAAAAACCTGAATAAAGGAGTAGAGAAACAACTAATGAACGTAGATGCTTCCATACAGGTATGGCATGTATACAGATGCTGAGCAGGCCCAGTTGAACAAGACTTCTAGATAGGCATCTAGGTAGCAAGAACAAAAGATCTAATCTGACATTGAGAAGAGTCATCCTTCATCATTCTTCATAAGTGGGAATATATAGTTCCTGTGTGGAGGACAGGGCTGGACTGGGTCAATAATTCGGCCGTGATATTTGGCCCACAACAGCCCACCACAACAGGCAAGCAGATAGCAGATACTCTACCACACACAAACAAACAAGCCCTATTACCACCACTTTTATACTGAAAAACATCCCTCCATGTATAAAAAATATTAAAGGAAAAAAAATGCTTTAATATTTCAATCTATAATATGATATATGGTTCAAAATGGTTCAATGCTGCATTTATAGCCTAGCGCTTTTATCCAAAGCGCTTTACATAAATTGTGTATTACATTCACACACGCACACACGGGTCACACGCGCACACACACACACACACACACACACACACACACACAGTGTCTTGCTCAAGGACACTTCGACACCAACTCTGGGGGAGCCCTCAGCCCGGGATCGAACTGGAAACCTTGCAATTTACCTCCACCGGCAATTTACCCCTGAGCTACTGCCGCTCCATCTGTAAACAAGAAAGGTTGGACTGAGACTATCCCGAGTCCAAGGAATTGCAGTAGTCGCAGTGGAGAGGTAATGAAAAATGAACGCATGGATAACTGTTACAAGGTTCTTATGTGATTAAGCTGGCTATGGTTCAAAGCTGATAAAACAACACTACAGACCTTGTGTATGCCGTATATACTATATACTGTATAGTGTATGTCATGTATGGTATATACTCTGTAGGTCAGGCCACAGTGTAATTCCACCTGGTCAATAAACAACAGAACCATGACACAATCTTACGGTTTTGATCCTCCAGTGTGCAAACGTTGCTATTCCAGGCATCCTGGTCTGTTTTGCATAGTGTATAAAGCACTCTGTGAGAAGTGCTTCCTTTATCAACGTATCTGCTTGCATGCAAATAGCCAAATGTGTGTGCAGGTGGACACTCCCAAGTATCACTCCATAAAGGATGACACAAGCTTGCATTGGAAACAGTAACAACACACACTCTCACTCACACTCACACACACACGACTCAAGTCCAAGTTAGTACCGAATACCATACACACATTGGAAACTACACACAGCATAAAGCCACAATCCGTAGGTTTTATGTGCATTGTCTCCCTCTGCCGATGGAAAGACGTAATTGCAACAATGTCTGAACTATAACAAAGTTTGTGGTGCATCCAATCCAATTAATAACTATTGACATTGTCGATATCGGACACCGATATCATGAAGACTTATCAATAAAGTGAAAAATGTGTCCAAAAATGTAGTTACAGCACTGTAAAAACTGCTTTGTAAAAAAAATCTCTCCAAAGTAAATATTTATGTTAACAGGTGAATTACAGTGAAGCTCTTTCTACACCTCCTGACTTTCCAGTCTGTCGGGACACAGATTCTCATTCACATCACAATGGATATCTCTTCCTCTTCTCTTCATCGGTGAAAGGCACGATTCAAAATGCTATTTGCTTGACAGATTATGACAACTGGTTCAACCATTTTGCTTGTAATGACTTATGCAATGAACTCATGCCTAGATGGGTTTTTTTGTGGGTTAAGACTATTCAACAGGGAACCAGTATAATACTTGCTTATATGATGTGAATAAGTGGACTTATGTACTTTTACAAGTACATACAAGGCAGTGGTCCTCAAAGTGGGGGTCCGGGGAACCCCAGGCGTCCTTGAGGTTGCATCTCCACCAGATCCCACTTTGAGAACCACTACCTCATTATTCACAGAATGAAACGTTTGCCGTCTGTGAACATAAAGCAGTGGTTCTTAAAGGTTGGGTCTTAAAACGTTTTCAGATGGGGTCTGCGGGGTCCCTGGCACACGAAACATGTTCAGATTGGGGTCTGGTCCGCGGCCAAATACATTTTGGGGGTCCTCGACACAAAAATGTTTGAGGAGAACACCAATGCACTGATATAAGGAACAAGTATACGGCTTGAAGGATTGAACCTAAAGCAGAGGGCAGAGTCCAACACACACACACACACCTGTAGTTCCAAGGAGGCCTGATAACCGGGTGTGGCCTCCTCACACAGGCACAGCAGAGCAAATAACATGAATCAGACTGTCAAGAAACAACTTGTACTGGCCAGTCCAACCAATACGATACAGGCCAAAACACACACACACACACACACACACACACACACACACACACACACACACACACACACACACACACACACACACACACACACACACACACACACACACACACACACACACACACACACACACACACACACACACACACACACACACACACACACACACACACACACACAAGGCTGTGCTATTGTTCCCTACTTTTAGAAATGTAAAAAGGTTTAAAAGCATATTATCGTTCTTTGCTGTCTGGCACAAACCTCTTATCTCCATATTTTATATACTTTTTCCCCCCCTTAAAGTAATGCCCAAGCATTAATGATCAAGTGCGCCTACTTGATCCCACTAGAAAGTGTAGAGCTCAAAAGCTTGTATAGATCTTTTGCTATTTTGTAATTTCAATCCTAAAATATATATATATATACAGCTTTGTCCAACAGCTTTGGACATAAAGGCTGGCCAAACAAAGCATGTGTTATGCCTGTTCAAAGGTTTCATTTTCAAAAAATTGCTATAGCGCCCCCCTTATGTCAATTGGAGTAAGACTGCTTTCAGTGCTATTTGGCATGACCCTCTACTATACTGTAAAGTGACATACAAGCATATGAGGCTGCATGTCCATGTATGAATTAGAGGCAGAAGAATTTTCACAAAACAGCAATTTTCATTGGCTCATAAAAACGATAGGTCCAAAGTTCACGTGTAGACGTTTTTCTGCATTTTGATCAAATATCCTGGGAGGAGATACATTTTAACAGTTTTTCATATAATTCAAAATGGCGGGTGATCTATAGGTCAGAGGTCAAAAGTCGGAGCACGAAAGTTGTTCGGGATGAGGAGACACGTGTGTATCAAAGTTGCATTGCCAACGATCAAATGTTTCATGAGCTATGCGCATTCAAAGTTTTCATTTTCAATTGAGTGCTATAGCGCCACCCTTTGCCAATGGTCATGGGCTTCGCATAGTCACCGTTTGGCATGGCCCTCTAACAGATTCCCGAAAACCGACTGCACGGTTCAGCCAGAACTGCTATTTTTGGCGGAAGAGACTTCTTGGTCCCTTTATAATAATAATAATAATAATAATACCTACAAATTATATACTTGAGTATTAGCCACTTTACTTTCCACCACTGATAACAACAGATGTAGGCTACTGTAGCCTAGCTCAGTGGTTCCAAAACTTGTTAGCCCGTGAAAATAGCTGTTCGTGCCACATTGTGAGCTTGTAGAGTTTTATTTTCACAACTTCTTAAATTAAAAGTTATCCAATTCATGGAATTTCGTAGATTTTATATATTTATTCAAGAAATTACTTTTCTGGAGTAATGTTTTTTGGAAAACATTCCCCCCAAAAAAAATATATAGGAAAACTAAATTATTAAGGTCCCATAAAAATGTGTCCACGACCCACAAATGGGTCCCGACCCATTGTTTGGGGAAACACACACACGCACGCGCGCACACGCACGCACACAGCTGTAGCTCTGTCAGGTAGGGCGGTAGGCTGCTACACCATGCACTGACTACAGTTACAGTACTATGGTCATGTGACGTCCATGCAGCGGGGTAAAGGTGGAGGACTGTTCAGAATCAGATCACCTCCCGTAAGCGATAGAATAGTCAGTCACGCCTTGTGTGAACTGAACTGAAGTGCATCTTAACTTCTATTTTTTCCTCTCTCTTCTGCCAGTAAGATTCCACTTGTCGTTCCGTTGGACTTTTATTTTTATAAACTCACCGAAAAATGTCAGCTCGGAAAAACTGGTCGGCTTTGTCCAGGTAAGGTTTTTAATGTCCGTGTTTTATTATTTTAATTCGGATCTATAGTTGTTGAGGCTATATAACGTGACATTAACTGAAACTGAATACAGAATACTGCATACATTAAGCCTAAAATATATTACCGAATAAAATACACATTGTCACGCAGCTCACGCTAATTCTGTAAGTATAGGCTCCTGTAGCATGTCTTGTCAACTGCTTCAATCAAGCTGATCATCAAATATCTCGCAGGCCTAATACACATTCGGGATAATACAGTGTAGGACTGTAGGCTACTGTGTCTGTAGGCTAATGCCAGTCACTGTGACTTTTTAACGTACTCTTTCCCACACACGTGCAGACTCATAGTCATAGACATATAAGCCTACTGTACAGATAAAAAAAGATGATGAACGAGTCAAGCCGGTTCCGACTGCGGTAACCATTAATACTGGCAGGATTATCAGACATGCGTGCGTGATCCATGTTCCAAAAATGTATGTGAAGTTTTTGTGTTAGAGCGAGGCTGAGTGAGAGCTCAGCTGAGATATGATGATGATGATGAGATTATATCATTGCTGCCGGATAAATACCTTGTATAAATCCAAAACTTTTTTTAGTATGGTATATTTTCACTACTTTTGTGTGTGACATTCTTGTATGATGAAGTATTAGGGCATAATTGTCCTGGGTTTTTTTACCTGACAGTAACGATATTCAGATACACACCGGCATATCTGTCTAGTGAAGTCTGTAGTCACATTGATTGATTGATTGATTGATCCCAATGTAGCCTATTCTACAGTCGAGTAAGCAGAGTAAGCACAGTTCGAGGAAAGCACAGGTCAATAAAGGTCTGCCAAGATACCAGTAAAAGCACAATGGCTTGTTTACATTGGGGTCCTCCATTTTCAATTCATCAGAACATTTAATGACTTACAAATATACAGTAGGCCTACTATGCACAAGAAAGAAAAAACATCATATAAACAAAGGGATAGAAATCAAAAGAAAAACATATGTAGCCTACACAGTATGGGGTTATAGTAAATAGTAGTACCGAATACATAGTAGTAGGACTATACCTTTAGGCATACATGTACTGTATGTATATGTAATGCATGTGATGAGTGGTCCATGCTAATGATGAATGAACAGCTGCATAGCATGTGTCAGACCAATCACCTTTATAATAAGGATATTGGATCATATATAGTTAGAAGTATAGGAACCATGCACACATCACACTAACACATAAAGACCTGAGGCCCATTCCACATGTCTTCAAAAAAACACATTCGTGTGAAGTGAGGGCCGCTCTTATCATCATACATCAGCCAATCAAATCATCACATTCCGAGTACAAACACACACACACACACACACACACACACAAAGCACACACAAAAAAGAAGGGGATATGTGCGTGACATCATCATCATATCCGGAAGTTATGCGGGAACGCCACTCTGTAGGCGGGAAATTAAAAATACTTTCTGGCCTTGACAGCCCATACATTTCAAACAGAAAAGTCCTATCTATCTGATTGCATTAAACAACGTTAAACTCACTTTGCTACTCGATTTCCCACTCACTTTATGCATGGCATGTGCATACCCTCTATTTACATGAAAATGTGTCCGTGACCCAAACATGGGTCCTCCCGAGTCCTGACCCACTGTGAAACAGTGCTCTAACTAGCTGATAGATAAGGTTTGCCGTGTGTGTGTGTGTGTGTGTGTGTGTGTGTGTGTGTGTGTGTGTGTGTGTGTGTGTGTGTGTCCAGCCTAGCGCGCCAGTGGACGGTGGAGGATGATGAGGAGGTGGAGAGGGAGAGGAGGAGGAGGGTGAGGGGCTTCTCCAGCAGCACCGCTGACCCCGACGACCTCTCATCACCTGACCACCCCACCCCCACCGCCACCACCAACAATGACAGCAGCAGCGCCCCCCGCCACGCTAGCAGTGACAGAGCAGCCACGGGCCAGCAGGGAGTCAGCAGGTGTGTTCATTCATTCATTCACTCACACCCAGCAGGGAGTCAGCAGGTGTGTTCATTCATTCATTCACTCACACCCAAAAACGAGTTCTACCAAAACATGATCTCCTCTGATCTCCTCTGAGCGGCAACGACATGGTTTGTGACCCGGCTTGTCTACTCATGCTCTCTCTCTTTCTTTATCTCTCTGTCTCTCTCTCTGTGTCTATCTCTCTCTCTCTCTGTCTGTCTCCCTCTCTCTCTCACTCACTCTGAATTCAAAAGGCTGTAATGGCTTGATATTATGGTATGGTGCATGTATATATGCACCATAACGATTAACGATGTAACGATTGTGCATTAGATTCACTCACCCACACACACATGCACATGCGCACACGCACGCACGCACGCACGCACGCACGCATGCACGCACGGTCTGCTAAGAGGTTTAAACCCAGAAAAGCACTAAGACTTGTTTACAATGGGGTCCTCAATTCATCTGAGAGGGCCTTTTAGCGTCATTGTATAATCCTACCTCTGTACCATGTGCAAACTGTTAATAAAGTATTCAATCATGCAATCAATGAGAGACAACAAGTGAATAACTAGAGCCTAACAATAATAAATGAATAACACGCAATATATTAACAATGAAAACGAGTGAACAACAAACAATGAAACCATGATGATTACAGTGATATTATGCAGCAGTTAGTGAGTTTGTTAGTCTCTCTCTGCCTCCCTCTCTCTGCCTCCCTCTCTCCCTCTCTCTCTGCCTCCCTCTCTCTCTCTGTGCGTCTGTCTCACTCAGCCACTCCTTTTCTGCCCATGAATATAAAACATTATGCAAGAAAACAAGAACCGCTGGGGGCGAGCGTTCCGCAAAAAAACCCACAAAAAAATGAGGCGAGCATGTTTTTGGGGCAAGCGTTCCGGTTACTTAATACCTACCCTGCCTCTGTCACTCTCTTTCACTTCACTCGTAAATCTTAATTGTAGCAACGGGCGTTAATTGTACCCCATGGGACTATGTCAGTTCTATAGCCTATCATTGCTATGCCTGCATGTTGGAGAACCTGATACTGAGTGAAAATCTGTCAAAAACATCAGTGGCCCTAGAGTCCCCAGAGCAGCAGAAAGAAACAGTACTCTTCAAAGCGTCTTTGACCCTGGAGAGAGAAACTGTGAAGCCTTTCATGACAGAAACCTGATCAAAATGCTAGAAGGGCAGCTCCCTTCTCCTTCTCTTTAGGGCCAGTGTCACTTACAGGTCATCTGCTGCTGTGTGCACGCCATGTGCATCACTGTGAATGTATGTATGCACAAAGGTCATGGGTTCTAATTGAACCCTGCCTGGGGTTGTTGTCAGCGAGGGCATGCGGTCAGGCCCAACGGGTCCCTATAGAACGCCAAACCAAATGGGTTCTTATTTGAGCCAACTATAGTCTCCTGCAGGAGGCGCGTCTGCAGCCTATCGGGATCCTCTGGACGTAAAAAACAAGAGCAGTACTTGTGATTAGTGAGGAGAACCATTTCCTGGTCTTCAATTGTTGTTTTATTAGACAAAGTGGAATACTATAATCCTGGTCCAGGTGTAACAGCCCAAACTATACCCAGGGTTGGAGTGGGCTAGCCTGTTTCATATCTCAGGCTATACCCCGGTATAGTTTGTCAGGAGGTATATTTTGGGGCTGTTACAGAGTGGTTGGAATCCCCATTTCCTGTGCTGGAAAGGAACATGAAGTCGATCAGGAAATGGCCATGCCACATCGTGGAACTCGGGGGGCCTATTTAGGAAAAGATTCAGGTTGGGGTTGGGGTTACGATTATGCATTTAGAGGTTAGATTTTAAGGTCAAGCACACCAATGCAAGTCCTTGAGTTGCAAGGAGTTGCAACTGGTGTGGTTTGGGCTTTAGTCAGGCACTGAAAATAGCAGATCTATAAGCTCAGTATAACTCAGGCTTCATGGTTAGGGTTGTAAATGGCAAAAAAGGTGAAAATTACATTCATAAAACTGCCTAAAATGTCCTGTGTGTGTGTGTGTGTGTGTGTGTGTGTGTGTGTGTGTGTGTGTGTGTGTGTGGGTGTGTGTGTGTGTGTGTGTGTGTGTGTTCAGCGAGGAGCAGATGCAGCTGGACTTCATAGAGATGCTGCGCAAGCGTGACGAGAAGAGACGTCTGAGACACATGGAGACTCTGAGTCGCCAGAAGGAGGAGCCCGAGGAGGAGATGGTGACGGAGAACGGAGTAGGAGGAGCTAGGGCGGAGTCACTGGGCCACAACGACAAAGAGGTAGGCCACTGAGGCACGATTAGTATGCGATCATCCAATCGTGATTACTTGAGATGATCGCAATTATTTTGTGTGATCGTGTGATAATAGTTCCGTATGTTGAAACATGTTCAAGCATTTTCCAAAAAACTTTCTTCTGAAGCTTAGCTTACAAGCATTGTAAGATCAGCTACTTCAACTATTTTTGGCTTTTGTTTGAAAGTATAACATTTTTAAATACGGCAGTACTTTCTTTGCATATTTAAGTTATTTGCAATTTTTTATTACGAAGCACAAAAGTAAAACTGAAATAAAAAATGTATTTATATGTTCCCCTCCCCCCCAAACAACGGAATCGTTAATCGCAATTATTTGTATGACAATTAATTGCCAACTTAAAAATGTCTAATCGTGACAGCACTACAAAGAGGAAGGGAAGCGTGTGCCTCCGCCTCACGTGCCGCCCAAACCTACACATCGTGCCCAGACAGCAGACGCTCCCAACCCCACCAGCACCACCTCCAGTACCAGCATCACCACAAGTCCCATCAGTCCCACCAGCTCCACCTCCAGTACCAGCATCACTACAAGTCCCATCAGTCCCACCAGCTCCACCTCCAGTACCAGCATCACTACAAGTCCCATCAGTCCGACCAGAATCAAAAGTCCCACCTGCACCAACTCCAGTACCATCTACGCTACCACCGGTACCGCCAACATCACCTCCAGCACCACCACTTCAACCATCGTCAACAGACAGGTGGGATGGCGGTAGTATTATTAGATGCGATATGTCATTGTAAAATGGTATCTCAGTGGCTCTGCTGTAACTGGAGTAGGGGAGATTTTGGCTTTGGCTGTGTGTCTCAAATCACTCCCTTCTCACTAGTGATTTCACCATTTTGTCGTGGTGACCGAATATATAGTGATAAATTGTTTTAATTGTGCCACAGCAATGACATAATTAACAGCGACACGAGTAGCGTCTGTTTTTATTTTCATTTAGCTGATTCATTCACTATCGATAGACTTACCTTCATGAATGGAAATGTGAATGTCCCTAAAATTAACTCGCACAAATTGTGAGATTCTCACTTGAATCCAAGCTATTGATATTAACCACGGCGTCTCTATTTTGAGCATTTTAGGCAGTAAATGTGCTGAAAATGGCTGATCTACAAGCTCACAATATGTCGTACTGTGGCACATTGTGAGCTTGTAGCTTGGCTATTGTCAGCGTGTGGCGGTGTCGAGCTTAAGCGGTTAATTGTTTACTTGGTCATGATGACGGAAGGCTGCAAAAAATGCCACTCCACGCGGTGCGGTTGTACAGTTACAGTTACCCCACGCAGACAGAGAATGGCGTTAATCATTTCCTTACAATCCGATGTCACCGCCAACACTGTCTGACATTTTCACTTTCCCTGGAGCACCAACTACTGACCTATATATTCCCATTCCCACACAGTCACATACCTCCCGGGGATATTTAGCCGAAACATGTCATCACATGGACAAGGGTCTTATGAACACACACACACACACACACACACGAAAAATGGTAGATCTACAGTACAAGCTCACACCGCATCAGCGCATCTCAATGTGACACGTTGTGAGACTGTAGATCAGCTATTTTCAAATAGCTAAAAGTTCACTTAGTTTGCAAACCACAGCCTACAATAGTTGTGCCACACTAAAGTCATGTCAATATTTGTATTTCATCGCTCTCAGGTCCAAAACCATAAGTGTTTTACTATTCAAATAAAATTTGAATTGTGAAAATAGCTGTGGAATAGTTGTGGACTTACAGTAGGTAGATCTGCTATTTTCATTACATTTGTGCGACAATCTTGTATGATGAAATAGGGCATAAATTTATGAAAATACATAAGAAGTTGAGATACAGAACGAGGTGTCTGCATCGACAGCGACAATATAATATATATCCTGTTATGTTACTGAATATGACTCTACATGATACTGCTTTATGAACTGACAACGTTCTTCAGTTAATCTAAATATCTATGCAAATAGACAATAAAAAGTTGGAAACTGTGGGCATGAGGTCATATCTTTCCACCTTATCTTTTATTACACTTAACTTTAAAACACAGTCATTCATTACAGTTGCAAATGAGTCCGTAGGGTAGGCTATCCATGTTGGGTTGTGCAATAAAAGGCGTGCCCCATCTCTGTACTATACAGTACCTTGTTTGGCATTAGCATTGGCCTGTAGTTATACTGTATATTTATACTGTACTGTATATACGTATTTGTTTCCAGCAGGAAAAAAGAGGCTCACTAGGCAAAGACCAAGACCCCAAGCCGCCATCTACCCGATCCAACAAGTTTGTCAGGTGAGGAAAACCTGAATAAATGTAGTGTCATCTAGATAGAATCTATGGTGCCATTTGTGGATCAGTTAGCTGATGTGGTGTTTCGCCCAGGTGGACACAGTTAGATTTAGGGAATCATTTCTGTGAGGTTCGGGCCGGGGTTAGGGTTAAGGTTAGATTTAGGCATAATTTCTGTGAGGTTCGGGGTCAGGGTTAAGGTTAGGTTTCGGCATAATTTCCGTGAGGTTCGGGCCGGGGTTAGGGTTAAGGTTAGGTTTCGGCATAATTTCTGTGAGGTTCGGGGTTAGGGTTAAGGTTAGGTTTCGGCATAGTTTCTGTG
Organism: Protomyctophum parallelum; assembly: GCF_964188405.1. NCBI lineage: Eukaryota > Metazoa > Chordata > Actinopteri > Myctophiformes > Myctophidae > Protomyctophum > Protomyctophum parallelum. The sequence goes on along the minus strand of NC_139705.1, from coordinate 16,584,385 downwards.
AGGTTCGGGGTTAGGGTTAAGGTTAGGTTTCGGCATAATTTCTGTGAGGTTCGGGGTTAGGGTTAAGGTTAGGTTTCGGCATAGTTTCTGTGAGGTTCGGGGTTAGGGTTAAGGTTAGGTTTCGGCATCATTTCTGTGAGGTTCGGGGTTAGGGTTAAGGTTAGGTTTAGGCATAGTTTTGTGAAGTTAAATGTTAAGGGGTAGACGGAACCTGGACAACACACCAATGAAAGAGTGAGTTCCGTCTTTGGTACGTCTGCCAGTTTGGCATCGTTATCATTTCCCTGTCTAAAGCATCCAAATGTCAGTGTCCACTCTTGGCTCACTCTTGTTTTTGATTTCTCTTTTGCTTTGCATCCATGAGAGATGTGCTGAATGTATAAGAAAATGCATATAAATTAGGTAATATTATTTAGGATATGATAATAAAAATACTGCTGTGCTTCACTGCTTGCCACTGAGCTGTCACACGTTGTTGGATGTTACCTGCTGGCCTCCTCTATTTTCAAAAAGTTTTCGTCTTTCTTATATTACTAGACTGGTGCCCGTCTGTAGAGCCCCGAGTCGGTAACGATGGAAGTTGGAGATCCATTACAGACGTACACACGTACAGACATACAGAGCTGTGGTGCATTTATAGATTTATAGATTGGCCATATGTGGCCAATGTTTGACCAGTTTTTATAGTATAGTTTGTTGATTACTAAATCACGCGGGGACCACTCCTTGGTGTCCCGACCCACAGGTTGAGAACCACTGAACCAAGGGATTAAAAAAATCATCTTGCCCTTTTAGCTCCGTGTCCATCTCCCTGGACAAGAACCTGTCTTCCAGTGAGAGGAGTGGGAGCAGCACTCCCATGAGCCCCTGCTCTCCGACAGCCTCTCTGTCTCCCAGCAGAGAACACAGGCCCTCTCCCTGCCAAAGTCCTTCTCCCAGAGGCTCTGCCCAGAGCCCTTTGCACAATGGGCACACTCAGAAGGTACTGCACTGTGCCACACACAGACATACACACGCATATACACACACACAGATACACACTCTCGCACGTACATGCACACACTGAACTTACTCCAGCAGCCAACTTCACAGATGACATCATTGCCACTGCCCACTAACACACACACACACACCTCTCTGTTTTGCATGATGTCCTCCTGGTGGACTTTGGTATTATCACCGGAGACACTGAAATAATGAAACAGTGCCACCTACTGGTGACATAGTAATCTTAAAAAATCACCAAGGGAGAATGCAAGATGTTGAATGTTGTCAACGACTTATTCTGGGCTGAACATTGACGGGAAAGAAACGCGTTCCGATGGCTATTTTTGTTGGCTAAGAGATTTGGTATAGACAGAGGGGAAAAGGCCAAGGGGACCCCGGTCAGCTAAAGTACTGTATATGGGTTTTAAATGGTAATAGTATTAAAAAGATATACCGGTGAGTGTTGAAATAAGGTTTTCTGTATATCCTTAGACCAATGTGACTGGCTCTCCCTCCAATGGCTCAGTCAACACAGAACAGACGATCAGACGACCTGCCTTCATCAAACAGAGCTCCAGGACGGCTTCTTTCAGGGTACACACGCACGCACGCACGCACGCACACACGCAAGCGAAGGATGTCGACATTCACCTTTGCCTATTTGACTATCAACTCAAAGTGACGGCAGACAAATGAGGGACAGGGTCATTTGCCTGTGTCACCCAAGGTTCAAATTCATGACAGTTGATATGCCTGTTTACCAACATTTACCACTGACTGACTGCTTTGTTACACTGTGCTGTGAGGAGGGATGAGCACACAGTTGTTGACTATTCAGAAGACAGCCATGTCTGCTGCGAACACATACTTACAGAACCTTGAACTGCACCTACAGATGCTGCAAAAGAAAGAAGAGGAGAAAACACCACTGCAGAGGAGGTGAGATACTCTTTATTTCATCGCTGTCGGGCAGAAAACTATTTTCTCAATGTTTTACATGTTTTCATCCTACAGTACTTGATCATACTACCAACGGTGTCAACACAAAAGTATTGTAGATCTGCTATTTTTTGCATTTGAATCCTGAAAAGTAAAGGTTTTTGGACATATGAGGTTTCCACCAGAAAACAATTATTTCTAGGGTTAGTTATGTTCCCCCACCTCTCTCTCTCTCTGCATTAATAGCCTTGTGTTTTGTTTCATTTTAGCATGAGTGTCCGGATTGCCTCTATGAAGTTTGAATCCAACACAGTAAGATACTATTCTAGTTTACCATATCTATAACGTTGTGTGCAGCTATGCACATGACCTCTAGAGTGCATTGTACCTGTGAATAATATCTAAATGACATAGATGTTTTACAGTATCAACTATTCTCACCAGGAGCAACATCCAGATGAAGAACAGAACAGATCATCTCCTTTCCAGAGGAAGTGAGTTTAATAAGTTTTATATCCTTCTGCACATCTCTTACATTACAAAGTTTAATACATATTATGTATTTTAAATAAGACACTGACTGCTTTGTCATGGCATGCACAGCTGTAGTAGAGATGTATAGAGATGTACCGATACCATTTTCTTCTTCCCGATTCCCGATCTTCTGATTCCACAACTTGCGTATTGTCCATACCAAGTACCGGTAAAAAGCTTTGAGAACCACTGATCTAGGAATAAATAAAATGTCCATTAGTTATTGTTAATGTGCAGTTAGTAAAATTATAATAATATAAATAGTACAGTAAGAGGATGACCTAGAGAGAATAGTACAAAACAGTAGTGCAACATCAACTGAAGCAATCAATCAATATGACTGTAAATGAAATATCATCACGTGATGAATGACATGGTCGGAATGGCGTAGACTGGCACACTTACCGCAATCGCAATACCAGCATGTTAGGCAGTATCGGCAGCTTTTACGATACTCAGAATAACTCCAGAAATGTACCATCTGTCCTTTCCAGCTCCAGACAGAGGATGTCCTCCAAGTCCATCCAGGAGATGATGGAGAGACTGGCCCATGCATCACAGGTCAGACTCTTTCAGCACTTTTTGAGCAACAATGAGTTCTTGTAAATCTTACTCATATGCTGTAATTAATGTTATATGGTTTGGGACGGTCGTTAAAGCAAAATTACACTTTGGTAGAGATTTTGGTTGAGTTGTTACCTTGTCGATATAAAATGTGCTTGTGTGCTTTTGTAATTTTACACCAAGGTTTCTGTAATTTTGCTATAAAAGAAAACCACAATATCTTTTCAGTTTCTCCCCCCCCTCATTGCGTGTGTGTGTGTGTGTGTGTGTGTGTGTGTGTGTGTGTGTGTGTAGAAGTCTGACGTGACAGCCATACGTTCCCCAGACGTGGCCCAGAGGACTCTGTTCCTCATGGATGAAGTGTCCAGGAAGAGAGGCTTGTTTGAGAAGGACCAGCAGGCCGAAGGCTCCGCTAAACCTGGAATCTCCAGACAGGTAACTTATATACAGTGTGTGGTGGTGAGCCACGCTGAAATCTACAAGCTCGCAGCTGCATTGCAAGTGCGACACTTTGTGAGCTTGTAGATAGTCTATATTCTGTGGGACACCATTGCACAATTATTTATAAATTACGCTTAAAGTGAAGGCAGTGAAAAGGAAGGGATTTATTTGCAGTGAGAGGAGATCACTTTTCAAGATAATTTACTCTTTATCAGTGTCTATCCACTGCATTATAATCTAGCATCATCGCTCACTCCGAGTCCTAACTACATTTTTAGGCATTTATTTAAACCTGGTTTACATGACCCATCATGGATGCATACAGTGGTATGATACAATGGTGTGTGGATTCAGATTATTGCTCATCTGTGATGATGTCATCAGGAACTGCGTGGCTTCGCGTCGGGGATGTCGGACCGGATCAACCTCTGGCTCAACAAGACCAACCAATCAGGCACCTCCCCAAGTCCCACGGTCAGTTGTCTTTTAATGCTCACACCGTATTCACCACTTAAAAACCCTATACTGAATGGAGCCTCCAGGGCAGATCTACAAGCTCACAACGCATCGTGTTTACACCTTTAAACCACTTTTTATTCCCAAGCTTTTAACCCAGTTTGAGTTTTACTTCGATTTCCTTAGTTTGATTTTTTTTCTATTCTATTTTGTCTTTATTTGTGTTTATATTTCTCTTATTTCAGATTTTTTTTTCTGGTTTTATTGCATTCCTCTGTTGGTTATAAATGTGCTCTATACATAAAGTTGGATAGGATTCATGTGGTGAAGGTGAAGTGTACAATTTGACACCTAGGTGGCAGTAGTACTCTGTCAGCCTCGTTCTGACTGCTCCTGTGTGGACATTATTCAGTGGTGGATAGTAACTAAGTACATTTACTTGTTTACAGTACACTTTCGAGTATTTTTATATTTAAAAAAACATATTTCACTCACATGACTCCACTACATGTCTAGGAAGGGAGTGGGACTCTCAAATTTAGAAAATAAATATTATAAATTAAACACTTAAGCCCGAGGCCTACTTCAAATATAGTGAACATTGTCGATCTACAATAGCCGACTACTTTTTGGAAACGTTCTAAATTTCAATACGGCAATATTGAAATATGCTCTTGCAATTTGTACTTTTGAATACCCGAGTAGTGAGTATTTACTTCAGTATATACTTTCACTACCACCGGCCATAATCCCATGATGAGCAGATATTACCCTGGGAAGGTATCAAACCTATTTTCACTGCCAATCAGCAGTTCTGAAAGAAAAAATACCTTAGCTGGAACTTAACAGAGCCATTCCTAAAATAGATTTCCATTAGCTTAGCTGATAACAATGACTCATTCATAACCCACACATACTATACATACCCGTTGAGGCCGTGTCTAAACAGGTATTCTGTTTTTACTACTAGGCAGTGGTGAAGAATTACTCACATTTTTTACTTCAGTAAAAGTATCAATACTGCAATCAATGTAGAAATACTCTAGTCTAGTTATAAGTAAATGTCTGGAATGCAGCATTTACTTGAAAGTATTGGTATCAAATACCAAATTGCCAAAATATATATAGGGCTGAAATTGGTAAATTAATGTTTTAATACTATTCAAAATCAAAAAACTAACTAGTAACGGAAGTTTTCATATAATTGTAGTGGAGTAAAAGTACAATATTTGTCTCTGAGATGTAGTGGAGTAGAAGTAAAATTATTGAAAATTGGAAATGCTCCAGTAAAGTAAAAGTAGCCTAACTCCAAAATTGTACTTAAGTACAGTGCTTGAGTAAAAGTACTAGTACAGTAGGTTACACCACTGCTACTAGGTTTTCAGATGGCACAGTTCTGAATTTCCATAATAGAGAAATAGCCAGCACTCCGAAGTCCTTCTGGTACATTTATTTCATTGTGCAGCACGGACAGACAAAACATGGGCGCGTTTCGGCGTCAAGCCTTCCTCAGCGTCTCAGACCGCTTTTAGTGTCACACCCAGGTCCCCTACGACCTGGGACCTAGGGGACCAGCATGTATATGAATTCAACAGTTGAGACACAATTACCTAGGGCCTAGGTAAATGTGTCTTAACTGTTGCATTGTTTCATATACACGCTGAGGAAGGCTTAACGCCGAAGCACGTCCGTGTTTTGTCTGTCCGTACAATGAAATAAATGTACCAGAAGGACTTCGGAGTGCTGGCTATTTCTCTATTACAGTGATTCTGCGTGAGCCGTGCACTCGGTAAACTGCATTATTTAGACTGAGAGTGCTCGTTTTTCTCTTCTTCTATGTCTGAATTTCTTTCTGTCCATACACACATAGGTGGACATCACCACCAAGAGAAGCATGTTTGAGGGCAGAGGGGAGGAGGACACCGCCACAGGCAAGATATAATGTGAGATGCTAAATGAATGCCACTAGGTGAGACCGTTCTTCCAGCATTCTAACATAACATTATTATTATTAGCCTTCTAATGTAATACTTGACCATAAAACTTGATTAACCCATTAAAGCCATTTATACTTTTGCAATGGCTTTTGAAAAATAGCAGATCTACAAGCTCACAGTTCCTCACTTCGTGCCACACTGTGAGCTTGTAGGTCTGCTATTTTTGAAAACACAAAAATCTTCTTGGGGTCCCTGGCACAAAACATTTTATTTGTCAGATGGGGCTCCGCAGCCAAATACATTTTGGGTGTTCTTGGCACGAACAAGTTTGAGAACTACTGGTTTAGAAAGCATTTGTACAATCAATCGGTTGAAGTAATACAGATCTAACAATGTCAAAAATTTGTTGTGATTTTAGCTATTTTTGACAGGGGGCGGGGCGTTCGAACAATTGGCTAAATATATATTTTTTCACAAAATCACGGGATGTACTGAATGTGAAGAGGGATAATAGGGGGATGCCATACTAGCCCCTTAGATAGCATTTTATGTCGACTTAGATAGTATTTTAGACAGACTCATAGCTCGTTACGTAGACAGCACTAGAATTGCATTTTATGTAGTCATAGCACTTTATAGTACACATGTATATTGTATAATATATAATATAGTATAGTATGTATAGTTGACATAGATACTCCACTGTTACGTTCTTAGTTATACATCACGATAACTACTTTTTATATATGTGATGTATGCCATGCTTTTGTTTTTGCTTAAATGTAAGTCTGGATCAAGAGCGTCTGCTAAATGCCTAAATTGTAAATTGTATACTGTCATAGGCTCAATATGTCAGTTTGTCACCTCTCCTTTCACATTCAGTTGATCCCGTGATTTCTTTTGTGGCCAGATATAATTTCCTAATAATAAAGAAATTGGTGTAAAATCGCTAAAACAAAAGAAAGCAGCAAATGAAAAATAAATAAATAAATACTCCTTTAAAGAGTATACCGTAATTTCCGGACTATAAGCCGCGGCTTTTTACCCATGATTTGAACCCTGCGGCTTATACAACGGTGCGGCTAATCTATGGATTTTTACAGCTAACGCAGAGCCATCTCAGGCTCTGAGCTAACATAGCTGCGGCTTATAGTCCGGTGCGGCTTATAGTCCGGTGCGGCTTGTATATGGGATTTTCCCTAAATTTGGCTGGTGCGGCTTATATTCAGGTGCGGCTTATAGTCCGGAAATTACGGTAATACTGCCATGAATGTAATTAGCCCAACCAATAACTTTGCCCATTTCTTTCTGTCTAGGGATTATGACTTGAAGGTGGACTTGACTGTTTGAACTGAAGAAAGGAAGATGAAAGAATACAGTGACTGATAGTTCTTTCCGTTCTGTCATGTTTTCTTTTGCTACATATGCGAGCCTGTGCATGAGCCTGGCAATGAATGTACATGAGAGTACAGACTACTGTAAAGCCTGATTCACACTTTGTTTGGTGTGGTGTCCCTTGCCGAAAATAGCAGATCTACAAGCACGCAGCTGCATTGCAAGTGCGACACTTTGAGCTTGTAGGTCGTCTATATTCTGGGCGGGACGTCCATCGCACAACTAATTATAGACAACGCTTTATGTCTGAGGGCAGTGAAAAGGAAGGGATTTGAAAGACTGAATGAAAGGATATCACTTTTCAAGGTAGTTTGCCACTGTTGTACACTTTTGTTTGCTACTGGACCCTTTGCTAAAAGATGTTTTTGTATCAAATGTCAGTAATAAATGAGTTATGTGAGTTATGAAAACAATGCTTTGTCAGAAGGAAAGAAAAGAAAGGTACTGCTTGTCACACAGTACACAGTACAGAAAAGAAAGGAGTGCAGTGACATTTTCTTCGTAACACTTTTACGTACATTGTTTGACTTCAGGTGATTTTCCAAGCACTTTAAACAGGTGAAGGTCTTAATGGCACCCCCTTCTAATGAACTACAGAACAGGGAATTATGGGTTTGTAATTGAATGAGACGATGATGATGATGATGATGATGCAGAGTATCATGCTCGTTTTGTTTTCTTCCTGCATTATTTGTTTCCTTTTGTTTTTTGCCATCTATCTATAAAAGCACCGAAAAATGTCTGTCTGTCACTCTGTCTGTAGGCTACACTTCCTTATATTAACCTGACTCCGCCAGATGGGGCAGTAGTGAGTACCCCATCTGGCGAACATCATATTGCTGTTCATATATTCAGAACGGGTAAGGACTAGTCCTAGACATTCTCTAATGAGATCATTCCATTAGTTATGGTCTGTTGGGGGAATAAAAGATTATTGTTGCTATATACTCCGATTGTAAATGTCTTTCACTGCCCGGCGTCTGTCACTAAATCGTTATGTTTGCTTTGGTACATGTTTTTCTTGGCGTACACCAGGGGTGCCCAAAAGATAGATGCCCCTAAAATATATAAATATAATAAAAAAAGCTGACACTTGTCAAGGTGACTTGATTGATTGACATCAAAAAGGGCCTGTCAGCTCAAACCCACAATGCAATACTTTGTTAAGAGTGTTGACCACAGACGTCAGTTGCATTATTAAGTCAGTTACATATAAAAAAAAACCCTACTAATTCCATTTCCTCCCCTCTATTTCCAATCCCAAATGCTCCGCTATACATTATCAGCAAGGGGGATATCACTTTTTTTGGTGGGTAGATCTTGTTGAGGTGGTCATTTTGAAAGTTGCTCGCAAATCCAAAAAATGTGGGCACACCAGAGCTATATGTCCAGTGGAGGCAACATTACTCTAAAAAGCAGTTGTCTTAAGAGGAGAATGGATGCTGATAAGAGTACCTACCATGCCTGTTTTCCATCTGTGTCACTCAGTGCTTTGCACGCATGTCTATTCAAATCCCTATGAGCCATCGCACGCTCGCGCATGCGTGTGTGTGTGTGTGTGTGCACTTTAGACATGGTGGTGGCACAGGCCCACACACACAAACTCCTGTCCATGGCATCTGAAGTAGCCTTTTTTGGGAATGGTGATAAGAGAGTGAACAAGCTATCTAAGAAGTTATTAATAAACACAATGGGGTCCCAAGAACTCTAGACCACTACATTCCGCCCGTCCGTCCGACTGTCTGTCTCTGTGCCCATACTATACGTTGCTCACATCCATCAGTTCCTGGACAACTGGACACATCGCAGTTGAACGGACTCTTCTGCTCTGTGACTTTCCCTGTCGCTTTTCTCTTCCTCCCTCCATCCCACTCAGGTATGTTTCCCTGATGTTATAATATTAAGGGTCGTGTATATATCATTATAGAGCATGTATAGAATATGAATATAGAGCATGTATTGACTGTAAGGAGTAAGGATAGAGCATTCAGTGACTGTATGAATAGGGCATTCAGTGCTTGTACAGCTTACGGTCAATATGAACTACAGCATGAACTGTAATGGCAAGAACATACAAGTTATTTCAATGCTTGTATGGTGCTGATTAAGTTAAAGGTTTTTATATTTTGGTTAAACCCTTTTTTTAAGGTTAAAACTCTATTTTTTGATAGTGATCATTGCTATAAAGTATTTGTTCAGTAACAGGTCTCCCCGTCGATCCAGGATGTCTTTAGTAAACAGAACATATATTTTCAGGGGGAGACACACCATCCTAATGATCCTATTAGGAGAGACAACTACTTATTTAAAAGCTTTCAATTTACGGTTACATTTAGCAGCCACTTAAACTGCAAAATCTGATGCAGAGTATGAAATCTAGTGAACAAACAACAAGGTACATCGTCACATAAATATACGGTATAGAGAATAATATAGATGAACAATGAACCTAGCATCTCTAAATCACATTCTTGACATTGGTTGTGGAGAAAACTAAGAATCTAAGAAATAAAATATGAGAGCAACTAACCAAGATATATCTGCATAGTAAACTAGCACCAAGAGGGAATATGCAGAGAGTGATGTGTGGACTCTGAAGAGGTGAGTCTTTAAACTATGGCGGAAAAATTGGGAGTGTGTCTGCAGTTCTTCTGACTGTAATGGGGAGTTTATTCAACAGTTTGGGAGCCAGGAGAAATTCCGGTTCCAAGTTTGTCTGCTCATCGTTTTGGTCTGGTCATTGTTTCATCACATTTCCATTTTCTTATGTCCTACATGAGTTCTCTTTCCAGATTGGATCTAATTGGTAGCCCAGCCCATTATCTCTTTACTAAAGAGCTGGACAACAGGAAGACCCCTGTTATTGAACAACCAATATATATATATATAATCAATAATTACTCAGAATGTAGAACTATTTAACACTTACTGTATGTCAACACACAAATAAATACAGCAACAAATTGGTATATTAGCACTGTGAGTGTGTAGAGCTGAGTGAATAGAGCACTTGTTTGGTTGTTGATGTCCAGGTCTCACTGAAGACTGAACGCAGACAACTGACCATGTCAGACACAGAGGAAGTGATTGAGGAGCAGGAGGAGTGAGTCAAATATATTTTCTGTGTTTTTTGTTTTGTATATTTTGTGCGTCCCAAATGTTAGCATTTCTTACTGTAATATGAATTCATTTACCACATATTTGTGCAGGAAAAACGGGAATGTTAACTCTTTAATATGGATTTGACAATGTACAGTACATATCTTGGCCTCCTTGTTGTAAACTGAAGTTGACCAACCTTCACTTATGATTTGTCTTTGTGACTTTGAGAGCTAAACATTGCTGTACACTAACTAAAACTGTGGATAGACATGCATATCCTCCTCCATATTATTGACACAGAAGTGTAGTATCTTTGTTTTGTGATGACAGAACCAATCATTCATGTAGTGTACGTGTCTCTGTGTGTTGACAGGGAGGAGGCAGAAGGTAAGAACTGAAAGCATGACTGATATCTGTTAGTTACAAAATCCTCAGTGTTAATTCACCCGCATCATGTAACTCTGAGATTATACAAATGTAACGCATGGACCTGGGTCCATTTGGTTACCATCTGCACAGTGGTGTGTACAAAATGGTACAGAGGTACATCAGCTGCTCTCCGTTACTTAACAAGATAGCCGTCTAAAAGTGCCAGACAGTCCTCTTCTAGTAATGTGAGTGGGCTCTGTAGTAAGTCGTGACTCGAGTGGACTCTGTGGGGGTAGAGTCCCAAGTCCCTTGGTCCGAGACCAAGTCAAGTCCAAGTGTGTGTGTGTGTGTGTGTGTGTGTGTGTGTGTGTGTGTGTGTGTGTGTGTGTGTGTGTGTGTGTGATGTATACTGTAGATGTATACATACAGTACAAGTACACTACATTTAACACGTTCCTTTGCTTGTGAATGGTTTGGGTGTACAAGGTATATTGTAACGTATACCTTGCCGTCCAAAGAGAGCAAGGCAACAAAAACCTTTCTGTGTTCTAGTATAGAATGTACATTTCCCACTACGTTCATGTGACTAACAACAGTATGTTCATATTCCTTCTCTCTGTACGTTTACCTGCTACTTCGATCAGAAGAGGAAGTCGTTGAAGAAGGTATATGCTGTATATAATACTGTAGGACTAACTCTCTGAACGCTGTATTTAGATTGTAGAGTCAGGTGCACGTGTCTGACTTTGACTAAGTAGGCTTTGTTTAATGCCACGAATGACTTAAAGGACGACTTACTTCAACCATTTTCAACCCATCTAGTATCTTCAAATAATTGGTCCTCACCTATCCTTATTATAAAATGGAAAAATAAATGCTACTCTGTCTGTGTCTAATAGGAGACACTTCAGAAACCCGCCTACCAGTGACATCATCATTAGGCAGTTTTTTTTCTCTCCCAGGAATAGAAAGCCTGATGTTGCGTTCCACGGGCAGACGCAAAGATACAGTCTATCATTCATTGCCAATGGAAGCCAGCGACATGACGATGCAAAGACGCAATGATGCATGTATACTGTATAGCTGCTCCAAATGATACTCCCTCCCATTCGTCTTTGCGTCTAGGTTTCTAGTAGCTTGGATTCCCCATTGATGATGTCACTGGTAGGTGGTTTTGTGAACTGTCCACACTCCACAGCCCTCCTCTGAGACACAGACATTACAGTAAAACTATTTTACCATATTATAATAATGAACATTAGTGAGCACCAATTCTAGGCTGAAAATGGCTGAAGTCGTCCTTTAAAAGCAGTCACTTCATGTTAATTTGCTGTCTTACATGCATGTGGTAGAAGAAACTGTGTTTGAGCTATCGTCATTGTTGTGACATCACCGTGCTAGTGATAACGTGTTGTTGTTTATCACGTGCATAAAGTTTTAATTCACAAGGCTGTTTAGTGATTGGTTCCATTTGAATGAATCGTGCAAAAGGGTCTCTCATCGTGTTGCCATGAGGATGGAGATGGAGATGGGTGTTTTCTCTCATTACGTCCATCCTAGCTAACTTGCTGTCAGGGCTGGGCCGATATGACTTCAAATCAATATCACCATTATTTCAAACGTTGGCCTCGATCGTGATTACTATTCAAAGAAATAGTGAAAATAGCAGATCTGCAAGCACGTATATTGCCTATTTTCACTATTTACTTTTGCGCCACCCTTGTACAACAAAGTATAATACAGGGTTGTAAAGTGCTTGATCGGATTAAACGATTTAGTCTATCCTAATCTATTCCATGTTTCGTGTCAATTCGTTCATAAGAAAAATATAATAAAACAAAATAACTTATCTCGATCTCGATTATTCGGTTACAAGTCGGTTGTATTGGTTCTAAATATGGGTTTCAGTATATGTTTCCGTTAATTGCCCAGCCCTACTTGCTGCTGTGCTAATCCAACTCATGCTTTGCCCAGCAGAGGAGCAGGGAGTAGAGCAGGAGGTGGAGGAGGAGGTAGTAGAGGAGGAGGTTGCAGAGGAGGAGGTGGCAGAGGAGGAGGAGGTTCAAGAAGGTATTGCTTTGCTTTTGCTGCTTTGTTCACTAATGCTGTTCAAATTCAAATCTATTATTTCATACCGATGGTCAAAAGGCACATAATCTCTCGCAAGTACACAACACGCAACACGCAACACACACACACACACACACACACACACACACACACACACACACACACACACACACACACACACACACACACACACACACACACACACACACACACACACACACACACACACACACACACACACACACACACACTTTAGTGTTATCTCTAATGCATGCCAGAGCTAGGTAGCTCACGCTGAAGTGAGCAATCAGCTATTCTGCCAAGGTCTCATACAGTAGAGTAGAGTAGACAGTAGACAGACTGCTGGGTATTAATTACTCAGTCACATGTGTCAAGCCCCATCTTGCATTCAATTGCATTGTGACCTTGAATTGATTTTCACCTGAGATTGTGCATGTCTCAGAATGTGCAACATGACGTCATGCAACATCATCATTCATCAAGAAAATGTACTCAAGTGCTGCACTTGTGTACAATTTTGAGGTATCTTTTTTTTTTTTACTTTACTGGAGTATTTCCAATTTTCAATAATTTTACTTCTACTCCACTATATCTCAGAGACAAATATTGTACTTTTACTCAACTACAATTATTTGAAGAGTTACTGCTGATTTTGATGATTAATTATTACAAAAAATCATTAAAATCTACAAAGTAAATGCACTTTTTGAAAACATACATTAACCTCTCCGCCGCTTTATTTTGTAGACATTTTAGACATTTGAAAACATTCTGCATACGAGTACTTATGGAGTATTGATACTTTTACTTAAGTAAAACATGAGAGTAGGCCTACTTCTTCCATCACTTCTAAAAGGACACACCCGCACATTTCGACTGCCACTATTATAAATACACAACAGAGGTCATTGAAAGGGAAGACACAGCGTATTGATATCAATCAGTCAACGAGTCATTATTACAAAAGCTATCAGTCATCAGCAGGGAAATTGCACGGTGACATATCTCACTGTTCTCGTGGAATTCCTATTCCACCCCAGAGGCCCCGGAGGTAGAGGAGCCTGCGGCAGACGAGGAGGCAGCCGAAGAAGAAGTGAAGGAAGAAGAGCAGGGTGAAGGTATACTAGGGCTGTCACGATTACACATTTAAGCTGACGATTAATCCTCACACAAATAATTGCGATTAAAGATGGAGTGCCGTGATTTAGTTTTAACTTTTTCTGTTCATATTACTCTAATAGACCCCCAGGTGTGGTTAGAATAGGCTATTGAAATAGGTCTTCCCGGTGTAGTTTTGGTTTCTCAAAAGGCCCAATCGTGGCCCAATCGAAATAACAGTGATATAGTCACATCACAATATCATCTCCTCCCCCAACCCCTCCCCTTTTATAATACTTGTATAATGCTTCAGTTCAGGTGGATCACCACCCACCAGGCAAACCAGGCATACTTAATGAACTGGTAGGTGTGGCCACATAAAAACGTCATTTTAACACTTTCTGTACACTTTTGGAAATAAATAAATAAAAACAAAATCTTTCTCCTTGTATACTGTACATCATAGTGTCTGATGATCATGTTTTAGGGGTGAAAAAATCACGGCACTCCATATTTTTTTGCATTGAACAATGGAACGTTACAATTTAAAGGTTTCATGACATTCATTTTTATTTTTATTTTAGGTTTTATGACCTCAATTACACGCAAGACACCTGAGCAACCAGAGCACTTGTTTGAGCCTGAAAACCCCAGACCACAGAAAGTCTACTTAATGTTAAAAGTTCAGGTTTTTTGGGTCGAATTGAGCTCAGAAAACCTAAACACATTACAAATTACAAAAACAATTTTTATGTCACAATCACTTGAAGTATTTCTGTTTGCCTTTTAGGCTTTGTAAACACAAATTGCACAGGGCAGATATGACAAATATAGCTATAAATGCACCACGTCTCCGTGTCTACGTCTGTATAATCCACGTAACTTGTGAACCGTTCGCCCCACCAACTTCTAATTTGACACATGCCCACAGCGAGTGCAGGGCACTCTTGAGTCGGTGGAATACCGTTGTCCAGAACCAGCACAAAAGCCTCTGCCCGGGCTCTGGACAGGGCCCCTATAGATCTCAATATATGGAGCTGGCCTGTTCTGACATCACAATGCTGTTCTGACATCTGCATAGATTCCATTCAGTCATGCCTGACAAGGAACTCCATATATGGGCATATAAGGGATGCAGACATAATAACATGCATGCTTTTAGTAGGCCAGTGCCCAACGGGCACCGCTCTAGTAACTTAATAAATACACAAAGAAATCACAGACACATTTAAATAATTTTTTAGGTTTTTCTTTCCAAAAATGTTACAAAATGGCGGAAATAGTTGATCTACAAGCTCACATCACGTCACAAAGTGACGTGTTGTACACTTTCTGCTATTTTTGAAAAATGTTGACGAATCAACAGCAGGATAAAAGGATTACTGACAGTGTCGCTGACGAGACGAGAGAGTGCATGCCTGCGTCAGACAGACACTCAAATTATCTTCTGCACGTGTGCACGCTGCACTCTAGTCTGGAATGTGACAGTTCTGCACTTATATAACTCAGGCGGAGTCTATTTCCTAATTCCTATACCTGTACTCTGTATGTCTGTCTCTCGGTCTGTCTCTCTGTCTGTCTGTCTGTCTGTCTGTCTGTCTGTCCTACTACTAATCCCTCTTGCATTGTGTGAATTTGTGTCACTCACACTCTCTGTTTAGTCACAGTGGCTACACAGTCAGGATTCCCATCAGACTCCACCCAATAATGTGGTTAAGTGTGCTCTGAACTGGGATACAGATCAGTTAAAATGAGTCAGTATCGTTACCCGCTGCAGGCATCTCTCACCACCATACTGTGTGCACTTCTGATAAGACAACAGAAGGACACACAGGCACACACCTTATCATTGCTCTTGTGATCTTTCTCCTCTCATCATGTTCTCTGCTCTCTAGCATCTTATCTGTTTGCATTCCTGAAACACCAGCATTTACATACCAACACCATGGTCAATGCCCCCCCCCAAAACACACTACGCACATAGACAGTTGCACACACACACACACACACACACACACACACACACACACACACACACACACACACACACACACACACACACACACACACACACACACACTTAACATATTTATTTGTATTCACATTTTACAAGATACAGATACAGATACAGATCACGGGTACAGAAAGCATCGCCTTCTCCATATATGGCGACTGCCAATTATTGCAGACACTGAACAGAATTTTGCCGATGCCTTAGCTCTCGGCTTGGGCATGCCTGCAATCTGCAGGCCCCTCACGACTGATTTGTGGACATTACCGAGGCTTCCAAATATGAACACAAATAGTTTACATTTGTAGCCAAGCTGTATAATAGCATCCTTAAGACGCTGGTACTTAAGCACCTTGGTAAGGAATGCCTCTTCCAGACTGTGGTCAAATGTACATGCCACTTCCAAAATGGTCACTTCTCTACTGTCCTCATCAACAACAACAACAACAACCACACACACACAAACACACACACACAACTAAAGGGCCGTATACTATATCAATATCTATGGTATATCATTCACCAGTGTCAGTATGACTATACTTTGGTGTGGACTGTGGACTCTGCCATCCACTGGAGTTATGAGTTTTTAAAACAATATCTACAGTATGTTGCTTGCTTTGTTTCATTTCAGATGGAGGAGAGGAAGGAGAGGAGGGTGGAGGTAATACTGAGAGGAACACTTAACCCAACTGAACTAACCCATTTAACTGATTATATTGATCTAAGTTAATAAGATAACCGATTAATAGTCAATCCTTATTTTAGGCATATTGTCAACTCATTATAGGTGAAAGGTATCCAAAAATGTCAATAACAGGGACAGTATTTTCACTATTTTTGCATGACACCGACACGAATACTGCTTAAGTTGTTAATCAATTTGTTGATATATTAAAGATCGTAAAAAGAAATATTTATAAAAATCTAATAAAAATACATGCTTGATTATTCGAATAATCAAAAAAGAAAATAATGCATAGCTGCAAGTTTCAACCCTAGAATGATGTATCATGAACAGTTGAGGACTTGTTTGGTTTGGAATGGCTGTATACTGCCAGCCAGGTTCAACTTCACTCATCATCATTATAATCAGTCATGTGCACTGAGGCAGCACATGTCACGCTGCATGATTAACTGACTGTGTTTCTGTGTACAGCTCTGTGTAGAACACATAACAATTATTATTACAATGTGAGATTAATGTCATCTCTCTGTGAGTTGTGTTCTGTTGACTGGGATTTCCCACGTGCATGAAATCCTGTCTGTCTTATTCTTATCCGCAGAGGGAGAGGAAGAGGCTAAACCCAAGTTCAACAAGTACGTTGTGCACGTGCGCGCGCACAGCCGCACACACACACACACACACACACACACACACACACACACACACACACACACACACACACACACACACACACACACACACACACACACACACACACACACACACACACACACACACACACACACACACTAATATCACAATTATAATATTTAGGATTTAAAAAAATATAGCAAATACAGCAGATCTGCAATCTCACAGCGCATTGTGATGCATAAAGGGCGGATATGTTTTCTGTGACATGATGTGCCTGCCAACACTCTTCATTTACATACTGTCATCCACATCCACAGAGATTAACGACCGCCAGGCCGCACTATGTTTTCACAGTACATTCCCTTCTTCCTGTCTCTGTAGCACACACTCACATCATCCAATCAACGCCTCCTTTAAAAACATCAACCGGTCCTACAGTATACTGTATACTATATACTGTACTACTATACTGCATGTAAGTCATTGACTGGAGTCCCTCAGGGCAGGGCCCCCCTCATTCTTTTCCACACACACCATACTGCATCACTGAAAATAGCTGTACAAGTGAAATTGGAGCCAGGTGTGTGTCTTTTGTGTTTTCCATTCTTGGCCGTAGGCGCTCACTGCTCAGCTGACAAGATAAACTCAATAGGATGAAGGGAAAAAGTTAAAGTGTTCAAGTCTCTTTCAGCTTATTTCATACATACTGTATACTATACAGCGCATTGACATTAATTTCCTTTAATTTTACTGGCATTTTCGCAACCCCCATTTTTAACAGTTGTTATTTTTATTTTTTTTAATCCACAGGCCCATGCCCAACCTCATCCCACCAAAAATCCCGGATGGAGAAAAGGTGGATTTTGATGTGAGTACTACCAGACTACAGAGACCAATAAGCAGAGAGGCTGGCACCAACCTGCTCGTTGGGAGCAGTTGGAGGTTCAGTGTCTCGCTCAAGAACTCAGGGGGAGGGCAGCCCGGGATCCATGGGAACCTTCCGTTTCCCCAAGCAGCCGCCACCATCTACACGCTCACTCGCTTCACGACGCATTTCGAGCGTGTATATGTGCTACTTTTGAATACTTTAAATCAGCCTCATGTCTCTTATTGGGGTCAATCTAGAACTGACATTGATTCCATTGAGTCTAGTTGAGGGAGCCCCTGCACATACTGTACATGGGGCAGCAGCCCCAGTGCCAGAGACAACAGACTTATAGTGAACACCTAGCTGTTTCAACAGGACATCCACCGGAAGAGGATGGAGAAGGACCTGACGGAGCTGCAGACACTGATCGAGGCTCACTTTGTGAACAGGAAGAAGGAGGAAGAGGAGCTGATTAATCTCACTGACAGGATTGTGAGTGACGCGCACATGCGCACACACACACACACACGATCTGATATCAACAACACACATATATACTAGGGATGCACCAAAAGGGAAATTCTTGGCCGAAATCGAATACCGAATATCCGAATATGATTAATATTATAATTTATTTATTTACCATTGCTATTCATGGCCGTA
Organism: Protomyctophum parallelum; assembly: GCF_964188405.1. NCBI lineage: Eukaryota > Metazoa > Chordata > Actinopteri > Myctophiformes > Myctophidae > Protomyctophum > Protomyctophum parallelum. Next base: position 16,565,609 of record NC_139705.1, on the reverse strand, counting down.
CCTTAAAGCTACCTGATTTGGCAAAATGAATGATTATGGCAAAACTTAACTTAAATAATCACTATTATGGGTCCATAAAACATGTTTTCAGCTCTTTTGAATGCATTCATTGCATACACTATTATTCAGTGATATATTTTCTGCCTATTCGGGCCGAAACCGAATAGGCCGAAAATGCATTTTTAGCCATTTTCTGTCAAATATTTTCTGTGGGCCGAATATTCGGTGCATCACTAATACATACAGTATATACATTTACATCCATCTGAGGATTGGGATTTGATCATAAAATTGAACGATGCATTCTGCAGGATAAGCGTCGTTCAGAGCGTGCGGAGCAGCACAGGATCCGCAGCGAAAAAGATAAAGAACGACAGAAACGTCTGGAGGTAACGTATGGCTGAACCAAGTTGCTGTATAATTAATGCATCAGTGTTTTCTGCACAGACTGAATGGCACCACCACCCCTACATGTTAATGACATAATCATGTCAAAATCCAAATATATCAGAGTAAAAAGTCCAAGATCATAATTACAATTGTCTGCATATACACTAGACACTATGCAGACTCCATTTCAGATAGGAAACTCATGTCAGTTAGAATGGGGTTAAAGGCTCCGCTCCGCTTATGGGATATATGTTCTCTGAATTTTGTCTAAGAAGCATGCTAAGCAAAATCATTAGCAATATAGGGTATACAAGAACAGGCACATATTAAGACAAGTTAATGAGATTAACTTGAGTCATGGAAACTTGAAACATACAACTTGAATGCATTTTAACATTCAATCTGTAGAGTAGCCGAGAACCGTATTTAAAGGATTCTGCTTTGTTGAGTATGGAGTATGGATGTGTGACGTAACGGTCAGCTGAGATGTGAATGACGAATAGGATGCTAGACTGATTGAGGCAATCAAGCTGACTGACAGCTGATTCCAGCTAAGGCATTCAGACTAACGTGCCCCTATATGAACAAATGCAGGCTCCATTTAAACAAGTGACTGCCAATATATGGGAGACAATATTAAAACAATATCTCTCACACACGCATCTCTAATCCCTCTTCTCCCTCCAGGACGACAGGACTCGCAAGGAGGAGGAGGCAGCCAAGAAGAGAGCGGACGACGACGCTAAGAAGAATAAAACTCTAACCAGCCTCCACTTTGGAGGCTACATGCAGAAGGTGGTGAGTATAGATACTAGGAGGAGAGCCCTTTGGAGGCTACATGTAGAAGGTGGTGAGTATAGATACTAGGAGGAGAGCCCTTTGGAGGCTACATGCAGAAGGTGGTGAGTATAGATACTAGGAGGAGAGCCCTTTGGAGGCTACATGCAGAAGGTGGTGAGTATAGATACTAGGAGGAGAGCCCTTTGGAGGCTACATGCAGAAGGTGGTGAGTATAGATACTAGGAGGAGAGCCCTTTGGAGGCTACATGCAGAAGGTGGTGAGTATAGATACTAGGAGGAGAGCCCCTTGGAGGCTACATGCAGAAGGTGGTGAGTATAGATACTAGGAGGAGAGCCCTTTGGAGGCTACACGCAGAAGGTGGTGAGTATAGATACTAGGAGGAGAGCCCTTTGGAGGCTACATGCAGAAGGTGGTGAGTATAGATACTAGGAGGAGAGCCCTTTGAAGGCTACATGTAGAAGGTGGTGCACTGGTGAGTATAGGAGAGCCCGTGAACACCCCTGGGACTTTTGCTACAAAATAAATATGTATACTTTCCGGTACAACAACGCACTTAGAAAATAACAGACTTTCAACTCAAATCGAATCACCTTTTGTATTTCCACAGTGACATTATAAATTATTATAAGCCTAATTTAGGCTGTAGACTGGACACAACCTCTATACCAGTGGTTTTCAACCCTTTTCATATCAAGGTCCATTCGTCATTAGAGCCACGGACCACCATTTGATGAGATTTAGCCTCTCAGACCTAAGACAAAAAAATATTTTGTTGTCGTTGGATAAGATTTTGTCCACAATTCCATATTGTATGTATTGATGTTGGTTACCATAGAAGAGATAACAGGCAAAAATTTATCGAAATAACAATTATTTTACATTCTTTGGCATAATTGTGTAGACTTCTTGTAAAGTAATGCAGATGTTTAACAATAATTTAACTCTTGAGAGTGTAAAATTAAACCAAATAAATGTCACGCTCTCAAAAGTTAAAGTTCAGTTGGTTACCAACTCTCCATCATTTAGCTGGGGACCACCTGGAACCCCCTCAAGGACCACTGGTTGAAAATCACTGCTCTATGACCCTCCTTCTCCCTCTTGTCACAGGCAGCGCAGCGGAGCGGAAAGAGGCAAACGGAGAGAGAGAAGAAGAAGAAGATACTGCACGACAGGCGTAAATGTCAGGAAATCGAGCACTTGAACCAGGAGTCAATCAAGTGAGTGGAGCCATGCAGCGCCAGTGATAAAATATTATTATTTATATATATATAAGGCTTTTGTGAGGGGCTCTTGCATCTGTTCTTTTTAAACGGGACTTGTACTTTGATGAAAATAACACTTGACTTCAAGTCAAGATATGATCGTCTGTGTCTGTTGTCCACAGGGACAAAGCCAAGGAGCTGTGGGAATGGCTGCACCAGCTAGAGGCTGAGAAGTTTGACTTACAGTACCATTTAACCAGACAGAAATATGAGGTCAGTATTACGTAAAATATACCACACAGTAGGTGGTCTAGGACCCCCAGGGTCAAGAGTTAGGGTCCGCCAAATGTTTGTGTGATGGGGAACATTAGCCGAAAATAGCAGAACTGCAAGTACACAAAGTACAGTGAAGTGCCACATACGATGTTGATTATCATTTTGTTTCTTTTGTGTTTCAGATAAATGTGCTCAGGAACCGTGTGAGCGACCACCAGAAAAAGTGAGAACATTTTCAATGCATCACTCAAAAATAAATAATACATTTTAGGAAGGAAAAGCCACCACGGCGGGTTTCATAAATTCTGCCCTCTTGCCACACACTCACATAGGTAGGTAGGGTGAGCAAAATGTCGGGGCACGGACAGGGCAGATAGTATTTCAGCAGGTATAAGCGGGGCAGCTGCCCGAGTTGCCCAATGGTGACTACGTAAGCTTCCGTTGCCACAATTGGCCCACACAGGCTAGACTTTTTGCAAATTAGCCTACACATTCTACTAAACCTTTACATCTACACAGGGGTTGACACCAAGGTCTCAGAGGCACTTGGCCCGTCAGGCAACAATTAGCCTACAGCTCATGTTCTACTTGCCCAAAGGTCATGCGCACTTGCCCGATAAGTAAATGATCCATTATAAAATGATAGATAAATCTGGATTACGTTCTGGGGCTGTGCGATAAAAAAAACGTCATACCTCAATTTTTATGCCTACAGTACCTACATAATCTGGACTTCACACCATATTTTTAAGAGTAGCAACAGTGAAAACAGCACATTATAGGTAAACAGTGCTCTTATGTTACATTCCACAGACCAGAAGACAGAGCACTCTGGCCACATAGAGGAGTTTTCAGACAGATATCTCATGTTGTGTAACTTGTGTTTATAGACGGTTGTGTCTCCTCCTCTCAAGCGAGCACTTGCCCGGTCGGGACACTTGAAAGCAAACTCCACCTGCCCGAAAGTGTTATTTACCTGGGCTGAAACCCTATAGTGTCAACTGTCAACACCTCTACAGACAGGCTAACCTACCAAGACCAATGAGTGTAGGCTACTGCTAGATACAGTATATGGGTCAGAGACTCACCTCATACTGGAGGTTGGGGGACATGATGTCATGATGGGGTTGGTTCATCAAGTTCTTGGTTTCCAGCTTTCTCCACTGTCTGTTGTTGCAGTCTTGGGTGGATGGATGGACATGTTGGCAGGTTGTGTGTCGCTCTCAGTCTCTGCCACTGTGCCATCCATATTGGTAGTAGCTAGTAGGTACTATAGTACAGGCAATCTAAGGTTTAACCTCAAACAAATTGCAACACAAACTCTTTCCACTTTTTTTGTTTCATCAATATGTTAGTAATAACATATCAAAAGTCCTAAGAAATCGGAGTAGGGGAACATAGTGAAAAATGCTGAAATAGATGATGTCACAATTCCCCATTGACGCCCATGTTAAAAATTGAATTATGGATGTTTTCTTGTCTGATGTCCAAACAAATGGTTCACTACTGTCCAGAATCAACCAGAATAAACATTATAAAGTTAAATTAATAAAGTATTATAATAATTATTATTATTACATTTATTATTATAATTATTATTACTACTAAAACTACATGTGGCATTCGCTTTTTTGATATCAGACCATTTACCTTTTTGCTTTACTAAACCACAAAATAGGAACCTTTGATGATTAATTATACCTGTCAGGTACACATTTACTGTGGACCACATCCAATATCAGGTGTGTGATTTTCAGATGTCAGAGGATGATAACCCAGCTGGGAATGGAACGGGAGAATTAGATCTGGATGAAGTAGCTCTCCTCTATGCACAGTTGATGGAGGGATTAGTATCTGCAGAGGTAGCTTGCAATGCTGATGTGTTGCTCAGAATCAAGGAACAACTCAAAAGCAAAACTGAATCCTTGAAATCCTCCAGCAGGACTGCTGCCCTGCATGTGGTTGCAGTACATGGATATGGTAGACATATTTCGAAAGTTTCTGAGAGGCGAACATACTGGAAATTGGGCATTGCACCTTGAGGCAATATCAGAAATGCTTCCTTACATCTGGGCACAATCTCTACACGAAATCCACTCAGATCTATGTGCAGCGAATGTGCAAGCTCCAGGGGGATCACCCAGACGTCTACCAGAAATTTGAAGAGGGATTCCACGTGGTCAGACGAAGTGATCGGCTATGGGCTGGCCTGTCTGTAGATTTAGCTATCGAACAGGTGCTCATGAGGAGTATGAAAACCAGTGGTGGCCTCACAAGAGGGCGAGGGATGCCAGAGCAGAAACGTTTGACATGGCTGCTCTCCATGCCAGCTTGTGCTGAAGTCAACATTGCAATGCAAGAGCTGACAGGGGTGAACCACAACACTGGTGAGCAGAACACAGACCTGACAGTTGCAAGACAAGCACGTGATATGGAGGACACACTCACAGTTCTGAAATATTTCCAAGAAAGGCATCCTTTCTGCTCTGATCCAAGCTTGCGCAGTATTTCAACTGGGGTCCACTTACATGGACACATGCAAGCGGTACGGCGAGTATGTGACAAAACACTATGGAGAGGCAGTTGTCGTGTTTGATGGTTATGAGGGCACATCCACCAAAGATATGACACACCACAGGCGAGCAGGTGGGAGGACTGGAGCAACCGTGACCATCGATGACTACTTGCCTCAGTTGCCTGTTACAATGCAAAAAGACGAGTTCCTTGCAAACAACAAGAACAAGCAGCAGTTCATCAATATGCTCACATGTCTGGAACATCAAATCTCTGAAACAGCAGCTGGGTCCCAGTGCCAATAACATTCTCTTCGTCCACGCAGTAGCTGGGTGTGACACTACCTCCCGGATTTATGGCATTGGAAAAGCAGCTCCCCTCAAAAAATCACAACCATCAATGACTTCCGTGAGCAAGCTACAGTGTTTGACAAACAGTCAGCTTCAACAGTAGAGGTTGTTTCAGCAGGAGAGAAGGCTTTGGTTTGGCTGTACAATGGGAAGTCTGGGGAGGGTCTTGACTCATTAAGATACAAGCGCTTTTGTGAGAAGGTGGCTACTAGCACATCTCATGTAAAGCCAGAGAGTCTGCCACCTACAGCTGCAGCAGCAAAGTATCACAGTCTCCGTGTGTACTACCAAGTGCAGCAGTGGAAGGGAACTGCATGTGAGCTCCTGCCGCAAGAATGGGGATGGGAAGAGAATGATGGGGGGCTTGTCCCTGTCCAGACGGACATACCTCCAGCTCCACAGGAACTGCTACGGGTCATCAGATGTACCTGCAAGACAGACTGCAGCAGCCTGAGGTGCACTTGCAAGAAGCATGGCATTGACGTGCAAACTGCAAAGACACAGGGTGTGCAAACACATGTCTGGTTGAAAGTGATGATGATGAAGTGTAAATATAATGACAACATTGCTTTTATAACTTTAAAGTTTTGTAATGTCCAATATGCATGTCTTTTACCTTTCATTGCATTCATAAACCATATTTCCGATTTTCTCTTGTGTGAAGATTGTCCCTTTTCTCTCACAAAATGCCTATAATATTAAGGATTTCCTTCTGCACAATCAATTTACTGCATTCAACAGATTTTCTAGGTAATTCTGGAAAGTATTTAACCTTTTCTTTGGACACCAGCTAAGAAAACTTCCATAAATCGATTTTTAACATGGGCGTCAATGGGGAATTGTGACATCATCTATTTCAGCATTTTTCACTATGTTCCCCTACTCCGATTTCTTAGGACTTTTGGTATGTTATTACTAACATATTGATGAAACAAAAAAAGTGGAAAGAGTTTGTGTTGCAATTTGTTTGAGGTTGACGGTCAACCTCAAACAAATTGCAACACAAACTCTTTCGTTGACGTTGACCCCCTTTTTTCTTAGATTGCCTGTACTACTATAACCTGACGCTGCCAGATCCAAGAAGCTTGCTACACAAAATTGTACTAGGTGCCCATTCCAAATGGTATGTGATGCTAAAAACATTTGGCCTCTCACAGTCACGGTCAACTTCTGGGAGGGTGTCTCGCGCTGCATCTACTGTAGATAGAAGGTCGTTTCCGTGGAAACGAAGCTGCGGCCAATTGGACAAAAATATCATACAAGGCTTCTTCTTCAGGCTCTTCTTCGCCTTCCACAAAAAATACCGTATACGTTCACATATTAGTGTGTAGGCTAAAAGCCTAGCTTTGTAGCTTTCATACGTAAAGATACTAAAATAAAAATGTTCGGGTTTCTTTGTTTACTTTACATAGCCTACCTGTAGTGTAGCCTAAATTAGGCTAATTAACCAACCATGCAGTCACTTGTCTTGAGACAGAGACGTTTCTGTCGTAAACTTGCAAAGTAGAAGTAGTTAGTAGTTAAAAGGTGGTACACCACGACGTCATAAATCCATAAAACAAACGTCCGTTCTGAAGTGTGTGTTATGTCACTCTTGTTGTCATTTCAGGACAGCCGGCGGCAGTTCAACGAGCGCGCGCTCACCGCGCTGCGTGAGTGTTGCCAGATTTTGCGAGAGAAACCACTATTTTGGCACCAACCAGTTGCTTCCTTTTGGCTGGTTTTACTAGACCTGACCGGGTGTTTCTCTTGCACTATCTGGCAACAATGGACAAGGCTACTGTGTGTGGGAGGATAGGATACACAGGATAAATGGCACATAGACATTTAGGCCTACTGTACATCAATGTTGTTAAATAATTTAACATTGAGGTAAATGCCTATGTGCAGTTGCCAAAACATAATGAATTAATTGGTATAGTAATTTGGTATGTTGCAGTGGTTCTCAAACAATTTGTATAATTGAAAAAATTATATATATATATTTATTTATTATTATAGGCCTATATGTTTTTTATACACAGCTCCCAGAAATTAGCCTATACATTGCTACTTTTATATCACCTAGTTATATTAATGGCATATTTGGGTAGTTCTGATTTAATTATTTGTCAGCCAACTGAGCCAAGTCTATTGCCTCTAATGTTTTCTTTAGGGTATTTATGATGTAATGTTTTGCCAGCCAAGTCTATGGACTTTGATGTTTGTTTAGGGTAGTAAATGACAACGAAATATAAATACTGCCCTCGCTGCGCCCTCACTTCACATGAGCGTCATAGGTTTACAGGTGTAAAATAGAGGGTGAAATTTGTGTTTGTGCAAGCTATATAAGCTATATAATCTAAATATTGTAACCGTGAGGTATAGCAATGAATGATTTAGTAATGAGCCCCTGAGGAAGGTCGAGGGACCGAAACGTTGCATTTTGGACAATAAATAAACACGTATCTGCAGTCTGCTGCTTTGTCGCCAACGCACCTGTTATTAGTAAGTCGAGTGTGCTGAGGTCTTCCCTTCAAAAAGTAATGAGCCCCTAACATCGACGTTCTGTTCAATCACCCCAATCTGAGCCTCAATTCCGAGAAAAACTCTGCTAAACATCGTGCTTATAATGGAAGTGGACGGCAGGGACCGACCGGTAAGCTACTACTCTCAGTAGATATTAGCGAGACCATTCTGAAAGAACAAAAACACCTTATCAGGTCAATCATGTAGGAATCAACATTAGGAAAAAACATGTCAATCACGTCATTGGCAGTCTAAAGTCCATAGACTTGGCTTGCAAAAAATTACATCATAACTACCCTAAGCAAACATTACATTCCATAGAATTGGCTGGCCTATGACGTAATTTCTAGCACCCCTCAAAAATGTATGTTCCCACTCGTGTCAATGTGATCAAGCGACACATCGACACAACTTTGACCTTTACTGACAGTCTTCAGACTGACATGACAGACTCTTGGCCTCTCTCCTTTCTCTTGTCACACTAAGGTGTTTCTCCTGTGTGGATACGATGGTGTGTCTTCAAGTAACCTATCTATCTGCCTGAAACTCTTGTCACAGTATTAGTTGAAAGGTGTTTCTCCTGTGTGGATACGATAGTGTGTCTTCAGGTTACCAAACGGACTGAAACTCTTGTCACAATGTTTACAACAGAATGGTGGCGTAGGTTCTGTTGGGGAATGGACAATGTATTTCTTCTCTCTGTTTCCCTATGGACAATGAATTTATCCTCTCTTCTGTCTCCTTGTGGACAATTATTTATCTTCTCTTTGACTCCCTATGTTTTCTATCTCCTTCTCTTACTGAGGAAAGCCACTTAAAACCTTTTGTCTGTTTGGAATGAAGAGGAATTCAAAAACATTTTAGAAAAGAATACATGCTGAGCAAATTAAGCTCTGATCTGACCTCACTCACAACACAACCGGTTGCCGTGCATGCCTGACTACACTGATTTGCGGAGGCTGCCACCCTTTCATATTTGGGCAAGAATGATGTCTGATGTACAAGCAGCACTTCACATTTAAACTGATACAAAATAATTTCCTAAGTGATATTGGTAACTTCAAATATTACCAAAGGTGGTGTACTGTACAGTACAGTACAGTAATATGAGACACACTAAATATCAATATTAGACCTACTCTACCTGATATGGGTAGCTAGGTTGGTATAATAGAGACCTAGAGAGAATATACTGCCCCTCTAAAAGTCGGACTCAAACTATATCATAATAAGCTTTAAATATCTGCCGGTACACAATGTGCTTTTAGTTTACATTCACTAGACTAGACGGTGTAGTATGTCCAACATACAGACACCGGCCGCCCTTCTACCAGTTGTTGTTGAGAGTAAGCCGTGACAGTTGTGCATTGACTGTGCTCTGCATGCCACTGTTCGTGTGCGTGCGTGTGTGCGTGCATGTTTCTTTATGTGGTAGTAGAGTATAACAGTTGTTATCTTTCTCATCATCAGTAATTCAATGACACTTGAGGCCAAAGCACTTCCTCCCCACATTTTCCCCCTGTCATTCTGCCACTCTTCAAAGGATCCCTCCAGACTATGACTAATGACTATACATATGTGTACGAGCATACAAGTATTATACAATTGTGTGTGTGTGTGTGTGTGTGTGTGTGTGTGTGTGTGTGTGTGTGTGTGTGTGTGTGTGTGTGTGTGTGTGTGTGTGTGTGTGTGTGTGTGTGTGTGTGTGTGTTATTTTTTGCCATGGCTGGCGGGGAAATCCGTAGTGGCCTCAAAATGTCACAAATGTTCATTCCCATTGTTCTGGGTTTGATCGCCGCAGAGTGCTGAGTGTGATCCTTTGGAAGTCATACTGTGGGAAAGTGTCTCTCTCTAGTTTCCGAGAATGAATCTCTGTGTATTTACACAGCTCCAAGAGGACCAAGAGAGCCCTGAGGAAATAAAACTCTCTGCTGACGGAGCAGATCAACCACCTGCCCCGCCCCAAAACAGCCATCGCCTCTCTTCCAAAGCTGTGTGTGTCTCACCACCACCATGCAGCTCCACCCTGGCATCACCTGCTGCTGCCCCGCCTTGCTGCCTCGCCTGCCCCAAACATGGGCTGCTTTCCAGACAGTTCCTCCTGCTATCATGCTCCCTTCTTCTGTCTGTCTTGTTGCAGTGGGCTCCTGCTCTGTACTTTAATTAAACCATATAACCGATTTGTTTCCCGTAAAGTGTGAGTGTAAATAAAAAAATATTTCAATTGACCTCGTGTACGTTAGCAGTGACTTCCCACCGACATTTTTCTGCTTGTACCTGTGTGTGTGTGTGTGTGTGGGGGGGGGGGGGAGGGGGGTATTTGTTTGTTTATGTAGTTGTTTATGTTTTATGAACATGTTTCAAACCTAAAGGCAGTCATATCATATCAGACATTGCATTACGGTCAAGTCATGCATGCAACCACCAACCAGACAGAGAAGCAGAGACAGACACCTTCCTGAAAACTCAAGCATTGACATGTCTATGTTTCAGACACAAATGTGCTCGCAGAGGGAACACCCAGAGGCCTCCACCCAATCACACACACCACAAATGATTAGGCATCTCACACACATACCGTGGCGTACACACACAAACGCACGGTCGCACGCACTCACACAGATGAGAACAAATGAGTCACTTTCATTTTGCTCTGGTGAAAGTTATATCGGTGATTCTCAGAACATTCTGTCTGCTACTAAAAAAAGGCATTCCAGTCTCCTAGTTTGAACGAACAACTGACAGTAGTTGGAACACAATTCCACAATTTTTAGAAAGTTCAAGATACTTGATCAGACCTGTGGTTGAACCACAATACATCGATTGGCATGCAGATCTATGGTGGTATGAAACTATTCTGATTCTTGGAAATGATTTGGCCTACCTCAGGGGTGAAACTTGAATGTCTAACCTGTGGTTAGACGCTTTGTAACTGCAATTTGTGGGAAGGCTGCACAAAAAGTATTTCACTGACTATTTTACACACAGAAAATATTATCACGTTTATTATTTAAGTAAAAGTATACTGCAATGTAGAAACACTCCGGACTGTTACAATTAAAAGTCTGGTAATCAAACCAAAATATACTTTAAGTACTAAAAGTAAAATTACTCATTATGCTCAGTGTACTTGAGTCAAGTTAAAGTAAAGTCAAGTTGAAATAGAAGACAATCCACCCCCGGGACACTGCGTTGTTCATTCATGTCACATCAGTCAGTGCTGTGTGGTTCTACAAACTTCCCACCTTCCTCCACAACATTCTTACATAACAACCAGGAAGGATGGATGACGGGTAAAATGCAGACGACACATTTTGCAGAAACCTCTTATATCCATATTTTAACTGTTTGTGTTCTTTTGCGAATTAACGGCCTGCTTGCTCACACTAAAGCGTCACACAAAAGCATCAAAAGTAGCAGATCTGCAAGCTCGAAACGCAGTGTGAACAAGCGACTCGTTTAGAGCTTGTCGATCTGCTACTTTTGCTATTTTTTTTATCCTAATACAGAGACTTACTGTATGTGCAAATATACTGTACAGTGATAAATAGCCCAAAAACCACAAACAAAACATGCATTAAAGAAAGGTGGCATTGTATCTGCATACCAACCACTTTGTCTTGAATATATGTATTGTCTCTGTCTCTACTACATGCAAGGTATTTTATGGGGTGCATACGTTGGCTAGACATATGAACAGTACAACAGGCATTAGTCCGACAACACCGTCGCTCCCAACATGCATGGCCGGGTACAACTAATCCGTGGCTCCCGACGTGTGGCAGGTTAAAACTAACCTGTGGCTTCCTGTGAGGTTAGGTTTAGGGTTTTGGGTAGGGTGTCAGACTAATGCCTGTCGGATCAAACACATTTTATAATAGTCAGAACTTAATAATAGAATGTTCTGTCCCACATTAACCCAGACAGGTGACTGGAGAGACAGAACGAAGACAACATATACACAGAGATGGTATGGGAAAAATGGCTTCTCACACATTTAATCAACATTAAAGAATAAAGGCACTGCCATGAAAAGAAACATTTCAGACATTATTTACAAGAACGCAGGTCAATGACAAAGGCAAAATCATGTCTAGAAAAGGTCACTAATTGCTTGTAAATTCATGCAAGAAAAACTGCTGAAAAACTGCTGATCCGAAAGCAGATGTTATTTCAGATACTTCTCATAGTACACAGATTTTGGCACGAATGAAAATGTAATACATTCAAGAGATATGCAACACACCTGTTTTCAACTGCCTTGGTTTCCAAGGAAAGAAAACGCCATTTTCACTTTTGCGATCATTTAAGATTAGGCCCAGATTATATAAATGTATACTGTGATATGCACATGAAAAGTCTGGTTATTGTACATTGTATATTCTACATATATGTTTAATGTTTTGGATCTTACAAGGAAACAGTGATACAGCATGCATACTCCAAATTTACATTCCAAACCTCCACTCCACCATCTGGGCATAGTTTGTCAGAACCTGCATGCCTGAGCAAGTCTCCAATCTATTATGCTTTTTATTGCTGAGGTCTCTCAGCAATAAAAAGCATTTATAGATTGGTACCGTACGTACTATATGTGTAACATTGTTACATTGTTTCACACAGTGTTCATTTGCTTTTATGATTTCCCCATAGAGTCACAAAAGATTAGAGTTCCATGCTCCCTGGTGACAAATTCTAACAATTAACGTCAAAAAACAAAAACAAAACAATGTTCAGTATATTCTTTCTGTCATTTATAGTTATGATAATCTTGAATGAGAATAATGCAATTAAATGGGGGGGGCACAAGAAGCAGTTTTAGTTCATTATAAAAACTAACATACATACAGAAATGGAATAATAAACAGCTCAATCAATGAATGATGCATACAGAAAAGGTAAGAAAAACTGTATTTCCATATACTATTATGCTACTACTATATTTTAGAAATTGAATATTTACAGTGCTGTTGTGTGTGGCAACATCCTAACTACAAGTTTTGCATTTTTCAAGACTTGCCGTTAATGCCAATGAACAGCTTACACACACACACACACACACACACACACACACACACACAAAAAAAACATTGATGTTCTCTTTAACTATGGGTTTACTTCTACGATCGCTGGGAAAAGGAAAGTAAAGACACATGACCTGTCTTTCTGAACCCCTACCCGAACCCACTGTATTTTAAACACGTAGCCTACTACTTATTTCCCTTTTTGGTTCGTTCATCCACTGGCTGCTATTGAAACCTAGACACCTCCGCCGATCCCTACTCTCCAACCTATTCAAGCATGTTTTATCGGCAGTCATTTGTGTGCCTTTCCATTGCATAGCCCAGGCTCGGCCCAGGCTCCATAAAGGTCTGGTTATTGTACATTGTATATTCTACATATATGTTTAATGTTTTGGATCTTACAATTTATGGAATCGCGCCTTACGATTTATGGAATCGCGCATTTCCCGTCAGTGTGTCGGGCACCAGTGTGTGTCAGGCACCATATATGGTGCCCAGGTCTCGTGACATCATGTGACATCATCAGGGATGGAGATGTGGAGACCCTGATGTCATAGTAAATGCAACCTGCTGTCGCAGTTAAGCCCATAAGCCCATAATTATCATTATATATGGAGATCCCTGATGTCATCAATATTGGCCAGCAACTTTACATCTGAACTCAAACCCTTAGATCTCCATATATGGATCAGAACCTGTTCTGACATTCCATATGTTGATCCTTCCCCATCCATCCTTCCTCTTCGACATCTCCCTTTTGACTGATACCTGTCCATTCAATCTCTAGACGGGTTATTGGTGCAGCCGGTGAAGAGTTCTCAACAGGCCCGAAAATTAAGGCCCAGCCCTACCTGGGCCTTCATCAAACCCTGTACACTCAAGAAAATGTCCCCGCTACCACCCTTAGATCTCCATACCTGTTCTGACATTCCATATGTTGATCTGACCTCATTAAACCCTGTATACTCACGACATGCTCCTTATAATTATTATGGCCAGTACAGAATTAATTCCATGTTGATCTGACCCCCCATGCCAAAGCGCCAGCGCTCGCCCAGCAGTCTGCCGTCAACGAGACAGATGCGTGCACGTCACCTCGCCCTCAGGCATCTTACTGGTATAAGGAGCTCTGAGAGCTTCCTGCTACTGTCTTTACTTTCTGTACTGTATATCATTCCTGCACTTCCCCCTTCCTTCCTTCCTTCCTTCCTTCCTTCCTTCCTTCCTTCCTTCCTTCCTTCCTTCCTTCCTTCCTTCCTTCCTTCCTTCCTTCCTTTCTTTCTTTCTTTCTTTAAATCCTTTAAGTCTCTTTGTGTTGCACTCTTTTAGATCCACGGAATCGAGCGTTCAACCATTAAGAAACATTTAAGCTAGATATCGCAAGTAAGAAATGAATACCGGTAAATGTTTAGTAACTTCAAAGCAAAAAGAGTCAAGTACTGTGGAGGCATGGCGAGGTGGGACTATGAGGAAAAGGGTCCTTAGTCATTGTAGAAGGACAGTTTTTACCAACGATGAATTTGAATACACGATGCAAGAGGTTGTCTGCGGGTAGCTTTGCCCACACAGACAACACCATTCAGCAACATCTTTTCAAACCGTCCTGGTTGTATTATGACTTCCACACCTTCTTTTAACACTGGATTTCATCACAAGCGTGCTTTAGCCTAATTTATACTTAGCCAGAAACGATTTTCAAGCTAACAACGCAACGCAATTAAATTATGCTTTATACTTTCCATGCACACTCACCACTATGTACAATGACAAATACACAGATATGTCCGAATCAATTATGTACATTACGCTATAATAAAAAACAACACTTGGCAAGCCTCAAGATTGATTGAGTCAATAAAAGCTCTCTTTCATCTACAGTATATAATTTACAGCATTTACGATGTATCATAATTGACAGGTACTTTCAATAGGCGATAAGTGATGAATGAAGACGATTATTGCGCTATCCTCATGGCACGGGCGCATCCACCGCAGTATCTAAACATGACAGACAGACAGACAGACAGACAGACAGACAGACAGACAGACAGACAGACAGACAGACAGACAGACAGACAGACAGACAGACAGACAGACAGACAGACAGACAGACAGACGGGTTGATAAAGACAGCTTTGAGGGTAAATTCAAGACAGTGACATGGTAATATTATATTTAACTGTGTGATCCCATGCAGGATGAGAGCTTACAGTACCTCTGCGTGTAATGATGCCGATGACTCATTCGATGACCTGTATTGACTTGTGTGCTGCTGTGGTAACGTCGTTGACGAACAGAGCCTTGGCCATCCCCAGCTGCACATGTTTAAAATAGCAGAGCAGACGGACATGTTTAATATTTCTAATCAGATTACATCCATAACCGCCGTCTGGCTTTCAGACATGATGACGTCACATGGCAGCCAAGTCTATGGGCGAAAAGTGGCAGATGGGCTATTTCCAGGCACGTGACACCATTGTACGACGAAGTATGAGCATTTCCGCCGCAGTCTGAAAACCCACCTTTTCAGACTCCATCATTACCCTACCCCCTTAGATAGCACTTCTTGTAGACTTAAGATAGCATTTGATACAGACTTATAGCATGTTATGTAGACAGCGCTATAATTGCATTGTATATAGTCATAGCACTTCATAGTACATACTGTATGTATAGCATAGTATAGATGTATAGTTTATATGTATAGTTTCATTATATAGATATTCCACTGTTACGTTCTTAGCTTACGCATGTTTCATAACTACTTTTTATGTATGTAATGTATTGCCATGCATATTGTTCTTGCTTAATGTAAATCGCTCTGGATTAAGAGCGTCTGCTAAATGCCTAAATTGTAAATTATTAATCTATCTTCTTCTCACCCTTCACTGTCCCTCAGCAACTAACAGACGAGTGAGGAATGAGAACCAGTCTCACAGGATTCCTGCGGGACTGTTTCTGTGCCCAGAGTGTGGGTGGGACATTGGGGAGGAGGGGAGAGAGGGCCAGGAACGTGCCCACACAAACCCTACTGTACGTACAGTACTGTAGTACATCAGTGGTTCTCAAAAGTTATAATTTCAAGGGTCCCCAGTTACAGACCTGTAAGGGTTCATTCCGGTTCAATCATTTAACTGGGGGGCCCTGAAACCCCACTTTGAGAAGCACTGCATTCAAAACACCTGCACGCACAAACACGCGTGCATGCGCACACGCGCGCGCGCGGCGCACACACACACACACACACACACACACACACACACACACACACACACACACGCACACACACACACACACACACACACACACACACACACTTTAACTTGTGTGCTGCTGCAAGTTGTGTTACCTTTTTTAGAGTCCCCTGCAAACTCTTCTCGTGCCATATGCTGTAGAGCACTAATGCTGCTGCTTTACTGCCTTTAGGATAAGTTCTGAAGAATGAAAACAGACAGTAGGGGTCAGGGAGGAAAGGGGTGGGACGGGACAGAATGATATTGTGTTTCTGTACAAACAAACAAGAAATCGGTGAATGTTGCAATAGAGTGGCATTTTCAATACGAAGCAAATTAACAATTTATCATAATGAGCCACTCTTGCACATTGTCATATTATGCACACTGTCATGGAATTCTGGATCAACCAGCAATCGAGGAACCAGGAGTCGAGACAATGTCTAGGTGGTGATGGTTATTCTATATGTACACGATATCATGGATAGAAGTACAGTAGCACTCAGGTCGGTGGTACGGTAGTTCTGCCAAGGAGCACAGCACATGGATCAGCTGAAGCGGTTCAAAGACAAGCTGAACCATAGCACGGCAGGCTGGAACCAAAACAATACTATTAGACCTAGTGGAGACATCTAGGGCTCCATCGTACGTCATTCTTTATCCGCAAGTAATAAATATTTTCCGTGAATTACGCATGTAGGAGCTTCCACTGTGCGTAAACGTTATCTTGCGGCCACACAACCCATTATTCATTTTGCAGACACCTGTATTTGCGGGTGGAGCTGTGTCTGCAGGCGTGTCAATGCGCTTTCCCTATATTTGCTATCTTATGCACACAGGTTTAGGACAACGGAAAGTGCCTTTTCAAACCACCCGTAATGCCAATCCGTTTGATAAAAGAGTGTGCTCCGGAGTTGGAGCTGCCTCGGCTTGATGTATGCATGTTGCAAAACATTCACAGCTCAGAGGGCTCGTTCTGTCTCTTCACAAATCTGTGATTGTAATTTTCCTCTAATCAGCAGAGTGTAAATTCCTTGTGCTCATTGTTTTTAATTGTCTAGTCAAAAAAGTTATTAGATTTGTACCAAGGCGCACTGTGCACAATTCCCTCGTTCAGTTTCATCACCTCATCACCCCATTACACAGCAAATATGTAATGGATTTCAAATAATGTAAAATTCCCCATAATCAGTAACACGTAGCTGATACTTGTGTCAACCAAATGAAAAGCAATTAAATGCTAGATGGGTGTCGTTTCCAATGTGATTTCGCCATAGTCCAGTGCAAGTCTATTTCATTAATCGGATTTCCCGGACTTCCGTTTTCGCTTGATACCGTTTCATTCAGAGGCAGTATACTTGCGAAATTTACAGATTACACAGCCCTTTGAAGTTTTTTAAATGGTCCAGATTTGAGCGAGCTGTGAGTCAATGAAATGACGTGTGTTTTGTGCGGTGGAGAGAAAAACACGGGAGGGGGAGAGCAGCAAAACTTAGCAGTGTTGGTCGTGGAGTGGATGGCAGAATAGTCAGATACTGGACACAAAACAACCCTCTGTATCTAAAATAAATGTATTCCAGGCAGCACTGTTACTCTTCCATAAGGCAAGATCCAGGGCATAATGGATTATGTCACACTGATTGGATTAAGTTGCGTACGATTGGATTAAGTTGCGTAACGCCCAAACCACACCTATGCATAATGTAATGGAGGTGTTTTAAGGATTTAGGTGGTGGCACAAGATAGCATTTTTTACGGGGGAACACCTCTTACACAATACTAAATCCCAAAATGAAGGAGATAGGGCTCCTGGCGCGAGATGGAGCCCCTAGGCTCTTACAAACTACCAGATATTTATAATGTATCATATAAGTACTATAAGTGATGGTAAATTATAAAGGTTAGTTATAAACAACCCTGTCTGTCTGGCTATCCTTCTACCTGTTACAGTGTTTTTAAATATGACATAACTCAATATAACTCAACAAATTCTGGTGAGTATTGGTATTACAATGTTCGGTTCCACTTTACAATAGTTTGTAGGGGTCGCTGCATTAGGCTACCATAACGATACGGCAGGTTGTTGCACTGGACTGCCACTACCAAAACACACTGTTGAAGTTACGGGGTCAAGTCTTACTCGTTTTCGCTGATGTCGGTCAGCTTGGTCACCAGCTCGTTGTTGATGATCTTCTTGCTGACCTCGGGGTCGACGGGCAGCAGGCTGCGCACCGTGTAACACGTGGCCGCGATGGTGTCGTCACTCTTGCCCATCTCTTTGACGCCGGCGGTCAGGCGAGTGGCCAGGTCCGGGAGGAGCTGCCGCGCTGATGGACAGGAAGACACACACACACAAAGTACACACACACACACACACACACACACACACAAACAGTACACACACAGACACAGTACACACACACACAGAGAACTTGAAAAATGTATATTTTGAATTTCCTGAAAAAAAAACATTTTGGAGTTACGTGGATTCTTTCCAACAGCATAGCACATTGGTTGGCTATTAAAAAAAATGCACTTCTACAAGCTCAAAATCGTGAAAAGCTTCACTTTTTGAACTCTTCCACAACATTTTTTTATTTTTAGAAGGACCTGTATATCCAAATAATGCAAAACATTGTTTAACTCAAATCTTAGGCTACAATATATCAGTAGACAGTAGGTCATAAAGAAGTCTCATGAAAAATGTGGTGCTTTTATCCGTGTCGTTAACGGTCATTTTGCTAAGCAACCTGACTACATACATACCCAGGGAGAGCTGGAGGCTGCTGGTCCGAGACAGGTTTCCCATCAGGGACATAGCGGTCTTCTGCAGACCCTGGTTGGGAGACTGGATGAGAGGGGTGATGTAATGCATAGCCCCCAGCTTCTGAACCATCAGCTGGCTCATGGCATTGGACCCCTGGAAGGTGAAGCAAACCCAGGACGGGTGACAGACAGGCCAGGTCATTTCTCCTTCATAGTTACTGTAGTGGTCTAGATAACAAGGTACATCAGAAGCTATTCTGTAACAAATGTGCAATCAATTCAAATTTCAAATGGTTTACTCTAAACAACAGTCTGGCCACACA
Organism: Protomyctophum parallelum; assembly: GCF_964188405.1. Taxonomy (NCBI): domain Eukaryota; kingdom Metazoa; phylum Chordata; class Actinopteri; order Myctophiformes; family Myctophidae; genus Protomyctophum; species Protomyctophum parallelum. The sequence goes on along the minus strand of NC_139705.1, from coordinate 16,546,221 downwards.
CGACTAGTTAGTTTGTGACTTTCTCACACTATCTGCCTCCCTCTCAAACATCCATACACAAAAGGACTGCAACTATCGATATCATCTTAACAGTTATACTACTGTGCTTGTACATCTGAGCTTGTAGATCTGTGTTGATCCGTTTAATGAATTACCCAGAAATGTGGATTATTCGAGTAACCCATTTCTGGGTAATTCCTTAACGTATCATCACAGATCTACAAGCTCAGATGTACAAGCACAGATACAACAACACAGCCCAAAATGTGACGGTGTTGCGAGATTGTAGATCAGTACATTTTCTGTGATTTTGAAATAGCTTTTTTATTTTTTTATTATCGATTAAATTGATTAGGTGTCATTAATCGTTGCCTCTCACCGGCCCCTTGGTGGCAGTGAGGTTCTGCAGGGCTCCACAGCAGGCCTCCAACGTGGCGTCTTTCTGGGAAGAGCTGATCAGTGTCAGGTAGGTCTTCAGTGCCTTAGGATGGCACAGCCAGTTAACGCCCGATGGGTTCTTAGTGTCTTCAGGGTCCTCCAAGTCAACCTTAATCTGAGAGGAGAGGAGAGGTCAGGTGGCATCAAAGCTTCAGGATTTAGTCAAGACATTGGAAGTGTTTTTAATAATAATAATAATAGTAATAATAATGCAAACTGTACAGTAAATATGAAATTTGAAAGCATGAAATGTAGTGCGTTGGTTTTCCCAAGGCAAGCATCGTTAATTGTGCCAAAGCAATTCCACAACTGGTGTGCTAGAAGAATGCAAAAGGATAAATGACATACTCCTACTACTCTGTGTGGCCAAAGAGTACATGGGGGCATAAGAAAACAACAAAGAAAAACAACGTTATTGGGGGAAAAACACTAAGAAAAGACTAAGGAATAAAATCAATAAAAACTGTAGCTTGGGAATACCATATTGAAGAAGTGGATTTTGAGGGCGGTTTTGAAGGTGTGATGGGACTTGTCGGGGGAGTGCATTCAACAGTGTCGGGGCAGCAAAAGCAAGAGTTGTACAGTATATGGCCCTAGGTATGGTACTTGGTCCGTCACCAGGCCTGAGGTATATAGCGGGATGGGACATTTTGATTTGATAAAACCCTGTGATTCCTCACCTCTTTGGGGATCTTGCTGCTCTTGGCACTGAAGCAGCCGACGGTGGAGTTCTTTTTCACTCCGGCAGTGTCTTCTGGTGGATAATACTTTGCAAAGCACTCGGGGGACTCGACCTCCAACTGGTAGGTCAGGTTATGGAGCATGCATGCACAGTTCTCCACAGACTACATGGAGGAGAGGAGAGGAGAGGACAGGAGAGGAGATTAATGACTTTAATAAGAATGCATGTGGTTTAGATTCTAGAAACCACATGCATTCTAACCCGTTGTTGAATGTCATATAATTACAACAATCCGTAGATGTTTTAGCATTCCCACGGTAAGATGAATCATCCCTGGAATCTGGATGCAGGCTAGACAAACTCCAGTGCACCTCCAGTCAGGTGTAAACTAAACAGCATGTTTATTTAGCACTCATCAAACAACACAGTTTCATTATGCCAGCATGTGCCTGTTTTAGCCTGTTTTCAGAACGGAGCCTGTATAGCAAGTGCTGGATTCAAATGAGAAAATAATACAAACACAATTCTGTATCGAGAAAGAACTAATGCTTAACCACTTTCAAACTTGTGTCCCTATTTCGGGCGTATTATCAAAATGTCCACAATCTTCAAAAATAGCAGATCTCCAAGCTTACAGTGTGAATCCTTGCTCATGTCGTTGGGAGGTAATTGTAGCTATTTTAATCCATTTTGGGCGGGAACCCCCTTTGGAGCTTGTAGGTCTGCTATTTTAGAAAATCGAAGAACGACATAGCTTTTTCAGAAAACTTTCAGGAAGTAAAAGACATTTTTTTAATCTGATCTCAGGTAAAAATGGGTTAAGTATATATATGGCTTACGTGGTTATGGCAAGTTCTCAGGCTAATCTTAATGGCCCTCTAGGCAGTTATGGACTATAGGTTCACTACTGCACTGTCTTACTACTACGTTATGTTTTTGTTTGGTTCAGGTTTTTCAGACACGCTTTTCTAGCTTGTGGCAGAATGAGCAGACGACATATAGCTGTAGTTTTTTTTCTTCTTAGCAATTTGTTTTATGATTATTAGGCGGGGTCATGGAGCATGTTAGGCGTCTTAAATGCCTTGGAACTGGAATCCCAGTCAACTATGTAGAGAGACAGACAATGCACACACGTTGTGTGTGTGTGTGTACAGAGCATGTGTTTGTTTTTGCAGTCAGATGGGAGGGTATTGGTGTACTCTATGGCCTCAGGGCATGTCCTATGATGAGGACAGATCATGTGAGAGAGAATGCAGAGCGAACACATTCTGAGGTGCATCCAAACACCAGCAGATGGATCCACAACAACAGCTAGCAGGGGTTTGTTATGAGATCACAGCTGCTGCTCTGGCCTCTATTGAAAAATAACAGATCAGTGAAGTGAGCCACCAAATAATTGGCAAAATACTAAGAGTTTATTGATAATATAACGCAAAATCCTGCGTTTTGGGGCCAAACAAATAATTAGAAAGAAGAAAGAAATGGCAGGGTACAACACTTTTTTTTGTTTTTTTTCTTTCTAATTAATTGTTCGGCTCAATTTTTTCAAAGTTGGCTTTGTCCGAGGCTTTAAAGGACTTTAAATAAATAGTTTTTGAAATTCTCTTCTGGTGCCCTCGTCGTTCTGTAAGGGGGCGGGTCTGCGACGCTCTATAACGACATGGCATAGGACGATAGAGAAGGAGCTCCAGCAACAGCATCAGAGCTGGGGGACCACAGAGAAGATGGCCAAAGACACATGCAAGTGGAGAAACATTGGTGCTTCCCTATGCGCCAGCCGGCGGAATGTAAGTATAAATAAGTAAGTAAGCTGTAAATGCATGCGGCTCACCCATCTGATCACTTCACACGACAGCTTTTGAGATTTTAAAGTAGGCCCTGATCCAAAAAAAATGTTTTGGCAATGCTCTCCTAGTCCTTAGTTGAACGGGGTCCCCCAGGGCTCTATCCTAGGCCTGCTCCTTTCATGCCTCAACACCAAATCTCTTCGCTGAAAATAGCCCATCTGTCACGCAACATGTTGGTAGCTTGTAGATCGGCTATTCTTGCAGAATGTTTGCCTCAGAATAGTGAAGAAAAGGTTTCATGTGGGGACAGTGGGGCAGGGGGCAGTGACTCAGGGGTAGAGTGGCCGCACAGGAACCAGAAGGTTCCCAGTTCAAACCCGGGGCCCCTAATTGCTCCTGATGAGCTTGCATGGTTTCCTCCGCCATCGGTGTATGAATGTGTGTGTGAAACAATCTATGTAAAGCGCCATGGCTAAAAGTGTTATATGAATGCAAGATGTACCATGTGGTAGTTTGTGAAAAGAAAATGACATTTAGTGAGACACTGCATACCGGTATAGTTCAGTATAGAAATCACTACAAAGGCAAGACAGCCAATCTGTAACTGCAGTAATTACAGGGCATAACGCTTCACAGTTAACCATTATAAATTCACTTTACAGGTTACATAACCTAATTAGACTCACTGCCTACAGCTACTGTATGACTACTGAAGATTAGCTTTAGCACACAAAGTGCAATATGTATACATACATGTATGTACATATTATTACAAATTACATTATTACATAATGTACACATTTCTACACTCTGAAGGACCTTGTATAGATCTGCCATTCTGTCACTGAATAGCCACCCCAAAATAGAGTTCAAGTGGTTTAACTATCACTATTCTCCAACACACACGTGTGATAGTTGGAGATAGGCTGGAGGGAGTTGGTTTGGGTGTGGAGTGGAGTGTAGGCTGTCTGACGTGAGACCTTGTGGGTTTCTCAGACTAGGTGTGGACTTTATTACCTTGTCATCTGGATTCTCTTCTGCCACACAAGACTCCACGTAGCTCATGATGGAGTCGATGAGACCGCGGCAAGCTCTCATGGCCTGTCTCTCCTTCATCTGTGCACAGCTCAGGTTCCTGCGCACGCACACGCACCCAAACACGCACGCATGCACACACACACAATTGTATTACTATTCTTGTGAGGATATCAAAGCTTTTTTTTACGTCAAATTTGTACATTTTTAACCCTCATCCTAAAGCCCAAAAATCTACAAGCTCACAACGTGTCATGCTGGGATGTGTTTTGAGATTGTAGATTGGCTATTTTCAGTGCACGCTACACACACAACCATAAAAAGCGGAGAATAAATTGTCCGCACATTATCTACAGTATTTCTCAAATTCTACTATACTTGCGGGAACATTTGGCACTAACAAGTGTAGCGATACAAGTACACACACAGCTCAAGGCAGTGTAAAATTAGATTTCCAATGGGTGCTCAACAAAGGCACACAGACTGTCACTGGAGTGATCATACGACATGTGTTCAAAGCGTACTATACTGGGGACAGGGTGTCCTCACCGCAGGCATCCAGTGGCGCTGAAGTAGACGTCAGGGTGGATGTTGTTGTTGGCGCTGCTGTCTGACCAGCAGGTGAACGGCACCACCACGCTCTCCGTCAGCACAGGCAGGGCTGTCGCTATCAGCTCCTCCTTGAGTTCATCGGCCGAGGACAGGTTCCACAGCAGACCTGACGCACAATAATATACAATTTAGGCATTCAGCACGCTCTTAATCCAGGGGGATTTAACAGTAAGCAAGGAAAACACAAGGTAATACATCAAATGCATAGAAATAGTAATCTAGGGTTTTAGGTAAACTACAATATCATCAATCATCAGTCTAAGCAGACACTGCCAGTTAGTCTGACAGGCCCATAATTATATTAAGGAGCACTGAATCAAGTAAGAGCACAGTTAATTTTTTTAATAATTGGCTGGCGAGGTTCTGCACTGTGTGGAGCTCACATTTCTAGTCTACTATCGTCTTAACCACTACATACTTTACTGACCGTGGTCACCCAGTTGTCCAAATCTCTTTGTCAATCTACAAGCTCACAAAGTGTCACAAATCAGCTGCTGTACTTTCACCAAACGTTTGCCTAATTATGGGACTAAAAACAAACCAAAAACACAGAAACCTTGAGCTCTCGCTGTCCCGTGGGCATTTTCTCTACCTGTGAGTTGCCTCTGGGTCTCTGTGGAGTCCGTCTCCTTCAGGAGCTTCAGGGCCGAGGCGATGCCTCCAGACTGCTGGACCTCCAGCTTGTTGGTCTGGTTCCTGAACACCAGGTTCCTCAGGGCGGCCGAGGCACTCTGGGCCACGTCAGCGTTGGGGCTCTGCAGCAGGGCCACCAGCAAGGGGATGCCTCCGAGCTCCAGGACCTGTGGAGGGCGTGCGCGGAGAAGCACCGGGTAAGATTTCAACAGAATAAAGCAAGTGGAAGGCGCTTCAATACCCACAAAATCGAAACGTAAATACTTTAGTGAAATGTGTGTAATATTCGCTGTCGGGCAGAAACCTTGGATGTCCAAAACGTTTAGGGGAATTGAAAAAAGTAGGTAAAACTCATGTAGTTATTATTTAGTTACAAGCTTGTGTTAATACTACTAAAACATACAGACACACTTTGGGCATGTCATTACAGATGGAAACATTCTAAAAGAATTGCAAAAAACTAAAAGCAGATCTACGATACATCCAGATCTATTGTGAGCTTGTAGAGCAGCTACATATTCCCCATTCTTCAGTGTGACACTGTCATAAAACAAATGGAGATACAAGGTTTCTGTGTGACATGTGGCACTTCCAGACATGGCATTGGTCACACAGACAGGCCATGAAGATAGACGAGATAAATGAGGTCCTCCCATTCCCTCAGGGAAAGGATGTACAAAAGGATCAACATGATATGAAGCACAGGGGGGGAAATAAAGTACCTTTACCCGTTGCAATTCTATACACAGTTCTGTTGTGTAGCACTTGCCCTAGCCTCGACGAACCTACAGGCTTATACAAAGCCTAAAATATGGAATTTAGATAGGATTTTATGACATACAGTATATGCAAATTAGATAGGATTTTATGACGTTATTATAGACAGATCATTATTGATGTGGCGTTCTATAGCATTCTATAGTGTTTATAGGTTCAATAGTGTTTATAGTTTATACGGTTACACCGATGATACTGTAGGTTATTAATTTACTTATGACCTAGATGACTATTTCTATGCATTTGTATATGTGTAATTGTGTATACATATACATGTGTTATGTATTACCATGTGTTGTTCTCGCTTATTGTAAATCGCTCTGGATTTACAGCATTCACTGGTAAAAGAGACTGTGCGTGCATGCGTGCGTGCGTGCGTGCGTGCGTGCGTGGGTTCGTGCGTGCGTGCGTGCGTGCTGCCAACCTCCTGTTTGGGGGGCTCCTCCTTGAAGGTGGCGTGCTGGATGAAAGACGCCCCACACAGCTGGTAGTTCTCCTCGGCATGAGAGAGGAACTCCACGGCCTCCTTCAGGGTCAGGTCTGACATGTTCACCCTGCACACACAATTTGCTATTTAGGCATTTAGCAGACGCTCTAAATCCAGATCATGAATCATACGTAAATAAGAACCTAACAGTGGAATATCTATATAATGAAACTATGCATATACACTATAGAGTGCTATGTCTATTTAAGTTACATAAGTTGAACCTTTGCATATGCCTGTAAGGTTGTCGAGGCTAGGGCAAGTGCTAAGGTAAGTGCTATGGGCTAAGAGCCTAAGATGGAGTCTGAAGAGGTGGGTTTTCAGACTACGGCGGACACACACACAGTCAGGTCCACACAGAGACAGGCATATTCACCCTGCACACAAAACACAGCCAGGTCCACATGAAGATGAATGGGTGCTGGGCAAGCCTCTAATTTCTGTTTTGGGTCTTGACCCAGGGAATTAAAACATGAGTGAGCTGCTATAAAAAATACTTTACGGTCAATTAAAGGTCTTTACACCCGTTTTAAAAACCTTGATGGAAGGTGCAGTTCTGAGACAGACTCACTTATTTACTGCACTACATATACAACAGTACTGTAAGTGGAAATTAACTCACGATTGCGGCTCTGTCTTTGTGGTCTTGACCAGCGACAGGACAGACGGCGGGCGGCCGCTGCTCTTTGTCGGGGCGCTGACGGTCTGCACCGGGCCGCCGTTGGGCATGGTGTAAGAGCTGTAGTGAGCCTCACTCGTCTGCATGGTGGACTGCTTGCTGGACGAGGACTGTTTGGCCCTCTGCAAGAAGACCATGGAACTTAGATCGCTGATTCAATTTGATATACCGTACAATATAGGGCATGGGCCACACACAGATCCCCATCCGATCTATACTGTAGAAAAACCTTCAGGTTCCATTTGGTTCCACTCTAAGTATCAATCTTTTAGCTGGGGGAGCCCCATGGCTCTGTGGAACCCCTTAAGGACCCCGGGGGTAGTGACTTACTTAGATTATTTCATAAAGAACTTCCAATGATTATGCACATATAATTATAAGGCAGGTATGCTTTTGCTGCCGAAAATAATTTAGGCCTACTGGTAAAATGGAAGTCTCCAACTTCTCCATGTTTCAAGAGATGGCTCAACGAGATGCTCTACATCAGGGGTTCTCAACCCGTGGGTCGCGACCCCTTGGGGGGGTCGCCAAAGTATTTTGGGGGGTCCCCAAAAAAAGGGTTTTTTTGCAACTGAATGCCTGGAAAATGGAAATGAATATAGTACACATAGTACATGCATACACCTTCCCTAATGATTATATCTGGTTTCAGTATTTATTTATGGTGTATCGTCTCTATTATTAAGGTTATTGTGGGGGTCGCGAGACATGGCCAAAGCATTTCCGGGGGTCCCCAGCCAAAAAAGTTGAGAACCCCTGCTCTACATTGATAAATGGAACAAATCCGTCATGACGGACAGAATACACAAGCAAAAAAAAATCCATTTGTGGCGACTCGAGTGCGACTCGAGTAAGAGTATTTAACTCGAGTATATATATGCTATATATGCTTAGATGATTTCTATTTATATTAGGATAAATTTGTGCGACTGTAAAGTGGGGAAGAGACTTCACTTCCGTTTTATATTTTACTCATGATCAGAGCTTCCGTTGCTCCAGACTGTATGACGGAAGCGTTCGAGAATTGCGAGAGGCAACAGTCTGGAAACGAGAGACTATGTATTTGACAAAATAATCTAAATAAAGTATGCAAATACAATAAAAAGTCAGTGAAGCTGATCTATATGTATGTGTGTATAAAACTAAACGGTCACCATTAGATAAATAAATAAAATAAATAAAATAAAAAAGTCAGTGAAGCTGATCTATATGTATGTGTGTATAAAACTAAACGGTCACCATTAGCAGTGATCTATATATGTATGTGTGTATCAAACTAAACGGTCACCATTAGCAGTGCAACACCGGGAGCAGCAACAGGAGACGTGACAGCAGGAGATGCAAGAAGGAGGGGAGCCAACGGGGCAAGTGGCGGTGCCGCGGCCAGTGGCGCCCCCGCCAGGTGGGGGTCAGAGCGGCTGGGCTTCAGACCGTTGGGCGGCGACGGCCAGTTGGACGTGCTGAAGCGATGGTCCCACTGGCCCGATGACGTGCTGGCTATCCTACGGCCCATCGTCTTACAGGACACAGAGCGCGCTTTCTGATAGTTCCCCTAGAGAGAGAGAGAGAGAGAGAGAGAGAGAGAGAGAGAGAGAGAGAGGAGGAGGAATAGAGAGAAAGTGAGTGAATGAGTGAGTAAGAGAGTGGAGAAAGATGGGGGAGGTCAGGAGAAAAGTACTCACACAAAACGTTAAGGTTTTAGAATATTTTTTTAACTATGCCATTTTGGAGCCACTTTCTTTAACTAACACAAAGAAACACGCACGCACGCACACAACATTTTGCAGGATCCGGTTAGGAATAACCAAACCGAATCCATCCACTTTAGACTGCTCTCTGAACAACTAATTCAACCTGCCTGTTTTAGATCTTCTCTCAAAATAAAAATAGATCAGCGGATGTACAATGTACACATATTATATCTCTGCTGTCGGGAGGAAACCTCATAACTCCAAAATGTTCATTTTTCAGGAAATGAAAACAATATTTTTTTCAGGAAATTAAGAAAACCATATATTTTTAAAACAAAGCAATACAGCCTCATCAAAGTTGGTGTTGTAACTTTATATATTGTCAATTACTTCCATGAGAGGGGGAGAGGTGGTGGAGTTAGTTGCTTTAGCAGACATTTTTGAGGGTCCAATGGAGTTAAGAGGTTTTGTCCAAAGCACTTTTTATTACTTTCCATTGGTTCAATATTTTCGAAACAACACACAGACGTAAAGGGTGTTCAATAGCACTGATTCATGCCAAAAAAATCAAAAACCTCAAAAATGAAGTTATGAGTTTTCCTCCCGACAGCAACGATATTATATACATTATCAGCTTTTATTTCCCTGGAAGAAATGTAAAGTCATGAAGTCAGAAAAACAATTGACTAGGCGATGGTGTAAATGGAGCTAAAATTCATATGAGGAGGATACAGGAATGTAACTGGGGGTCCTCCTCAGCATGCATAACTACATGAATCTACAGTAGCCTGCATGTAAATGTATTTTGTACTTCTTTCTGATCATAGTCAAGTGCTAACATGTACATGTTGAGGAGAATGAGGCCTGGGAGCCTTAGGGAAACACCACCACATCATATCATGTCTACTTTTCCTGCTTCAATTGGTAACGGTTAAACCACACAAACCAAGCCAAAAACCTTGGTGGAGTCATGGATTCAAACCTGAATTTTGACAGCCACATTAACACAATTACACAGATTAAAGGACTTAGCAGGATTTATTGAAACTTGTCCATGCGTTCATCTTCAGTTGAAAGACAAATGCAGTGGAGTCAGAATGTTGCTGCCCGAGTCCTTCCTAACACAAAAAAAGTGGATTACATTGAGTTCTTAGATCTTTACACTGGCTGGTACGTACCGGTATGTCAAAGAATTGATTTAAAATGTTTATGATTTTAAAGCACTGCCCATTGAATGGTTTAGGGCCAAAATACATGTGTGATTTTGTGAGATATCATGAACCAATCCAGAAGTCTTGGGTAATCTTGGAAATGTTTGTGTCTATAATCTAAGCTAAACAATGTTTTAGTTTTGGTTCTAGGGAAAGCAGCTTTCAGGTTCACACACACAGTATAGGCTATGTGGAACAAACTCCCAGAAAACTGCATGTCTGCTACAACTTTCACTTCTTTAACATCACAGCTGTTTGCTGCTGCCTTTCTTTCTTTCATTTTCTTGACTAAGAATTTATTTACTTTCTTTTCTTCTACACTCTCTTCTTTGTTCCTCTGTTCCGTCCTGAATAGGTATTTCCTGTTAAGGAGATAGGTCCTGTTAAAACATGTTTATTTTGCTTATTGTTTTATGTACAGTAAAGCACTTTGAATTTCCTTATTGTTGAAATATGCTGTACAAATAAACTTGCCTTTCCTTGAAGAGTGATCATCACCAAGTACCACAAATATATAAATTAAGATCTGAACCACCCAACACAGTTCTCATTCTGTCCACAAGGATATTATTATCAACTGTATCAAAGGTGGCGCTGATGTCTAAGAGAACATTTGACCTCACTTTCTCCAGAATAATTCCAGAGGATTTGAATCTTTCTGAACTCACCAGGTATAGTTCCCAGCTAAATGATGGAGAGTTGGTAACCAAATGGACCCTTATAGATCTCTAACTCTAGACTCTAGAGAGTCAAGAGTTTAAAAAAAACAACAACATCTGCATTACTTACTTTACAACTAGTCAATTAGAGAATTGACTAGTTGAATTGTTATTTTGATATTTGCCTGTTATCCCTCCTATGGTACCAACATCAATACAGCATGGAATTGTGGACAAAATCTTATTCAACGAAAACAAACGAAAACTATTTGGGGTCTGAGAGGATAAATCTCATGGTGGTCCGTGGCTCAAATGCCGAATAAATAATGGACATTGACATGAAAAGGATTGAAAACCACTGACATGTCATACAGAAACGGTGCTGGCAGCCAACAGAACCAAACAAAAACTATACACCTGTATTAATCTAAAATCACAGTAGGGCCTACATATCTGGAGGCTTCTAAACCAGCAATCCGGGTCAGCGAGGCAGAAAGTAGGTAACCCATTCTCCACAAGAATAGCTTTCACAGAAGCCCCTGTAACACAAGATGGAGAAATTTGACCTCGCACAAATACCTTTGCACTTCCACTATGTGTTAATGTTAATGGCCACCTAATATACCGCGGCACACAATCAAAAAGACTCATCTTGACCGAGGTAATATGATATTTGCCATTTGTTGTTACAAGCTCTCAAACTGTCATGCTATATGACAACCAGTGTCTCTCAGTGAGAGCTGAAACAGTTTCTCACAGTGTGTGTGTGTGTGTGAGTGTGTGTGAGTGTGTGTGTGTGTGTGTGTGTGTGTGTGTGTGTGTGTGTGTGTGTGTGTGTGTGTGTGTGTGTGTGTGTGTGTGTGTGTGTGTGTGTGTGTGTGTGTGTGTGTGTGTGTGTGTGTGTGTGTTGAGACAAGTCAGGGACTCCACCCTATAAACCGGTCTGCCCAAACCTGATGCTCTCTCTGTGACTTTGCTTGATATAAACATTACTCCTATGCATTACTCCTAAAGGCTTTCCGATAGATATACAGGCATATACAGATATGCCTTGCTAATCCAAAGAGATTGGCTATTCCCCTAATAATGATGAGTCCTTCTCACAACACTCCCCCATTCCATTGGCTCGTTAAATCATTAATTCGTTGAAAATAATAAGTGTTGGTACAGTACAGTAGCTTTTCAAAACAGCTAACTATAAGTACATGAAATTCCCATTTGGCAGCGGGACGCCGCGTAGCATTAAGGAGGAAGTCTGTGCCATGGCGATAAAGGGAACGGCCACTTTCTCTTACAACTGTACAACATTAAAAACATGAAAAGGCCGACTTCGCCCATTTTCAGCCTATCTTCATATAAGTGGATATGCGGTGAGATGTTAAGATATGCCATTAGGAATGTGCCAAATTGCCAGTGTGTTCCCAGGTCATGTTGATTGATACTGCATTGTTTTCACTAGTATATGTATGGTGCAACGAACAGTGTTTCCTGTTCCAAACCAAACAGGCTGTGTTCAGTGCCAGCCAAGTGTCAACAGTGTTACTCAGGGTTTAGACACAAATGTGTGAGGGTGGAAACCTTGTAGGACTATGTCCAAAACGATCAAATGCAGTTATTTTTTCTCTTCTGAAAGTTACAATTATGGGGGTGAATTTGCACACTTTCAGAACACTAAATTCTTATGTGCTGAGCAAATACAACCAGCATGGAAACAACAAGCCTGAAATCGACAACAAATAGAACCAGTGGTTCAATTCATGTCTTATTGTTTAGACTGTGAACATGGGGCGGCAGTGGCTCAGTAGAGTGACCGGATGGAAACAGCAAGATTCCCAGTTCAAACCCAGGCTCCCCCAGAGTCGAAGTGTCCTTGAGCAAGACACCCCTAATTGCTCCCGATGTGCAGGTTGGTGCCTTGCATGGTTTCCTTCGGCATCGGTGTGTGAATGTGTGTCAGTGTGTGACTGTGTGTGACTAGAAAATCTGTCTTCCATTGGCATACTTGCATTTCTCTAGCACTTAAATGTAACATTGACCTATAGGGCATTATATCTATTACATCCGTACTGTGAAATGAGCTTAGAAATCATGTGGGATTTTGGATAACAATCGTTTTTTTCAAAAGTTAAAACATTGCCAAACATGTTCAAAAATATTCAATAATAGCACAGCTTGTAAAAAGGCTAATTTAGCTCATTGTCGTTTTTTTTTTTTTTTTTTTACATTTTTGAAGAATTAAGAACAAAATGTATACTATCGTCACCTATCAATGTCGTTTATATTATATATATCATATCATATTTATATTTTGTCCATATGAACCAACCCACATAGTTGCAGATGAAGAACTGCTGACCACACAGTGAGAAATACAGTATGCATGCAGTGATATCATTCTGATGATGATGATTGATGATGTGTGTCTTCATCAGCTGCACTAGCACATTACCACTCTCACTAGACATGTCACAACTCAAAGTCACTGGGTCAAGTCAGTCAGCCCAACCCTGCAGTGCCTGCACACACACCGCACACACACACACAAACATGTCCAAATCCTGCACGCACGCACGCACACACACACACACACAAATAGATCAGTGAAGTCACCCATACTCCTCTGTGAAATTTGAACGACGACCTAGAATTCAGCATCGAGTTCACCGTGCCTCACCCTCTTATAGTGACTATGAGACAAACAGAAGGCCAAAAAGACATGAACCCTTGTGTCGTGTCGTGGCACAAACTTTGATCAATAAGCTCACGAGAAATGTTGTATAGATATATAAATGTAGCATGCAGAGTATAGGGACTAGTATGGCTCAGGAGTGAGTGTGGACGTTTGGGGCATTGGGAAGATTCCCAATTCGCTCCCGGCTCCCCCTGTGTTACCTTGAGCAAGACACTGAACCCCTATGAGCAGGTTGGTGCCTTGTATGGTTTCCTCTGCTGTGTGAAAGTGTGTGCGAATGTACTGCACATTGTAAAGTGCTTTGGATAAAGGAGCTGGACTCCAGTCCATAGTTTGGGCTTGTCATTAAAAGCCAATATGTAAACATGTAGACATTTTGTACTTTTTCCACCGCTGGCTTTCCGGTGTATGTATGGATTACAATAATACAAACATGCTGCGCAGAAGCCAGCAAAAAGAAACATGGAATTCATTCTCAGCAGCAGGGGAACAAGACCCGGGGAGAAGCAGAGAGCTATGTGGACACACTAGAGAGACCCGAGCTCACGTCCCTGAGGGACTTCTAGCACAATGCCTTCACCTGTTCACCTGTGCTACGCTTATACACACTTCACAGGACCGCAGCTGAGGAGGGCTTTCTACGCGCTTGATGTGAGAGAAGCCCCGGGGGCTGGATATACGATCACACACACACTTGTGTAGTCAGACACAGGAATGGGCTCGCACTCAATTCAATGGACGCCAGTGACGCCACGCACTGACACACTATACAGCTGCATGCGTTTACACTGTACTGTATGTACGCATTAGGGCTTTCACCAAACTAGTCGACTACTATAGCCACCACACTGGTGCCAGTAGTCAATTTTGTTCTTTAAGTTTTATTTTTATTAGGTAACAATAACAAGATCATTTCAAGAAAGTACCTCGGCTAATTCATCGGAAATGTATTAATCACTGTTAAGAAATTCTTCAATCAAACTTAACAGTAAATTGATCCACAAAATGTAGATTATCAACTAACCGGTTAAATGATCGAAAAGTTCATCAATGATCAATTAATTAATTAATCAACAATTTGCATACCTAACCTCAGCTACATTGTAAATGAGGGCTTGCCCCTGAACTGTACTCCTCGAGTTCAAATACAGTAAAGGTTATGATGATGATGAAGTATTAGATTACAGTCACCATTGTACTTTTTCCTTTTTTAACAACACAAACACTAGAGAACACTATCTCGCCTGAACTTTTGGCAAACATAGCCGATGTACAACGCAATACAATACTAGCAGACATTGTACAGAGCCCTGTAAATATCTAGGGTTTAAGTGGTACAAAAGTTCAGAATAAGAAACGTATGTCTTTTGATGACAACTTATTATTTAGTGAATCTTTTTGTGTTTACTTTGTTTTTATTCCTTTTTACAGGTTACTTCAGACAAACAGTTCAGTCAAAACAGTTCCGATTTTGTTACCCCCCCATCCAGAAACAGCAAACATAGATACAAAGATCGAGTATATATATTAAGGAAACAAAAAAAGGCACACGAACTAAAAGGCAAAAAATAAAAAATGAATCAATCTAATATATCAAATAATGTTAATCAATAGTAGTAGTAATGTTAGTAACCGCCACCAGTAATCATAATCTCGGGAGGGAGGTGCATTTCGGCCCTGTCATCTCTAGTCCCAACTAGGGGGACGGAGCACGGGGTCTGGTCACCAGTTCCCTCACCTGCCCCTTAAGGGAATGTAAAGTCTTCAACATATGAGATAAACGTAGACCAGGTTCTGTCATACTTCTCCTGTGAGCCTGTGAATCTTTTGTCTGGATTAAGCAAAATCACTACTTTCTTTCGTTTATAAACTGTGATCCAATATAGTGTGATGTTCTGCTTTACAAAAATGCAATTTTCATTGTTACCTAGAATTTACCCATGTGTCTCTCTGCATCTTTATTACATCATCGGTAAAAGATCACATGCTGACTAGTCAACAGCTATTATAACAAATCTTGGGAGACATTTGTAGTCATGAGATATGGAGGGAATTCACTGCTGAAACGTGAAGAGGCATGTACTGTACATCAGAAACTAGTTACGGGTGGATACTGTAGGGGAGAACACTAAATCAGTGGTTCCCAAACATTTTTCCTTGAAGTCCACCCTTCTTACATCTGATAAAAGGTAAGACCCCCACACACACACACACACACACACACACACACACACACACACACACACACACACACACACACACACACACACACACACACGCATGCACTCACGCACGATTGCAAACACTCACACAAGTTCTTGTATGACAAGCTGAAGCTACACGCTTTGGTTTTACTTTTTGAACAAGTTTGACACAATATTTCTGATAATATAATTGCAATGTAACAAAGTGGTTACATTTTTGCAACAATATTACTGTGCTTCACAATGACGTTCCATGTGTGGGAGTATGTTAAGCATTAAGGTTACAGGATTAGATAGCAGATGCTGCATGACAAGCTGGACTGATATCACATTGAGAACATACAGGCAGACACTGGATTTAAAAGCAAGCTATGATTTTGCGCAACATGTTTAAAATGTTGGACTAGATCCGAACTGACAGGGCCTCACTCCTCCTTGACCCTCTCGGACTTGAGCAGGGGCCATCAATATGTCCGTACACGGACAAATGTGTCTGTGGCACCTATTTTCTTTTTTTTACACACTATTATAATGTTCTTATTTTGATCATGAGACCCAATTACTGTGTCCAGGTTTTATTTATAAGAATATGTAACACTTATTTACTACGTCACTATGTCATACTAGGAGTACAACTAGTACTAGTTGGACCCTGTTGCAAAACCCCCTTTGAGTGTTCAAATGGAACCAAATGTTCCATTTGAACACTTTCAGAGTTACACTCTCAGAGTTACACTCTCAGAGTTAACGGCATATTATGGTCATTCAGGGCTAGTCTTTATGTGTTTCTGGTAATATTATTGTCCACTAATTTTGTATGTCCGTGCCAAAAATGGAATTTTGACAAACATGTCCACCACAAGCCAGCATAGCAATCAATGACCCCTGGACCCCTGGTTGAGAAACACGGCACTAGATGAGAGAACTTGTCCAAATAATGGTGAAAGAATGAAAATGGGAAGACAGTAGACAGATGATATATTGCTGCCTCCACAACATGAGCATGACTGTCTGTCAAACAACAATGAATCAGCAACAAATGGTCTCACCATGGGTCTGGATCACATTTCCAATTTTCCAAGTGCTTATTCACAGCAGTAGAGCAAAAACATGCACGCACGCACGCACGCACGCACGCACGCACGCACGCACACACGCACACACACACGCACACACACACTGTGGGAGGAATAAGGTTTGCTTATTGAGTGTCTTCATGACAGGTCATGTGCAATGTAGGGGTGGGCGATGAAGAAAATCAAATATGATATTTTATGTTGGGAACAATATTGTATCATGGCATCGCAACAAGCCAGAGTGCCACAAATCCTGAAGCAAGCAGAGTACGTCACACTAAACCATAATGAACCATAGCATATGGAACATTATTTAGTTTAAAGCTCACAACATGGCACAACGTGTGCTTGTAGATCATTGATTTTTGTTTTTTCTTACATTTGGGAGAATTTTTGACTTACGGTCACAGAGTGAACGAGCAAAACACAATTATATCACATTATCCCAAATCTAGTCTCATATCATGATATCGACATGATAATGATAAATCGCCCAGCCCTACACGAGGGAAGTTGTTACTGACCCTTCTATGGACGCTTTGTAGTGTGTTGTAGTTGCCCTGACTGATGCTTCCGTTGGCTTTGGACGGAGCAAACTTGAAGGAGCCAAACTCTGCGAACACACTCAACACTTGTGGACTCGTTGGACCTGAGGAGAGAGAGAGAGAGAGAGAGAGAGAGACAGAGATGATGACCAAAATGAGAGAGAGACAAATCTGACACCAGATCACTAGGTAACCCTATCGGGTCTATAATGCATTATAATCACATTTATAATGCATTACAATGCACTTATAATCAAGCTTCACAACACTTATAACCAGGTTTATGAAGTATTGTGAAGTGCTGGTTATAATGCACTGTTATAAGATCAGCACAGCACATTATAACTACATTATCAGTTATACAGTGTCTGACAGTTTTTAAATGATTTTTGCCCGGAACACAGACTACAGAAAAAAGCCTGGCCCAGTGTTCGGGAACCAATGTTTTAGAGAAGTTTATCTTTCCGCACCATTAATGACAGCAAACACAGCTGTGTCACACCCATATGGACCGGTGTCGGCATGGCGATTATCAGAAGCAGATAAGGTTCTCTTCATACATACATCCAATCATGCACTTTTAAGTGAGAGAGACATATACAGTCAGAGATAAGGAGATTAAGGTTTAGGGTTCAGTGTTGATTTCGTAGACTAAAACTATGATGAACAATGTTCGTCGTTACCTTTTTTCACTGACAAAAACTAAATAAAACTAAGGTATGATGACTAAAACTAAGACTAAATGCAGTATATTGACAATTTCTTCAACAAATAAAAACTAGACTAACATGTTAGGGAGGGACTGGAGAAGAGATCCAGTAGTACTAAAAGACAATTTATGTTCAAATCTAAAAAATAGACGATCTACAAGCTCACACAGCCTCGCCAATAAGCCAGGCTATCACGTGTTATGTCAGGAAGCTTGTAGATTGGGCTATAGGTTATAAGTTATAGGGTTCAAGTCAACAGAAATGTGTTTGTCTGCTGCTAATCTTCAGAGGCTAATGATGAGGTTATGTCACTCAGTTGTTAGGCGGGTGTCTGGGAACTTGAATCAATCCACCAATGATAGTTCCTCAGCATGTAGCACTTGTCTGTCTTTGTCAGGGGATTATTAATGGGAAATTGCCGTGCCATGCGTTTTGGCACTCACCATTATTGTCCCTAGTAACAGCCAAGTGAAAATGTTTTACTAAAATCTTTGTTTCTGGGGGTCCCTGGAACAAAACATTTTGAGATGGGGGACCGCAGCCAAATACATATTAGTTTGGGGGTCCTTGGCATGAAAAGGTTTGAGAACCAGTGCCACTGATATTTAGCAACATAAGTAGGTTTTTTCAGAAAACTGTTGGGAGTTTAGGATCGGGTCCTCAGGTCTTATTATTAATGGTGATACCAGTGATAGAGCCAGCCGAGAGCGGTAGACAGACAGAACATTACTGATTTGATTTCCAACACACACAAAAAAAGGCTTTACAAAATGACTGGGAGGAGTGTAGAGACCGAGAGAGGTATAAAAACTTAAAAAGGTGACTCATGCTTAAAGGAGAAATTAATTCCCTCTCTTCAATGGGAAAGTCCTTTCTGGCCCCGGTCCAACAACTGTCAGAGATAGAGATCCTGGTAGAACTGCTTCATTCTGTCAAAGAGCCATAAATCACCCCCGATCTGACTCAGTACGCAGTCGCTCTTCATTTTAAATACGAAGCATCTTGAATGGTGATTGGGTGAGAGAAAAACCCCATAACACTTGTGTGTTAGGTACAGTAGATGTTATGTTGCCATATGTTTGTTCTCTCATTTTGTGTAACTTATTTGCCTCTTGGCCAGTTTATCCTTGCAAAATAGACATTCTGTCACAATGTTTTTTTTTATCAAACTGGCTCCGTTTGGCTGAAGCATTTATTTTAAATACCGTAATAAATTCACTGTGCTAACATTTCTCTGAAGAGTCGTTTTCTCACCCAATCACATTCACAATGCAGATTTCTGTCTCAAATTTAAACTAAAGGCCAACTTACCACAATGATGAGCACATCTCCAGAGGCTAGTTCGTGTCATGTTTTCTTATGTTGATGAATTGGCTCTGTTATATTATGTAATATCTGCACCATGACTTATATAAACCTCATTTAGTTTACAGGGTAAATCGTTCATGTTTGCAAATCCTGAAGCTCAAGTTTATTTCTTGGGAAAAACAGCACACTTTTAACAGAACAATTAATAATTAAATACTTTACTTTCCTCTTCTACCCCGGATTTGAATGGTGCAAGTGCTGGCATTTTTTACCATTGAGCTAACAGAGCCAGCCTGCTTTCTGGCCCTATTGTATATTGAGGTTATATTGTATTAACATACCATGCAGATACAGATTTAATTCATTTAAAAAAGTTACCTCATTCATTGTCATCATTGCTATAGCCTACAGTAGAGTATTAGACTACTAGAGTGTTTGTTCAGTAACAGGGTCTGTCTGTCTCTCCAGCTCTTTAAGCAAACAGACAACGCACTGTCTAAGTGTCTATAAACACACGACTACGAAGTATCAGATATAGAGAGAATTATATCAACGTGGCAGAGAGCAGAGGCAAGTTTATGCATATTCAGTTTTCTACTATTTCAATATAGCAGCTACTGCAGTAGCTCAATATGGCCAGTAGGAGGTGGAGTTTGCATGGGTTGAAACTCTGAATAATGTAAAAAGTTACAACAACAACAAACCGTCGTTTTGTCATTTTCATGGAACTGGTTGTTTCGGTGCAACAAGGCTTGCTTTTTATAGGACTAATAATAAATCATCTGTAGGCTATGCATCAGTGTTTTGTTGTGAGTGACAACTCATTGACACGGGGCCAATGTCTGTTTACAACACAGGTATGCACGCACGCACGATCTCTCTCTCTCTCTTACTGGATAATAAAGAAGAATATTAGCATTTTAGCAATAGGCCTATGCATTTCAAAACGCAATCGTATACTCTTGCATTGCACTGCAATAGTAAATGTATATCCTAATAGTAAGCACGATAACAGCCAACAGCAACAGCCATAATAGACAGACAGTAGCCTTATATAATCAGCACTGGAGGAAGTTGTTTTTCCCCATTTCGGGATCGAATTGGTAAAAAGCAAGACACACCTATAGGCGACAGGTGCGTAGGAGAGGGTACGGTGCCCAAAAATGAAAAAGGAATTGGTTACCTTTTCTGTATTTGGGACGTCCCAACTCCCAAATACAGAAAAGTTAAGCCAACGGTCCCGAAAGGGGAGGGCTAGTAGGGGAAATGCAATCAAAGTTGTCCTACTTGAGGGTGAGAGCGATCCGTTCTGTCTGGACTTGCTCCTCTTGATGGTGTGAACCTGGTCCAAGACGCGCTGCTGTCCCGTGCGCAGCTTGTTGTCCGAGGGCAGCGCCAGCGACGTCTCCCCAACGCTGCCGATGCCCATGGCGGAGCGCAGTGGATCTGCTGTCATCCTATTATAAGATACCTTGGTTTGGAGGAGGACAGGACAGGGTCGGGTCCGGTCCGGTCCGGTCCGGGGGAGAGGGAGAGGGAAGCGAGCGACCGCGTTGTTGTTTTCTCCCCCAATTCCCAAGCGCAGAGGAGAGAAGAGGCGCGCGCGTCAAGACAAGGAGGAACTGCTGCAGCTGCCTGCAATGGACGTAGTAAAAGTAGGTGAAAACGTTCCCACTGCTGCTTGCTGCTCGCTGCGGTGGACGCGACTCCACCCTTTGGGACCGTGGACTCCACCCTTTGGGACCGCGCCCCAACAAGGTGGGACCTATGGGTGGGACCGTGGGACGGTGTCAGTGGGTGGGTGGGGCAGCCATTACTGCTCACATATTATGCAGGTGTTGACTGACAGTGATGATGGTGGAAGAAGAACAGTGTGGTGGTCAGAAAAGTACTCAAAATTTTTACTAAGCTCAGTGGCCTTGTGGTTAGAGTGTCCGCCCTGAGACTGGGAGGTCGGGGTTCGATCCCCGGCCGGGTCATACCAAAGACTCTAAATAATGGGACCCAGTGCCTCCCTGCTTGACACTCAGCATCAAGGGTTGGATTGGGGATGGGAAGTGAGGACGCTGGCGTCGACTGTTCGCCGCTTCACCTCCCA
Organism: Protomyctophum parallelum; assembly: GCF_964188405.1. Classification (NCBI taxonomy): domain Eukaryota; kingdom Metazoa; phylum Chordata; class Actinopteri; order Myctophiformes; family Myctophidae; genus Protomyctophum; species Protomyctophum parallelum. The sequence continues at coordinate 16,524,897 of NC_139705.1, read as the reverse complement.
ATGTATGAATGAATGAACCATTGTAAGCGCTTTGAGTAGGCACATACTCATAGTGCATAGAAAAGCGCCATAAAAATGCAATTCATTAAAGTAAAAGTATCAATACTGTCTGCACTCTGCAATATAAGTATGTTTTGTTTATTAAATACAAGTAAAAGTCAGGAATTTAAAATGTACTCGAGTACAAATGATATAAAAATGTAATATCAAAAGTATTATGCAGAATGTCCCATTTCGATGTTTTCAAATGTATACTAGTAAACTAGTAAATAAAGTGTTAAAATAATTCTAGTGGAGTAAAAAGTACAATATTTGGATCTGAGATGTAGTGGAGTAGAAGTAAAAGTATAGAACATATTACATAGGCCTACTCAAGTACAAATATCTCAGAATTGTACAAAAGTACAGCACAGACAGAGCGCCTATACACCTGTAAGTACACAGAGGACTGCAGGGGCAAATTAATGATGTTCTTTTTAAGTTCACATTCCACATTGATTAACACAATCTGGATCTGATTCTCCTCCCTTTGAAGAAGTGCCAGCCAGCCCTTTTTATTGACCTTGGACTATCTTCAGCATGTGGTTCCCTGCATGGCAACATGTATGTAGACACCAGAGGCAGACACATAGCAATGCATAATTTACACTGTTGGGCATGAATCATGATCCTTCCTTAAACTATCTGGGAAAGGACCTAATTAGCGGAATGTGCTTCAGCAGTGTATCAACTGAAACACAACCAGTGGTGTAAAAAGTAGTCACATTTTGTACTTATAACAGTAAAAGTATTAATATTATTATGTAGAAATACTGCGTTACAAGCAAAAGTCCGGAATTCAAAATTGTCTTGAGTAAAAGTACAAAAGTCTTGGTATCAAAATGTACTTAAAGTACCAAAAGTAAAAGTACGCAATTAGTCATTATACAGAATGTCCCATATTCCCATTTCAAGTTGTCAAATGTCTAAAAACCTTTTGAAATGTGACGCATTGTGAGCTTGTAGATCTGCTATTTTCAAATGGCCAAAATGTATAGGGCTGAAGTGTTTAATGTCTGTTTTGTAATAATAACCAAAGTAACTAATAGCCTAACTAAAGTTTTTTTGTAATGGAGTAAAAGTACAATATTTGGGTAAATACTCAAATACAAATAAAAATACTTCAAAATTGTACTGAAGTACGGTACTTAAGTACATATACTTACTTTCAACCACTGAACACAACAACAAAAAAGAGGTAAGCTCAGGTCAGTCAGGTCAGGTCAGGTCAGGTCCGTCAATAGAATACAAAATTGAAAATTAAAAGCAAGGTCATAAAAATCAAACATCAATCATAGACATTTGTTTTTCACCGCCTATTAAAACAGTCAAGTGAGGTTGCCTGTCTAATATGCAGGTCGAGTATGTTCCAAGTTAGTTTAAGTCAGAGAGATTTATGAGTTAAATTAACTCAATCAGCTGAGCTCTGCAGTGTTTTTTTATGAGCCTCGAAATAGAGTTTCATGGCAAGTCATAGATTACTCATTCGTGTCAGACTGTAGTTTTGAGGAACATCTGTACAAGATTAATGGGAGCATTTTGTCATTTGTTGCACAAGTGTTTAGGGAACAAGTTGAGAGATGGCAGTTCTATAACGTTGCTTTCTTGACCAAAAGATGCTGTATCTCAGTGGTGACCTTCCTAGTTGAATAATACAGGTCATATGTATACAAGAACGCTCACCCACGACCTCGGAACGGTCGCCACCAGGAATTCCTATACGTAAAACTATGTCTAAAACAAACCTTAGTCCTTAGTCCTAACTTCAGTAAAACTATGCCTATAAACCTAACCATGTTCCTAAACTTAACCTCAGTAAAACTATGGCATGCCTAACCCTAAACCTATTCCTAACCTTAACCTCAGACAGTAATATGACAGCCCTCCACCCCAAAAAAGGGGGAGGGTGAGTGTTTTAGGGCGAACGGTCCGGATATTACCATAAAGAATAATAAAACTAAAGGGATTAACACAGGGTCGGAAGTAGTGAGAGCAAATGAAGAGATTCCTCTCTCACACTCTTTACTACAAAACTGTCTCGACTCCTTGTCAGCAAATGTCACACGAGTATAGCCAAAAATCTGGGTGTACTACTGGACTCTGACCACTGTCTTGAGGCCCAGGTAAAATCTGTGGTTCGCACTTGTTTTTTTCATTTACGCAACATTTACAGAATCCGACCAGTCCTTTCCACCCCTAACCTTCATAAAGTTTGGACTACTTACTACTGTAACGCCCTCTATTCAACACTCAGCAAAGGATCCATACACCACCTACAGTTAATACAGAACGGAGCTGCAAGACTCATCACTGGAACAAGACATTTTTTTTACACATCACCCCGGTACTGGCCTCACTCCACTGGCTCCCTGTACATTTTAGAATTGATTTTAAGATTTTAACACTGACTTTTAAAGCTTGGAATGGCCTGGCACCGCAATACATAGCGGATCTACTTAAACCCCACCTGCCTGTTCGCCAATTAAGGTCCTCTAACTTAGTCCTACTAGAGGTGCCTAAACAAACCTGGTGCAACCTGCCATCGGACCTGAGATTTATTAGCTCCTTAGCTATTTTTAAAACTAAATTAAAGACCCACTTTTATAGGAAAGCCTTTTTAAACCCATAAACAATGTATGCTTATAATTTCCTTGATGTGTGTGTGTGTGTGTGTGTGTGTGTGTGTGTGTGTGTGTGTGTGTGTGTGTGTGTGTGTGTGTGTGTGTGTGTGTGTGTGTGTGTGTGTGTGAGAGTGAGAGAGACAAAGCAGTGTGTATACTTTTCCACTCTTGGAACACTACTATCAACACTGCTGTTATCATGGTTATGATCACGTGTTATCTGGGTGACAGTGAAACATTTGCTTAGCCTTAGACCACTGATAGTGTCACTTCATTCACGTCAGGAGTCGGACAAAGCATGTCCAGAATGCTGAAGAGCTCACTAGCTGTCAAAAAGCAGGAAAGGACAAAGGTGCACACAGAGCGAGTGAGGATAACGTTGATGTAGGCCTATTGTCTTGTCAAGTGCAGATGAGCTTAAAGATATGATTTGAGCTCTCTTTAGTTTGTAGCCTACTCTATGATGAAGGATTTAGAGTTTGTTTGTTCCAATATATCAGTTTTTGTCCCGATCGGGGGTGTGTGTGTGTGTGTGTTTGTGTGTCTGCGACTCTGCGTGTCTATTACGTTTATTTTCTTTATGTGTGTGTGTATGTACTCATTTTATGGTTGCATAGTTATTTGCATTTGTGATTTTAAAACAAAGTAAAAAATAAATAAAAATACAATCTGAAAACAGCATTTACTTTTAACCTGATCTTGATTAGTGTAATTATTCTTATTTCTTTTGATATTTTCATCATTCTCTCTATTCTCATGCATCAAATAATTTTATTTTAAATCAACGCATAATGGTATTGCCTTCCGTCTGTTCTATTACTAATGTATTTTCCTAGTTTCACTGTTTCTCTTTATGATAATCACTTTTGCATTGCAATCATACATAACAGTTTGATTTGGCCTGTTCCACTGTTACTATCCCCTTCGGCCAAACCTTCAACTCTTGCCACTCAGTGATTTGTTCATTTAAAAAAGATATACAACCACGTGGAACATTACCCCACCTCCTACAGCGTGTGTGTTCATAGTACTGTGTATTACTATGATGCTGGCCAACTTGCATATTAAATTAGTACCACACCCAGCACTCGTTTCTGTGTGTGAGTGTGCGTATATGCTGCATGTAAGCATGTCATTGTTGTCAGCTGTCATGAGGGCTGTACTCTACACAGTTGAATGAAATCCTGACTGACATATTTACAAAGCTAAAGATGCCAACTCTCAGCATTATTTTGATTGAAAGCACTAAAGCGAGTGATTATTTTATGCAGATCCTTCAAGGCCTCAAGAAAGTCGTGTGCACACGGCATATTAGCCAAGTTTCAGTCTGAAGTAGGGCTCTTTTCTATTGTCATTCTATGAATATGGGCTTCCATATATATTTACATCTACCCCAACAACTGATTCAAGGAATGAGCATTGCTAGGGGTTGAGGTAGAGTCTGAATGAAAAAGAAGAGTGTTGAGGGGATCCTGTAAAAGCGAGTAGAGTCATGTAGTGTAGCGTGTAGTTGAGCCGGTTTCTGCAATGGAAAAGTGGGAAGGGGATCGTAGGGATGATTGGATGAACCATGTCCTGAAGGTACCATCATGCCCTCGATTGCCTTGTAGGCCATCATTTTTTATTGGATGCAGGCAAGAGGCAACAACTGGAAGCCATGTGTAGGAACGCAGAAAGGGGGAGATGTGGATACATAAATGTAGGCCAGCCTGGCCAGGGTTGAAGCCTTGAAGGGTGAGAGGTGTGGCATTCTGGTCCTGGATCAGTTGTATGTTTGAGTGAGCATGCTGGCAGAACAGCTGCAATATTTAAGCCTGGGGATGCCTGGGTGAGGAAGGGTCTGAAGTGAACCTCCAGATGTTGTACTGTAAATTACAAAACCTACAGCTGACTATTACCGGACCACTCCCAGGTCCTTGGCAGTTGGAACAAGAGCCACCAGTAGGCTCCAGGGAGGGTGTTGACGTGTTGTCGATGGAAAGTGAAACGTCCTCGCAGGGTGCAGCTATTAGTACTTACCGGGGAAGAAGAGAAGCTCAGTCTTGTCGGCATTGAGCTCGAGGTGCTGCCTGGGAAGTGGGAAAGACATCCACTGAGATGTCAGCCGCGCTAGACATGCACCGATGCACTCTTCAACCTGTATGGCAGAGAGGAGGAGGGGGAGGGAAGGAGAACATAGATCAAACATTAACCTGCACGGCTGTAGAGTTTGTTATAATTCATTCAGCCGAATTGAGTCATCATAGACCAGTTCTCTTTTAACCCGAGATAAAAGAAAAATACTGGAGGTACACTTTTCTTTTATGTTTGACGACACGCCCTACTGTGAACGTTTACAAAGTGAGCCTTGTCACTGTACCTGATATTGTTGCCATAAATTGAAGGGGCTATAAACGAGCACGAGCATGTGAACACTATCAGGCCTCATAAATAGCTTAATACACTCCCCTCCGCCTCCGCATGCTCTGCCTCTGATAATAGCCAGTCAATATTATTCTTTAAAAGCTTTTAGGAGTTAGGACCGAGGCCGATTGTAAAAACTGATTGTAAATCCTGACATTTTCTGAAAAATAAATATTTATTCAAAAATTACAAAAATGTTATGTTGCTAACGTGCTACATACTGTAAATAGCAACAAGAACCCCAAAAGTGGTTCCCGTCCTGAAGGGTAAAAACACCAAAAGGGGTATCCATCCTGAATGGGATGATGGATGTCATTTCCCCACGTCTATAGTGTGACTAAGTGAACCACACTAAAACCGAGTAATTATGCATTTTTTTTAAAGATAGGCCTACATATTGTAGATCTGAATATCAAAAAACACAATACAGCACATTTACAAGAATTCACTGCAATAATACAATATTTCAAATCAATGTGCAATTTTACAGTCCCGAGGGGCAACCATGGATGCACACACTGCCAAATATTTAACTCAAAAGGTTTGGACTCCTCAGTCAAATATAAGGTTTAGACTTGGGTGTGGTAAATATTCTGTATCAACTCATTGTAAGGGTGTGGTAACACGATATCGACACACAGATGCCGATAAGGCCTTTGTTGTAGATAAATGTTTGACCTTTGACCACAGTGTCTTTCCTGATTCCAGCATGAATGTGACTGTGTATTATAATTACTAAATATTACTAACTACTTGGCAATAATTGAATGCTGTTTTAGCGTTTAGTGTACTGTACATTAAGCCTGATTTATGTTTTGTTGATACATAGTCATGTTATGTGTTGCTACTAGCTAGATAAAGAAAAAACACTATAGTTAGTGAGTGACACTGTCGCCAAAGTAAGCCAGGTTCAAGTGAGAGAGACAGAGACTAAAGCCACTATGAGTGTATAGTATAGTATAAGTGGGTGTCTGCTTACTGCCTTGCAATCAATCACACTCTTTCCCACTCACTATTAGTCCCGACTCCCTACCATAACTGAAGTGGGACAGTGCCATCTAGCAAGCCAACTGAGAACTGCACATCACAGTCATACTGTGTACACTAATTGGGCTGTAGCAATAAAATCCAAACAAAAACTTCAAACTACAGCATCATGTCAAACGGCTCCCTCATAGTAGACAAACTAGCAGTTTTAACAATTACTTTACCAACATTGCCACCCAGTTGGTAAGTAAACTCCCCCCACACTCTGGTCAATATGGTGCTGAACACATCAGAGCCCACTATGAAAAAATAGGGGCCCAAAAAAACGCATTTTCAATTAAAGCAGTAAAGAATGAAGATGTACTGAAAAAACTAATAGCACTTCAGCCAAATAAGGCCACCGGTGTTGATAAAATCCCCACCAGATTCCTCAGAGACGCAGCTGTCTCTATAGCACCAATAATAACTCATATTACAAATCTATCAATCAGTCTATGCCAAGTTCCACAGGAACTCAAGATGGCACGTAATCCCTCTGCACAAAAAAGGAAGCAAATTGGACACTGGAAATTACCGACCTGTTTCCATCCTGTGTTCCACATCAAAAATCATGGAAAGACTAATTTACGAACAGATCAGCAATTACCTAGACAAACACAACCTGCTGTAAGATTTCCAATCTGGTTTAAGAACATCCCATTCCACTGACACATGCCTACTGTTCTTGAACGACTACATCAAACGCTAGGTAGACTCTGGCAAATACTGCGGCATGGTCATGTTGGACCTTCAAAAAGCATTTGATACCGTAAACCATTTAATACTACTAGACAAACTGGAGGCGATAGGTTTCGATAGTACATCAGTAAGTTGGATGAAATCCTACCTGGAGGAAAGAGAACAGACGGTAGACATAAACGGAGCTATGTCTTCCCCCCTTCCAGTGAGCTGTGGGGTTCCCCAAGGAAGCATACTAGGGCCATTACTATTTTTACTTTACATTAATGATATGAGCGCTGCCTGTGATTGCAAATTGTTCCCGTTTGCAGATGACTCAGCGCTCCTGATATCGGGAGAAGATAAAACTCAGGTTGAGGAGATGCTAAGTTCGGAACTCAGCAAAATCAGAATTTGGCTTACGGTTAAACTCTCATTACATCTGAGTAAAACAGAATCTATTCTCTTTGGGTCTAACCACTCCCTTAGTAGGGTAAATGATTTCAGTGTCAGAATTGACGATATTATAATTACTAGTAAAAAAGAGATTACATATCTGGGCTGTATCCTGGACAACAAGCTGACAGGTGAAGGCATGGCAACAAGGGCGATCAAAAAAGTAAACCAAAGGACAAGATTCTTGGGGAGAATCTCCTCCTTTGTAAACAAGAGGGCTCTCAGGACATTAGCTGGAGCTCTTATTCAGCCCATATTTGACTACGCCTGCACCTCCTGGTTCTCGAACATCTCAAGGTCACAAAAAATTAAGCTTCAAACCTCCCAAAACAAACTAATTCAACTCCTCCTAGGCCTAGAGCCCATGACCCACCTTTATGCAACACATTTTGATGGCATAGGATGGCTCCGGGTAGAAGACAGAGGCAAGCAGTTGAAAATGGGGCTGACTTTCAAAATAGTAAATTCAGCCCTGCCCTCTGTGCCCTCAGTCCCCATTTACTTAACCGATTACCTCACAAAGGTGAGCAACTCTCACAGCCACAACACTAGAGGGAGTATAAATAATGATCCCACTTATCGAACAAATATGGGTAAATTCACTTTCCACAGCACTGCCACTCAGGTGTGGAATGCATTGGGACCCGAATGGAAACAAGACCGCAAGGTCTTTTTTCGGTGCTATCCTTTTGGATAAATGTGCTTTTGACTGTACCATGTACTGTTTTTGCATTTGATATTGTCTAATAAAATAATCAATCAATCAAAACTCACTCGCAGTGCATGCATCCCTGGCTGGCATGGTACATGATGGATCCTTTACTTACAGGTTACGGAGGGTTACTGTACATGGTGGGTAGAGAACCGTGATGGAAAGTAACTAAGTATGTACTCAAGTAGGAGTATTTCAAATGTTCAGTAGGCCTACTTTTACTTCTACTCCACTAGATCTCAGAGGCAAATATATACTTTTTCTCCACTGCAATTATTTGAAAACTTTAGTTACCATACTTTGTAGATTTTTATTATTACAAAACATAGATTAAGCACTTCAGTCCTATATATACTTCGGCTATTTGAAAATAGCCACACAACGCGGCTAGATCTGCTATTTTCAAAGATTTGTACACATTATTGAACTTGTGAAAATGGGACATTTTATGTAATGACGGAGTACTGAGCAATGATGGAGTACTTTTTACTTTTGATACTTAATTATATATCTTGATGCCAACACTTTGTTTTTGAGGGGAACTATAGCCCATCCTATGTCCAGGTTTGTGCACACACAAACATTGAATGCCATTGACAATGAATGGCCAGCTTTGAGTGTTTGTGTAAACAAACATTGAAGACGAAGGTGAGGACGCAAATTGTGATTGGCCGGAATGAGATGATGTATGATGATAAGAGCCCCTCACTTCACACGGTGTGATTTTTACTTTAACTAAGTCAAATTTGATTACCAGACTTTTACGAGTAGTATTTCAAGATTGTGGTGGTGGCATTGATCCTTTTAGTTAAGTAAAAAAAAAAAAAGAGAGTACTCTTCCACCACTGGTAGACGTCATTCCGAGCTTCCAAAGTTCAAAAGACTCTGCAGGCACCGTGTGATTTTATTTGTACGCTCTACAGTGTAAATATACAGTTTTCACTTGCAGACTTGACCAAGAGGAGTGATTTAGGCATCGTCAACCACAGTAGGCACAAGCCACCCATACAGCAGATGGCCATTTGATGTCAGTTTTGCTCAACAAGTCTTTTTAAAATCAGGCTTTTAAAAAAAATGTTCTGATGAGAGGCACATTTTCTGTCTTTTTACCTTTGGTTGACTAATGCACTACACTTTTACAAAATGAAGATCATATTAAAAAATAAAAACAAAATACAAACAGCACCCCCCGTTAACTGTAGCTCTTACATAACGAAACAAGTTAAGTCAAATCATTGTCAACTTCCACAACATGGCTGTAGATAAAGATTGAGTGCCAGCCTGAGGGTAAAACAAGAAATCTGCTTAAAAACCGGATACATGTGGCGATAGCCACATTTACAGCAAATCATATAGGATAACCATTGCATTAAACAAACAATGAAGGAAAAAACAAAATCGGCAGCTCTACATTGAATTATTTAGTGTTTTGTCAGGTAAAGTATACCCCTGTGCATTGTATGTGGTAACCTTTAGTGTGGGTATGCATGTACCTTGATGTTGGGTATACGTTATAAAGAAAATAAAAGGAGGGGGGGGGGGGGGGGGGGAAGAATCCACATCATTTATGAGGTTTGGTGTATAACACCACTCACTGTGCTGGTAAAATACAACGAAAGGAAAAAATAAAAATAATTCACCTATACAAAATGAGTATTTACCTTGGTTTGGCTTATATCAACAGTACCATTTAAGAGTGTAGTGTACATATCCTATACATCAGTGCTCCTGAAGTTAAGGCCTTATGAACCAAAACACCTTCTTATTAATCCCCAACCCAATGTGGAGGTAGAAATACTGCAGCAAAGCCCATATACACTCTTAAGCTGAAAACTAAAACAAAACAATAGTGTGTGTATATATATATATATATATATATATATATAGAATCAGTGAACAGCCCAAGTCATTTTCTTTCTTCGTTCAGGTTTTTGGCGCCACCAAACTGAAAAAAATACAAATGATAACATGCATACTGAATGAATTAATGGGGGGAAAATGAGACCACTTTTGGGCGAATATTATACGTCAGAATCCACTGCGTTTATATTGATCCAGATTTTTTACATTAGCTTTGACCTTAATCTCTCTCTCTCTCCCTCCACAATACGTACAGCAGAGTACCATGAACAGGTAGGAGCTCAGTGTAAAGGCTGCCATTTACTTTATGGTTCACTCAAATATACACCAATAGGACTTTAACAATTCAATATGTAGTGTATGTACAATTCTGTGCGTATGTATGTGTGATGCCTGTCACATGTTGCTTAGGTTTTTGATTAAAGCAGAATTCCGGACCAAACTTATTATATTCATGAATGAGTGGTAATGGGTGAAAAATGACATAACTTCATCCCTATAGCCCACCGGAGCTCAGTGTGTTCCGCAATGTTTTTTTTAGGGCAGCCCATTTGGGACAGAACACTGTGGAAGGTATCTTAGTCATTATGAAAGCAACCAAAATACACGATTTATCCTAAAACCCACCGTGGGCTCTGGAGGGAGTCATGTACTTTCTCACCTCTACCACTCGTTCTTGGAAATAACGTCAGATTAAAAAAGGTAAGAAAATGATTGGTCCGGAATTCTCCTTTAAATCCGAGACACCGTCCGTCCCGAAGCAGTGAACTAAAACACACTGTAGTGTATAGTGTAGTTTCCTACACATCACAGAATGTGTACATAATATACTGTAGCTGTAGTGTTTACTACATCAGTGATTCTCAAGCTTTTGAATTCAAAGGATCCCTCGTTTGATATGTACTTGGCCACGGGACCCCTGGGGGTCCCCCAGATTTCACGTTGAGAACCACTGTCCTACGTTGTATAATACGTACTATAGTGGAACAAACATTGTAGTAACATTAACACTGAATCGAACACTAGCTTAAGACCTATTCATACTCCAGTTTTAGGTGATAAGGTGACCACCGACAACTTCACACTGCGGTGATACGCGACTCACCGCTCACCCAAACACCGTTCGCCCAAACACATCTCTGTTTTTACTAACCACTGTTTCGGTTGTCACCATATCAACTAAAACTGGAGTATGAATAGGCATTTAGCCTCTCATACCAGACCTCTGACAACTAGTTATAAAATCCATAGGACTTCCAATTAAATAGGGCTGGGCGATATGGACAAAGATAATTAATGCATCCGACCAAATACCTTGATATCAATTACTGTGACGATGACATACATTTTCTTTTTAAAAAAAAATAGCGAAAACAGCAGATCTCTACAAGTGCCTCAACGTGTCGCATCTCATCGCGACACGTTGTGAGCATGGAGTGTGTATATATACACCAGAGAACAGAACGGCAACAATGCAAAGAGATGAATGTTATTGTCGCTGCCGCGTGGAAACCTCATACATCCCAAACAGTTACTTTTCAGGGTTGAAAATAAAAAAATCTGCTACTTTAGTTTTTTTTTGTGACGCTATAGTGTGATGTGCGCTAATTTACCCAAAAAAACCACAAAAAGTTAGAATATGAAGATAGGAGATTTCTGCCCGACAGCAGCGCTATGCTGCATTTTTAAATCCCACCCCCCCAATCAGGGCCACAGCAGGTGTCAAGCCAGTGTAAGCTCTAGTCAGTCTAGTGCAACACATACACCTTCCGATGTCCAAGCCTTCCCGATGAAAACGAGCAGGTGATAGAACTACAAATTGACGTCTTTCCGAGTTTCTGAAAGGCGATCTCAGAACTTATCCTTCGGAACCATGCACCTCCAGATGTGCCGAATCATTTTTCACTGACTTTTCAAAAATGTTAAAAAATGCATGCTCACTGTGTACGTGCTCAATGCATGTACGGGCTGTGAGCTTTTACATGAGCTATTCTTGCATAGCCAACGCTAAAATCTAAAATGACACAGATGCGTTCCAGTTTTAATTTGTTAATTAAAATTAATCAGCCCATACCACCCCATTCAATTGCCCCTGCACTGGTAGATCTGTTATTTCCACTGTTTGACACGTAAAGTATAAAATAAGGCACAAGTGATTAAAACCAGAGAAAAGAGAACGCTTATGCCATATCACAATATTACGATACCACCAAATTCCGAGACGATACATCTGGTCTCATAGAACGATAGATTAGGATAACATATTGCTCAGCCCTACCAATTAGTGCACTTTAGTGTTGGAGCTTTATCTATTCAGTCATACAATCACAAGAAGCATTGCGTATATCTGAATAAGAACAAAAATCCTATTTTCGCAACCACTTAAGGCCTTATAGAATTTGCTGTCCGACAAATTGCAAAAATAGATGATCTACAAGCTCACAATGCGTCACAATGCGTTGTGAGCCGGATTAATGTGGCTAAACTATGTCCAATAAAAATAGATTTAGTTTCAGCCCATTTTCTGACATTTGTGTGAAAATAATCTGTCAGTGACTCAAATAAACTAAAAAACTAAAAACATTAAAACATTCCGTCAGGCGAGTGTTGTTCAAGGCCACCAATTATTGTCGCTAATATGTCGATTGGATTTTATAAGTAATCTTCCGTAGTCAGATCAGAGAGAGGAAAAACTACCACAATATGAAATCATGATTTTTCAACAATAATAAAACCCAAAAAACTTGATCAATACAATAACATCAACCACACTTCAATTAATCTCTTCCCAGTACGGGAAAGTCGTGCGATCTTTGCGTGGAACTTTAAAAAGAAAAAAAGAAAGAAAGAAAAAGGTTTTTATGCACTGCAGCATGAGTCTCGGCCTGCTGTTAGACAGGTGTATTAGAACGGGAGTCTGCGTGTCCGACAGATGATAGAAATAGTGTTTATGTGTGGTGGTGGGAGAAGTCTTATTAGAGAGTCTCTGCATGTCTATCAGGCAGCGGGGGCGGTGGGGGCGGGGGGCAGTGTGCTAGTCCTTGACTAGCCGGTAAACATGGTACTGTGCTCCGTGTTCGCTGGTGGACACCTCGAACACAAAGGCAATGCACAGCAGAGTCTCCTGGGTTTCTCTGTTCGACACCACCTGGTGGACGAGAGGAGAACAACAGACAGAGGAATTTGCAGAGGGGCCTTGATACACACACAGATTAATAGAGACGTTTGCAATTAACACACACATACACACTTGTATACACTAGGCATGAAATGATTCACTCCACCCACGATGCGATACTAGGTTCACGTTAACATTTTCATGGTTTATTTAACACAATTTTCCAGACAAATGACCAAAAACACCCCCTTTTTATATATAATTATTTTTCTCTTACACAAATCATAATACAGCTAATTTTTCAATTATCTTACAAAGATCCTGTATTGTCTTGCTGTTTGCATTGCGATATCCTATTTCTTTTTATTAAATCGACTTAAATTGTCTCCAGTTTGAATCGATTTGCAATAATAATGAGTTGCATTTTTATGGCGCTTTTCTATGCACTACGTGCCTACTCAAAGCGCTTACAATGGTTCATTCATTCATACACTGGGAGGTGAAGCGGCGAACAGTCGACGCCAGCGTCCTCACTTCCCACATTCACACACCAATGGTGGCAAGCTCACACCGACCAACTCATTGGAGGCAATGTAGGGTTCAGTGTCTTGCCCAAGGACACTTCGACAGGAGGTGGACAGGAGGAGCCGGGATTCGAACCGCCGACCCATGGATCATTGGACGACCTGCTCTACCTCCTGAGCCACAGCCGCCTTATAATAAATGAATACATGCCACACACACACACACACAGACACAGACACACACACACACACACACACACACGTGTGGATCTAGTTACTTGTAGGATGGTGAAGTTCTCCAGTACACTGTTCATCATGTACTTCTCCGGCAGGTGTTTCAGTTTGTGGATGAAGTTGATCATGTATTCACACATGGGCGAGCGGTGGATGCGGAACATACACTTCCCTCCTTCCACGCGCGCATACTCCGTCTGAAATCACACACAATTACAATAAGTGTATAAATCACATGCATTACTGACATCATGACAGCTAAACAGAATATTGTGCCATACTGTTAAGAGTTCAAACTAAAATATTGGCGCAACAATATGAATCATGGAGATAAAGATAGTAATGAGGCTATCATCTGCAGGTTTACATTGGCAATATGACATTAAAAATCAGGGCCACATGCACGCACGGCAGTGTATTATTCAGCCTGTCTGGGTGTATTGTAAAGGTGGGTTTGTCTCTGAACAAAGCAAGTTGAAAATGGAGGAGCGGATTTTCATTCTCGGTGGGAACGATCATTATGCTGCTTTAAAGAGATCACTCAACGATTTGAATCATAGCGTTTCTATTAAACATTAGGTTTCAGAAATGTGATGCATGAACTTGTGAATAATATAGAACTCAGGGGGAGTCTGGTCGATGGAGTACAGGGTTTATGTGGTTAACCTTTAGGTCAAAAGGCTCAAATTGCAGTAAATCTGAAATATATCAAGAAAAAAAAAGAGATGTAGATTGTAGGACAAAAGATACTGGTGTGTGGGCAGGGTTTGCATCCTGATTTAATCACCAATGTAAGATACAGAGTTATCTGATATCTAATATATGACTGTGTTGTGACCGGCTGATACTGTGTCATAGACAGAATGACACAGACAAATTAGCCTTGTTATGCAATACGTTTCGCAATTAATCGAATCAAAGCCAGGTGTATCGTCACATGTAGCACCTCTAACCCAACCATATCCCTTTAAAATAACATTTAAAGGTTGATTCGAGAGGTTGTCCTCTTACCTCGACCTTCTCCACCACCTGCTTGCCAAAGGAGCAGACCTTGGTGGAGACGCTGATGGTGATGTTCTCCATGCCGCTGTACTGACTGCTCACACCGTAGAACACACCGGGGCCCTCCTCGATGTCGCCGCTCAGGTCCGCCTGCAGACATGGCCAGAAAGAAGAGAGACAGCGACAGGTTAAAGTCATTGAAACAGTATTGTTTGACAGTACAATTTGAATAAAATGTCATTTAGTTTAGTCATAGTCATTTGAATAAAATGTCATAGTTTAGTCACCTGAAATGTTTTAGTTCTAGTCCAATAAATATCATTGGATTTTAGTCGACCAAAAAGTGTACACTTGGTAGCATGCTGATAGCCGATCTACAAGCATGATCTTTTCAGCATGCAACCAAACATAAAGTCAACCAAACACTAGTCCCTCCCTAACATTTGATTCTAGTTTTCAGTTTTAGTCATCATATAGCTTAGTTTTTATTTAGTTTTCGTCTGTGAAATCAACAGCCTGCAACATCAAGCTAAATGGACACACTCTTTTTCAACTTTGACACTGATCTCTCAGATGGCCAGGGCCAGCTGAGGGTCAACACTAGTTGGCAATTTTGGCATAATATAATCCTAACGTTTGATCCTTGACAGTCCTTTAGGAGTAGGGTTGTGTCACAATATAATTGTCTAATCGCAATTGTAAAGTAAAAATTTATTATTATATTATTTGTCATAATCGTGTCCATGTTGAAAAAACTTCATACATAAAATAGCGGAAATAGCTTTGTGATACGTTTTACTGTAAGCTTGTAGATCTGCTATATCTTTAAGTACAATATTTCAGTTATTTGTCATATCTGCCCTGTGCACTTTTTTATTACGAAGCCTAAAAGGCTAAATGGAATTGTAATTGCTATTCATAATGTTCCAATTTCCAATGCCAAAAAACTAAATTAAATGGATAATCGCAATTACTTGTGACAATTAATCGTAAACTTTAATGTGTAATCGTGACAGCCCTATTTACGTACGAGTGATATCATATTTGAATCAAGTGAAAATAATTTTATGCTGAGCTAATTCATCTTGGCTGCAATGGCAACTTGAGTGGCACAATTCTAACCTCTTAACCCTTGGCCTTGACAATTCACGGAAAAAACGGAATTAATCGAAAAATCTAAACCTCCCGTTAACGGAAAAAACGGAATGACAATCAATATCAGTTATCGCGGGGTCAAAAGAGCAAAAATTAATATTTTTTCGCTAATATCACTAATGTTGGATGTAATTTACCAAAAAACGGCTGAAATCTGCGTGATCGTGCGCTATCGTGCACGCGCGCCATCTCTATGTGCGTCGCTGTAAAAAATGTGATATTTTGCGATCTTTTGGGGTTGATTTGAGGTAAATTTGACTTAGTTATGAAAAATATAGCATTAGCTTAGCAATCCGGACCAGCCAAGCTATTGACTAGGGTCAAAATACTACAGGTTGTTGTTGATCGTTGAACCGGAAGTGACTTAGGAAGATCTGTCTATTTTAGCCAAAATCAGCATAATGATGCTTTCCCGCCATCTGGTGGCGAATCGAGAGAATACATTTGCAATGAATGAAAAAAGAAAAACATCTCTTCAATCCACCAGATCTTTCTTGTATGTTAAAACGATGAATTAAAAAGATGCCAATTTGTTACCCAAACCAAAAAATTGGGACTGGTAGTCTAAGGGTTAAGGAGTATGCCTTAAGCGACATAACTTTTAGGGCCAAAATTGTAATCCAATAGCTTTCGCACAACTGGTGCGTTGGTGGAGCATAGAGTGACTTTCTGAAACCAACCGCACACCGTCTAAAGGAACTGGTTTATTTAATTGGCAGCAACGTTTCAGTTCAAAGCCTTCTTCAGGCACCAAATGCCAAAATTGTGACACTGTAAATGTGATTAAAATGGCCCAGCCCTACACGGTGTTGATTTTGACAGCAAATTCAGATTATTAATAAAATTCCATTTTTATAGCACTTTTCAAGTGCTCAAAGCACTTTACAATGGTTCATTCGTTCATACATTGGGAGGTAAAGCTGCGAACAGTCGCCAGCATCCTCACTTCCCACATTCACACACCAATGGTGGCAAGCTCACACCGACCGACTCATTGGAGGCAATGTAGCCCTCTTTTTGAAAGCACCTCCTCGCCACTCGCCCTACACACTCGCCCTCGATATGCACGTTCACGCGAGGCTGCGCCTTTTAAAGTGTCGTCCGAAACCAAGCAGCCTTGAGTGGAAGTGGCTTATAAAGCCCTCAAGAGCGAGTCTGTCGATTTCCTTGTGCAGCCCTGCTTTCTGTCCGCAAGGAAACCTACAAATGTACTGTAAGTACCACCACAAATAAATGATAAATAAACTGCTCCTAAACAATCTTCATCTGATGCAGAATAGACAATGCTCCAACTGATGTTAACAAGGGCTCTTTAAAAAAAACACAATTAAATCACTAATCGAAATGACTTGTGTGACAATTAATCGTAAACTTTAATGTGTAATCATGACAGCCCTATTTACGTACTAGTGATATCATATTTGAATCATGTGAAAATAAATTTATGCTGAGCTAATTCATCTTGGCTGCAATGGCAACTTGAGTGGCACAATTCTAACCTCTTAAGGAGTATGCCTTAAGCGACATAACTTTTAGGGCCAAAATTGTAATCCAATAGCTTTCCCACATCTGAGCGAGGTGCGTTGGTGGAGCATAGAGTGACTTTCCGAAACCAACCGCACACCGTCTAAACTTGCTCAATAAAAAGGAACTGGTTTATTTAATTGGCAGCAACGTTTCAGTTCAAGACCTTCTTCAGGCACCAAATGCCAAAATTGTGACACTGAAAATGTGATTAAAATGGCCCAGACCTATGCCCATGCAACAGTGTTGATTTTGACAGCAAATTCAGATTTTTTACAAACTCACAGCGTGTCGCAGCGAGTGACACACCTGCAGACAACCAAACATCAAATTACTCGTCTTTTAGTTCTACTGGAACTCTTCTCCACTAGTCGCTCCCTAACATTTTAGTCTAGTTTTAATTTGTTAGCGAAATTGTCAGTTTTAGTCATCATAGATTGGTTTTCATTTAGTTTTCGTCAGTGAAAAAAGGTAGTTGACAAGCATTTTTCGTCATAGTTTTAGTCGACGACACTTCAACCTATTCAGTGCGTGTAGTAAGGCGTGCACTGACCCAGAACTTGACGAGGAAGAAGGCGTTGTGCGGGCCCTTCTCGTAGAGCTCCTTCAAGCCTCCTTTCTTCTCAGGGAACTTGTCGTAGATCTGCCTCACGTCCACCGACTCCAACACAGGGTCGCTGTAGCCCGGGCTCGACTGGCTGATGTGCACGAACAGGTGTTTATACTGCAATAGGGATGGACAGGGGTGGAGGGGAGGGGAGGTGGAGGAGATCGAGGTGGGGCATTTACATTAACCCATTTTGATCTGAGATCAGATTCTAAAAATGTCTTCTACATCCTGACAGTTTTCAGAAAAAGCTATGTTTCTATGTCAGTCGTTCTTCGATTTTTCAAAAATAGCAGACCTACAAGCTCGTAGCGCGCCACTCGGTGGCGCGCTATGAGCTTGTAGATCTGCTATTTTTCAATAGCTAAAGCATGACATAATGCTAACCCCAAAAGGGGTTCCCGCCCAAAATGGATGTGTCATTTTCTTCAGTGGTTTTCAAACATTTTCATATCAAGGACCCACAAATTGATGACTTATTTGGTGAAAAAAATTAAATTAAGTTCCAGGGGAGAAAAATGTAATTATTTTAAAATGTTCTGCATTTTGTCTGGGTGGTCCCCAGACGCAACTTTCATAACCAGTGAATTACTTCGTTCCAAAACGAATGCGTGTTATGTTATGCTCTGTGAAGCACTTTGGTTCGACCTTGGTCGTCGGAAATGTGCGATACAAATAAAGCTCGATTTGCTTTGATTTACCGTTTCTGAGTCTCTCTGGGTCTCCATAAAAGCAGAGTACTCCAATAACCGTAACTTCTCCGAGGCGATCGTTCTGTCTTGCCACACAGGAGCCGCTATGGCTGGGGGGCGAGCAACTGGCAAGGGCTCATAACCTGAAAACCAAACAATAAGTTACAATATAGAGACACAAGGTTTCTGCTAACCTCTAGACCATTCAAAACACAAAAACATAGAATAAGGAGATAAGAGGTTTCAGGTTTCTGCCCGACAGTAACGATATACTTACTAAACCCTGTACTTTTCCTCCTTGTATACAATTTACAATTTAGACATTCAGCAGATGCTCTTAATCCAGAGTGATTTACAGTCAGCAAGAACAACACATAGTAATACATCAAACACATAGAAATAGTCATCTAGGATCATAAGTAAGCCTATCTCCTAACAGTAGAATATCCAAAGAAAATCAATAATCTGTAAATACACTATAGGATGCCAGGTCAATAGTGACCTGGCATTGGTCTTCATAACAGGCTATCAAAATGACATGTTTAGCCTTTGCATAAGACAACTGCAAGGTTGTCAAAGCTATTGCAAGTAGGGCCAGTGCTACGGGCTAAGGTGGTGTCTGAAGAGGTGAGTCTTCAGACTAAGGCGGAAGATTGCGAGTGAGTCAGCAGTTCTAATTGAAATGGGAGAGCTTGGGAGCCAGAAGGGAGAAGAGTCTGGGACGTGTGGAGCGTTGTCCCCGATGTTTTAGCGACTGTTCTGCCAGGTTCCCTCCGTTAGCTGACCAAATCTCTTTGCAAAAAATGTTGCCTCCTAGAATAGGGACGCCAGGGCTCAACAGGTGGTTAAGCACCCAGCGAGTTGTTATTGTGTAGAAAGGACTGGCCTGTTCTAGACTCTCTTTACAAGGTGCGTCTGTGTCTGAGGCCCCAATGGAGTGGAGTTGGCAGCTGCACCAAGCAGCTGTTTGGCCCAGCATTGAAAGAAGTGACGCCACCAACTGGCATGATTAAGCAGAACAACCAGGACAGTTTCGCCAACTTTGGACACAGCTTTGTTCTCTGAAACAAGGGTTCCCAAACTGAAGGTGGGGAGCCCCAGGGGAGGGGTCCCCAGCTGCTTAACCCATTAAGACCTAAGAATGTGGGAGCTCTTGCTCTAAATGGAGTGGATTTAACTTGCACACACCATTGATGTCAACAGTTAACAGCTTGCTATGCTGCATGTGTTCATACCATACTTACGGACCAAGTACCGGTCCTGGGGCGACAGAGCTTTTACTTGTGCTGCCCCACCCTGTGGAATGCACTGTCCAAAACCCTCTGAGATGCCCCCAGCCTACAAACCTTCAAAACCCACCTCTTCAATACGGCTTAGTGTTTCCCCCCGCAATGAAGTTTTCTCATCCCCTTCCCTCTTTGGGTACTCAGAAAAGCACTATATAAACTTGAGATAAATATTATTACTACTTACTGATGGGTGGGGGAATAGGGGGCGGTAGTGAACTGTAGGGGGGCTGTGCAAACGGCTTGATGCTGCAGAAAGAACAACATAGGTGTTTAGAAACCAGAAAAATTATTATTATAAAACCAAAATTAAAGTGTGTTTGCTCCTCCTCCTCCTGGCACTTACTCCTGAGAGTGTCCAGGCTGTCCTGGGATAGGGCCAGGCCAAAACTAAAAGCAAGGGAAAAAGACAAGACATTTGAAGAATTAAAAGCATTTATCGACACATTTATCGCAGGTGGTGTGAGATTAAATCATGTTTTATCTCACACGTTTCATAAACATTTAGCAAATAATGTAAAATGAGGATGTTTTGGTGGCCATATAGCCAACCAGTTGAACAAATTGCAGATATAGTATGCATCACTTTTCCACCGGAATATCTAGATTGAGTGGCAAAACATTGAGCAGCATGGAGTGAAGCGCTTGTTGGAAATCACTCCTGCATACCAGCCATTTACAAGTTGCACATAATGCAGGAGGCAGCAGGATGTTGGCGTTACTGAAAACGAGCGCTTCCAAACTTTGACACTTCATTGAGACACTTCAGCTCAGGATTAAGAATGTCTTGACAGAAAGTACTTCATAACTGAGTGGATTTTTATGAAACAAAAACTTTGCAGATATAAAGTGGATAATTCAAGCTTTCTGTACACCTGCAATGTTGGTGAGTTTAACGTTGTTTATTACATTCAGATAGGACTACTGTTTGGATGTATGCCACTCAGTAGAGAGTAGGTACTCCCTACGATGATGTCACACATATAGCCTCTATATCTATATCTTTGCGTTTATGAAATGTCTGAGATCATTAGGGTTTTCTGAACATGTAATCTATCGCCAGTTTGACCACTTCAAATACTTTCATCTTTAATTCATCGCCGAAAATAGGCCATCTACAAGTGTACAACGCATCTCATAGATAGCCTATTTTTGGGGGGGTGACACGCTTCCATAGAAGACATAGCTGACTTCTATGGAATCCAAATGACAGATCAGTCGCGGTGAATGAGAACTTTGAAGTGTCTTTGATCCGTGCGTGTTCACGCCTCTCACCCTGACTGGCGGAGGAAAGGCCGGCTGGGTTTTCATCACGCTGGCCGAGACGATCTGTGCCGAGGAGAGGTTGGCCACCGTCTGCAACGCCTTGTCTTTGGACGCCTGGTCCTGAGAAGAGAACGGAGGGACACGACACCGAGAAAATATAGCTCGCCATAATCATGCTTTCATTCATTGTTGAGAAAATTAAGGCTGCAAGATATATCGAAAACGTACCTCCATCGAGGTCATCATCACGCAAGGTATACACTATTACATATCGCGAAAGACGGCATTTATCGAGGTAAATACATGGCATATTATTATGTCCATTTGCCACCTACTTTGTCCATCTACTTCTCCCCAAATCCAAAAGGAACATTTTATTTTCCATGCTGAATGGCAGCAGGCCAAATATTATTATTGCAATTAGGCTATGTGCAATAATGCAACTGAAAGTCAAAGTTCAGAGCCATTATATTGCCTTTTGTTAGTCTATATATTTGTTGAATGAATGTGTCTTTAATTTGCTAAACTTAACCTGAAGCAAAAAGTAACTATATACAGCGCTATTTTTTATCGGTATCAAGGTATTCAACATTATCAAATATCGCATGCTTCTCTAATATCGTGCAGCCTTAGAGAAAATGTTCCATGGCATACCAAAGCTAATTAACAAACAGCCAGCCAGTCAGTCAGCCAACTAGCATCATTTTCACAAAGTTGCCATAGATTTGGAGAACAAGGGGTACATGAGAGAGAGAGAGAGCAGGGATGAAAGCAGGACAGAATAGCGTTGACATGGAGGGAATGGCACAATACAGATGGAGGCACCTCCAAGACCAAGCTAGCAGGCTAGCATTATTAAGCATATTAAGCTAGCCATCACCAGTAAGTAATACAATACACAGCTTTTTCTAATGGCGCTATATTAATAGCAGCAGCGGGGTTGGGACGGTAGGACTAGCAGCGACACATTCTGCCAAACAACAACTGCTATGAGTGCAAGAGCCTGAAGCAAAAAGGACGGTAATCAAACCGAAACTTACCAAGTTCATGGCCTAAGTAGACAAAGAAGACACACATTATTCATTAATGGATTTCGCAACAATGGGAAGAATCATCAGGTGGATCACACGGTTAAGCAGAAGCTAATATGGAAGAAAGACTTTCCTTGCATAATATAAAAGCTCTTTGAAATCATATAGCTGCACTCACTGGCACTGTACACCGAACCATGTAACCCATTTAGACCCGAGGCCGATTCTACAAACGTCTTCTAAATCCTAGCGGTACTCTGAAAGACCTATGTTGCTATGGATATCGTTGCTGTCGGGCAGAAGAAACCTCTCATCTCCATATGTATTTGGTAAATTACTGCCTTACTGGATCACACTACAGTGCCACACAAAAGCAGCAGAACCTCGCGCTCGAAGCGTGGTGCGCCGATGCGTTTTGAGCTTGTAGATCTGCTACTTTTGCATTTGAATCCCTGAAGGTAAACAGTTTTGGACGCATGAGGTTTCCATCTGAAGGAAACGATATTGCGCGGAATCCGCGGATGCTTTCAACGAGTTAAAAGGAGAATACCATGCTAGAAGGCTTTCTTACCTTTATTTGTAGTTGTTACGTCCCCACCAAAGAGGTCCAGGTGTTATTTTGTGCAAAAGTGCATTATTGGCTATTTCCCCTAATATAAGCCATCAATGGGGGTTGGGTTTTTGTGCTAATTCGCTTATTTCCATCAAAATAAGTAGTAAAGTGTGCCGCTTGGGATACTACCGTATTTACATTATGAAGAGTGGATATATACAAAATAAATAGATTTTTGAGCGATGGAAATAAGCGAATTATCACAACACCCCATAGCCCCATTCAATTCAATGCAATTCATTGAGGGCTTATGGTAGGGGAAATAGCCAATAATAACACCTGGACCTCTTTGGTGGGGACGTAACAACTACAAATAAAGGTAAGAAAGCCTTCTAGTATGGAATTTTCCTTTTAAACCTGATAGCCAGGAGGTATACAGCAGGTTATATGCTACTAAACTGAAACATGGAAGCATGGACCAGCAAACTTCTTCGAATATCATCTGTCGGGTGGAAACCTTATATGTCCAAAACGTTTACTTTTCAGGATTCAAATTAAGATCGCCTGAGGAGTTTTCAGAGTAAAAGCTGCCATATCTGCGTGGATCTTGTTTGTGTCCGAGCATAGGCATGGCTGAGGCATGGTAACTCCCCGCCTGCCTGAGATTGGTCTACTGACACTGGCCGTCTTGACTGTCCTCCGAGACGCGAGGTTACTCCGTGGTAAGATTCTATTTTTGTAGAAGAGGCAAACTAATATCGTTTATGCCGTTTGCTTTGATTGAATAATTGATTGAACACGTATGTTGTACTATGATTTGATTTGGGTTTGTTCTAAATAAAGTGTTAGTGTTGATTATCGTGTATTAATCTAATTATAGTAAACTAATACTATTACACTAAAAAGGATAAAGATGAAAGGAAAATAGACCTTTTTATAGTACAAATAATGTTTCAAGTTTACACATATAAACAAATTACACAATAATCAACAAACACTTTATTTTAGAACACACCCAAATCAAATCATATTATGGCGTCAATTATTCCATGAAAGCAAACGGCATAAACAATATTAGTTTGCCTCTTCTACAAAAATAAAACGTACAAGTTAGCGTTCTCTTCTCTTGCATCATACCATACTACCCATACTTCCCACCACGGAGTAACCTCGCATCAGACTATCCAGCATATCCACCTCGGCGGTAGGCCAATCACAGGCAGGCGGGGCGTTACCATTCAGTACATCGGGCACTTGGCTGTTCTTCTCCTATGTACCTGTAGGTGTGAAAAGACTTGTTTACAGGATTCAACTTTAAAAAAATCAAACGCAGCAGATCCATGAGCTCGAGCTTGCAGGTCTGCTATTTTGGACGCTTTTGTGTGATGCCGTCATGTGATCAAGTAGGGCCTTCATTTACGGAAAAACTGAAAAAAAGATAGATTAATATGGAGATAAGAGGTTTCTGCCCGACAGCGACAATGTGTATCTATTAGGTTATTAAGTAGGGGGGGCAGAAAACACTTTTGGCATGAAATCACAATGCCAGAAGAAATCAGAAGTTCCTGAGACAGAGAAGATAGGGAGGGGTATAGTAGGGGGGGGTGGGGGTTTAGAGGGCATGTCCTGGAGCCAGAACACAAAAAGAAAAGGAATGTTTGTAAAAGTCAAGACAGAGATCTGTGTGTGGCTGTGTGTGAGGGACAGTGCAAAACCAATCTTCCACCGTGTGCGTGCATGCGTGTGTAAATGCATGCATTCCTTTGCATGCTCACAGCCATGCGTACAGTATTCTTCTTAGCCTAAAACCTCGCTTGCTACTGAACCACCACCATGCGATATAATTAAATGCTACCAGCCTGCTGAAATCTAGTGACATATTAACATGCAAGGACAGCAAAAGAAATCATAAAGAAAGAAGAAGAAAAAAATCCACTCCAGCGGTTTAGGTCAGCCAACAACACCAACACACAAACACACAAGCGCCAAGCCTGCTGCAAAGCAAGCATGGAGGCAATGAAAGCGACCCGGGGAACAGCCAGGGACACTTGTTCAATGACAGCGACCCGGGGAACAGCCAGGGACACTTTTTCAAATACATCCAAAACACCTTCCAGTTTGGTTAGTTCAGTGGTTCCCAAAATGATCGGCTATTTTCACTACTTATTTGTTTTCTAATTAATGGAATTTCTTTTGATTATTGTTTTAATTCATGACGTTTTATAATAAGATGATTGAAAAGGAAATGTGGGAAACCAAAAAATTAAGGGATATTTACTCGTAACCCATAAAAATGGGTCCCGACCCATTGTTTGGGAACCAGTGGGTTAGTTTAAAAGGATATTTAAACATTTGGTCATTTTATCATCTACTCAGGCTTATATGAACTGTGAACACCCCAGACAGTTTTTAATTTGCTCCATTCGTAAAATAACTTAGATATCTGATATTCATTTTAGCGTGCGTGCGTGCATGCATGCGTTTATGCAGCGTTGTTCTTTTCATATTCTACACCAAATCAGTCACCAGTCACCAGAACCTAGGACGGGTGTTTTCAATTAATCTTACATGGAGTTTGTATAGAGCGTCGCAGTCCCACCCCCTTTAATGACGACGCCAGGCCCAGGAAATGATTCCCAATGCATTTTTCCCCATAGACATTTCAAAAGGTTACGCCGCGGACAAAGCCAACTCGAGTCGTGACAACTCATGACAACAAACACAATATTTTGGACCAAACAAATAATTACAAAGAAGAAAAACAACAAAAAAAGTGTTGTAACCTGCCGTTTTTTTCTTCTAATTATTTGTTCGGTGTTTGTTGTCATGATTCGTCAATTGGCTTTGTCCGCGGCGTAAACGTCTTAAAATAAATACTTTTTGAAATGTCTGAGGAAAATGAACGGAGAATCATTTCCTGGGACCTGGTAGGGGGCGGGACTGCGACGCTCTATAGGGAGGGGGCCGGGGAGCTAAAATGAATATCAAATATCTAAATACTGAATCGAGCAACTTAAAAACTGTCTGGGCTGTTCACTTAAGCCCGAGTAGACGAGAAAATGACCAAAAGTTTGTGTTTGAAAGTGAAATATCCCTTTAATGGAGCCATGTCAAAGCCTGCAACGAAGCAGCGTGCCTCGCTTCCACCTCACTCCCCCCTCGCTCCTCAACCTACCAGGTGCTGCTTCACCCAGTGGTTCTCAAAGGGGTCCTCCAGGGGCTTCCATTGGCTCCCCAGCTTTAAATGATCGATAAATTGGGATTAGGAAACAAGTGGACCCTTACAAGTATGTATCTCAGAGAGTGTACAAACGTTGCAGGGCTGTCACGATCATGACATTTTTCTGATTATTATATCCTAGATCTAGAACGAGTGGTACAAGTGAAAAAAAATCACAACTCATTTGTCCTTTAACTGTCGCTCAAATAACTGCGATTAGCAATTTCATTGCGTTCATAATGTCTGAACGTTATGAATAGAAATGACATGTCTGTCTGGCTTTTAGGCTTCATAAACAATAGATATGACAAATACCTTAATAAAATAATGTAATAAAAACATAAATAGTCAAATAGCTGTGTTTTGAGCTTGTAGATCTGCCATTTCCAATTTGTTTTTCAACACGAAATGAGTATGACGATTATGAAAAGTATTGTGATTATCTCAAATGATTGCGATTAGGTGATTATGAAATTGTGACAGGCCTACAAACATGAGTGTAAAAATCATCTGTACACTCCGGACTTATTTACTTACACTCCTGAGTTACTGGGTGTCCTTGACAAAAAATAAGAAATGTTTGAGAACCACTGGTTTAGCAGAACTCTCTCTGTGTCGCTAACACTCCCCATTGAGTGTGGTTTAGCAAGCAGAACTTTTTATTTTAATTAGTCAATCTACAGTTCCACAACTGACTCTAGGCCCCAACAAAACAGAATAACTACGGAGGCTTGAGGGGAAAGGCTGGGCTAGGGCTGGGCAATACAGTCCAATATTATATCCATATCGTGATACGAGACTAGATATCTGGGATTTGGGATGTTGAAATAACGTCATGTGGCACAAGTATTTTACTGCTTTACTGGTTGCAATCACTTATCCCCAATTTAAAAATGTCATAATAATAATAAAAATGCCGATCTACAAGCTCAAATGTGTAGATCGTAAATCTTTAATTACAAACTAAAACAATATTATCACAATATGATATAATCGTTACGACATCGATAAAGGCCGTTTCAGACGGGGAGCGAGTGACACAGGCGTTCTCGCCTGGATCAGCGACAGGTCACCACAATCCAGGTCTTGTCAAACGCCCTTCAACTTGACGCTATGCTCGATAACAGGCTTGATAAGCGCAAAGCGTATTGATACCGGGTACTCAATAAGCTTGTTATCGGGTTTTACCGGATATCGCGTAAATAATCACCCTCCTTTCATTGAAAATGTATTACCACGGCACGTCAGTCTCTTCCCGTCTGAAAAGGCCTTAACGAGTTATTTGTAATGTTGATAAACCCTGTGATATTTGATTTCGGCCATATAGTCCAGCCCTAATTTGGGCCAAAAATAAATAAACCAAAAAATAAATAAAAAGGGGGGCATAAAGCAGTATGGGGGCAAGCAGGGCAGCGTCAGTGAGCATGTGTACCTTGAGCTTAGACTGAATCTCACGAGACTTTCTCCTGGCCAAGACTTGCAGGTGACTAGAGACCTGAAGATAGACAGCAGGAAAGGGAAGAAGAGTGCAGGAAAAGAAGAGGAGGGAAGAGAAGGAGGTGTGTGACCACGGGGGAGGGGGGGGGGGGGGGTTGGGGGAGAGAGAGAGAGTGTCATTGGGTTGTTGCACCCACCTTGATGCCCGCCTGGTATTCTCTCACCCTCTTGCGCGCCAAAACCTGAATGTGACTAGACACCTGGAGGTGGGGGACACGGTTATATACCCACAGGACAACAGAGAATAGATACATATATCATGTATGCATAGGGCTGTCACCATTACACATTTAAGTTTACCATCAATTGTCGCACAAATAATGATTTAACCCATTTAGGCCTGACGTCGAAATTTCTAAAATGTCTTTTAAATCCTGTCAGGATTTGTGCCACATTTTCACGATTTTTTTCAAAAATAGCAGACCTACAAGCTCGTAGCGCGCCACTCGGTGGCACGCTATGAGCTTGTAGATCTGCTATTTTTCAATAGTTAAATTATAACATAATGTCCCGCCCAAAATGGGTTAATTGCGTTTTTGGCATTCGAAATTGGAACATTACGAATATATAATAGATAAATAAAATGTGCACAGGGCAGATTAACTGCAAATAACTGAAATATACCAAGAAATTGACTTTTTTTTTTTTTACAAATGTTATACTTAACAAAATAGTGGAAGTGGCTGATCTACAAGCTTACAGCGTGCCATGACCGTGTTATAAGCTTATAGATCTATTTCTGCTTTTTTATGAACATTTTTCAACATGGACACGCACACGATGACAAAATATTCCGAGGACCTCAAATAATTGCAATTAGATGGTTATGTAATAATTGTGACAACCATATGTATGGATTCACACAATGCAAAAATATCTACTTCTTGTTGCTGTCAGGTAGAAAACCTCTTATCTCCACATTATAACGGTTTGTGTTTTCTTTTTTTTTGCTCTTTGTGTAAATTAACGCCCTACACGATCGTACTACAGCGTCACAAAAAAGCGTCAAAAGTAGCAGATCCAACATTGAACAAGGTTGAAACTTGACGATTTGAGCTTGTATATCTGTTACCATGTTTTATTTAGTTTTTACATGTGATGTTTCCACCCGACAGAGACAATAGAATATCTTTAAATAGGGGTGCAACAGTTAATATAACTAATCAATTAAAATCTATTGGAAAACATATTCATTATATATATATAAAAAAAAAAAAAAAACAGAAATACAGATGATTGAGCTACAGGTTCACCATTTGTGTGAGACACCGTCGATATAGAAAAAGATGATTTTGAATCGAAGATAACAAGACAGTTGCAGCCCTGATATACATTAAAAATACAGAACATGTACACAAGCACAGCTCCATTTATGTTAGAGGAACCCCCATGTTTATGTTGATTATAAGAGCATGGTGTGGTGTGCTAAAGTGTTGAACTAAATAAATGCTTGTTTTCCGTCCATACCTGTTTGCGTGTGCGTGTCTTCCCCGTGCGTAGCTTGATGTAGCGAGCTATCAGCTCATTGCGACCTATAGGAGAGAACAGAGGACTGTCAGCAGGGTGCACTTCTAGCAAATGACCACAAGGAGGGGCTGGCTGAACATGAGCAGAGGCGGGACATTGTGCTTTTTGCCATCTCAGCAACTTGGCTGCAAGCTCCCTTTGTGTGTGTGTGTGTGTGTGTGTGTGTGTGTGTGTGTGTGTGTGTGTGTGTGGTTTTGTGTGTGTGTGTGTGTGTGTGTGTGTATGGTACAATTCTTATGAGAATTTGAGAAATCGACACCGTGAGAACAATTTTCCCGGTCCTCACAAGATAAATTTGTTTTATGGTTAAAACTTTTATATAACCTTACATAAGGTTTAGGGGTTAGGTTTGGAGCCATGTTTGATTTATACCTAGTAGCGCGGCAGTGGTGTGCACAGAAAAATAGTCTATTTTCACAACAAGACGCTGCGCAGTGTATAGGTTGTAGATGGTCTATTTTCGGGTTAAAAGTTCCACAAAAAAATAAAAGGCACAAATGGCCTTAATAAAATCACTGTCCTAAAATGATGGATGTCCATTGTCCTCGCAAGTATAGTACTACAAATGTGTGCGCGCGTGCATGTGTGTGTGTGTGCGTCTGTGTGAGCACAATCTGCAGGAAGTAGACGGGTTTTGTAAGAGAAATGTGATAACAGAAGGTCTTTTCTATGAGAATGCAGAGCAGCATGAGAGACAGAGAATGGTGATTGCATAAGAAGGCCCGACAGAGAGATAGAGAGGCGAGCCGGTTGAACAGGTCAGTAGAGCAGCAGACTGCATGGTGCACCAGAAGAGGAGACATGGGAAAGTCTACATGCCTCTTAACCCATTGAGACCAGATTCTACAAATTCTTCTAAATCATGCAGTTTTCTGAAAAACCCTATGTTTCTACGTCAGTGGTACTGGTTCTCAAACTATTTCCCCAAACATTACTACGTACTTGCTACTTGCCCTAGCCTCGACTTTTTATGTAGACATATCACGCTATAGTTTATACGCATAGTTTCCTTATATAGAAATGTCACTGTTGGGTTCTTAGCTTACATATGATTCTTGATGACTATTTTCCTCCTATATACAGGTTTAATGTTTGTTTTTAATTCAATGTTTGTTTGTAAAACACCATTGACAATGAAGGGATCACTTTAATATATTAGCGCCCTTCACTTCACACTGGTGTGATTATTTTGTTATGTATTTGATGTATTACCATGTTTTGTTCTTCCTTACTGTAAGGTAGTCTGCTAAATGCCTAAATTGAAAATTGTCATGTATTCGGCCGCCGACCCCCATCTGAAAATATGTTGTTCCAGGGGCATTTTATTATTTTACTCATGTTCTATAAATTAATCAGATTTATCAAATAACAGGCACATCAATTGATTAATACAATAACTGTTGGCTGCAACCCCATCTAATTTGTATTTTTCATGCCATTTATCCAGTGTTAAGTAATTTTACTGATCCCACAACAAAAACGTCAATTAGATCACTTTCAAAACAGTTTGAGAGTTGGATGACAAATTCCTGAAATTCCTGAAGTTTTGCTGTGTGAGACTCAGTTTTCACTTTTCATATGACATCATGGGTCAGTCCTTGTTATCCACTCTCTATTTAGTGTGTGCGAGAGTGAAGTTCTCATCATCCAGCATCACCTGTTGTCAAGTTGAGTACAGAGCAAACCTTGTTAAATTCTTTGCCGGGGAATTCTTCAAAATAATGGCACTAGAGTGCCAGCAGATGAGGCAGAATTTACTCTGAAAAGCCCCACCTTACCCCCCAAAACCGGAAGGCATAATCTTCCGTTCTTACCTCACGCTACCTCGTCTTATGTCTCTCTAGAAGCGTTAATATTCCTAACGAGATGATTGCTGAAGTCAGAAATGAAGGCAGAACATTACCCTATTGGTCAAAACCATGGAGAGCGTCGTAGATTTAAATTTATGAGCCACTTTTGTCGGCCCATAAACAAGGAAGTGAACGGCAGTGCGCATGTGCGAAACACAAGGAGATCGTTGAAGGAGGAAAGGATATCAATAAAAAGGACCTAAAGACGTCTATACACGTCCAAGGCACCCCGTGGTGTATACACGTCATTAGCAAAATTCGTGTTAAAATCAGCAAATAAAAAACATTGCCATCACCACCACTTGTTCTCCGAAACTAAAATCAATATTTGCTGTCAAAATCAACACTACAGTAGGAGAGGACTGGACATTATATGGTTAACACATATCCCCATACATGGCCGGTCCAGAGTGCCTGATCAGCTGTTTTTTTCTCCGCCTACCACCCCCCCCCCCCCTCTCCCCCCCTCACCTGATGAGCTGCCTGTGTCCACTCTAACTGGTAGGCTGGTCACTCACACACAGATGCTATGGGGATGACCGCAGCTAAAGCTAGGTAAAGAAAATCCCACAAATCCTGGCAGCGTACCCGCCATGTGTATGGGACGATTGGGATTGGGCATAACGACTAAATTGTGTGATAATGAAAATAAAAGTCCACCAGGCCAAAAAAAGAATCGGCCACTTCATGCCATTGCAAGTCTTTATTTCTCTCCCTTTCTCTCTTCCACTCGAACAAATACACTCCTCGTCCTCACACAAACACACAGTCACTGATGCTCATCGTTTATGGGAAGTGGGACAATGCTGCTGAGAGTTGGGTCACGACAGGCTTAGTCACTCACATCCAGAGAACAGAACAGAATTCCCCAACATCTACAGGGGGGCTGACTCACACTCACAGGCCCAGCAGCACACTACGTTTCACTAAACTGAACACAAGGCACCCTCCTCCAATGATCTACCAACAAACCAAGACTTATACCAGAGGCATAAGGCCCCATTAAAAGGCCTCTAGAAGCTGCAGGGCCCCTTAACCCATTTAGGACTGAGGTCGATTATAAATTAAGAAGAAAAAAACTCCTTCTAAATTTTTTCTTTTTTCTAAAAAACATCAAATATTTATTTAAAAATTCTCAAAATGTAATGTTTTTATGTATACTGAAGAACAAGAACCCTAAAAGGGGTTCCCGTCCTGAAGGGTAAAAATGCCAAAAGGGGTTCCCGTCCTGACTTAACACTGAAGGAGAGTTTCAAGGCTTTCTTATCTTTCGTTGTAGTTGTTAGGTCCGCAACTAAGTAGTCCAGGTGTTATTTTGTGCAAAAATGCATTATTGGCTATTTATTTCCCCTACCCCACCATAAGCCCTCAATGGGGCGCTGGGTTTTAGTGCTAATTCGCTTATTTCCATCGCTCGAAAATATATATTTTGTATAAATCCTCTCTTCATAATGTCAACAGTACGTGTAGCGTCACACTTAGTAACGCCGTTGCTGTTCCAGCCGCAGAGCGTGAAGTCTTGTCTATTGCGAGACTTCGAGGTAATTGTTATTTGTGCAGCATATCAGGTACCATCAATAAATAAAAATATGATCTAGATGCTCACAACTCATTACACGTGTAGAACCTGGTGAACTTGTAGATCAGCTATATTAGCTACAAGCTTTTCATCTGTAATGACATGCACAAAATAGTTTGTTCGATTAACTGTTGCAATCCTAATGGGAACTGGGAAGACCATTAGGCTACATTTTCATCATGTGAAATATAATTATCAACAACAAAAAATAGCGCCTCAGAGAGAGAGAGAGAGAGAGAGAGAGAGAGAATGAATGAATGAAAATGAAAAACACAAAGCATAGCGTGGTTTGGAACCATTTCATAAAGTTTGAGAAAAGAAAACGATGGTGAAAACAGCAGTATGACTACGAGCAACATGCTAGACCACTTCAAAACAGAAGTGATCCATCATGCACAGGGTAAAGTACACAATGTGGAGACAGAGCTACTGGACTTCAGAGACGTACGTTTCCCCAGGAAACGATTCCATTAGTATGGTGTTATAGTTAACCACTTAAAAGGAGAAGTTCACCCCCAAAACAAATGACACATTCCTAAGCCAGAAAAGATATGCCAGCCAGAGACCCCCATAACAGAAGATTTACAGCTCTAGCAGTGATTTTCAACCATTTTCTTTTCCAAGGATCCCCCAGTTTGACATGCATTAGCCCACAGGCCCCCATTTAATGACATGTCTATGTCTGGGATCCTAATTTATATTGTAAGTGTCTAAGTGACGGGTCCATTTGGCTCAATTTGTACACTCTCAGAGTTACTGACCCATAAGGGTCCATTTGGTTCCT
This sequence comes from Protomyctophum parallelum, assembly GCF_964188405.1. Taxonomy (NCBI): domain Eukaryota; kingdom Metazoa; phylum Chordata; class Actinopteri; order Myctophiformes; family Myctophidae; genus Protomyctophum; species Protomyctophum parallelum. The sequence goes on along the minus strand of NC_139705.1, from coordinate 16,491,653 downwards.
ATCTATCTATCATTTAGCTGGGGAGTGGGGTACCCCCTGGAACTCCCTCAAGGACCCCTGGGGGTCCCCGGACCCCACTTTGAGAACCACTGGGGGAGGAGATTCAAAGAGTCTCCTACTGACGATGACCCCGTCATCAAATTATTGTTTCGGCTTTTGTCAGCGAAAGCTTTCCTCCACAATAACGGAAAACACAATAGTACAGAGCCCTGAGGGACCCCATATGGTCAACCATATGGGCTTTAAGTGGTTAATGGCCTCTGTTTTCCCAGACAGGCTACCTGTGACCTACCGAACTCTCTCTGTGTGTGTCTGTGTGTGTGTGTGTGTGTGTGTGTGCGCGCGCACGCTGGGGCAGTCCGTGCTGACGTCAGAGTGCTGTTCAGCAGCAGACCATATGCTCAACAGACTAGATTGATACCAGAACACGTTGACAATGTTATGTTCATCCATCTTCCTTAATAGAGATATGTGTAGACTAACCTACAAGGAGCCAGTAGTCTGTGCGGGGTCGGGCCGATAAAAGGTTCTCAACAGGCCTGACAATAAGGCCCGGCCCTAACTGGGCCGGCCAGAACATTTACCATACTTTTAGGCCCGGAAAGGTTCCGGGCAAAGTCAGGCATCCAACAAGCTTCGAACTGAGCAGATTGGACCTTCTGTTCCAGAGATAATGGCCAAAACATCTTGAAAACGCAAGCGTGGAAGAAAAAGCTCAACACAATACTAGTCGATCACACAAGTGATCTAGTCTAGTCGGTGCACGAAACAACGTATTTTGGGCCGAACAAATAATTACAAAGAAGAAAAACAAACCTGCCCTTTTCTTCTTCTTTCTAATTATTTGTTAGGCCCAAAAGAATGTGTTTGTTGGCTTTGTTCGAGGCTTATAGATCTGTAAATAAATACTTTTTGAAATGTCTATGGGGAAAATTAATGGGGAATTATTTTGCGGGACCGTACCCACGTAAATACGCTTGCGTTGTTGCCCCTCGACTTCTCCACACGTAAAAATAAAATAACGCAGGTCTCATTGAAAATTAATTACTAGGCGTGTGAATCGCTGCCCATCTGAAAAGGCCTTTAGGCTGCACCGTTAATAATAGAAAAAAACATATGTATCGTATGTTTTTGTAGCAAGAATTCTGAAGAGGGTGTGCTGTTTTTTGTTAAAACAATCACTATATTATCTGGGTCAGTGTGTGAGGAGAGAAGCTGGTGATGTGTCTGCTGATCGATCACACACAGATACAGACACACACACACACCCACGAGAAAATAAAAAATATCAGATGTGCCGTCTGTTTTTTTAGACGGCACTTGCCTCGTGTATCCATGTACGGGCAACACGGGGGAATCCGCACAGCGTGTGATGTCACTCGCGGCTCACGTCGGCTCATGCTACATATGAGCTGATGCTACGTAGTATGCTATTACACTGGTTCCCAAAGTAACTTTTAGACCGAGAAGAGAAAAGAGAAAGTTGATGTCTCGCCGGGACCCAAACTATAGCAAATCTACAAGCTCACAACGCTTGACTAGGCTTACACATTTGTTTTCTAATTTATGGAATTTCTTTTACATCTCCATGAAATGACTGAAAATAATGTAATGATGAAATAATGTTTTGAAGTAATTAAAAACAAAATGCAGTTAACAAAAAATAAAGGGACCCATACGAATTTGTCCGTGACCCACAAATGGGTCCCGAGTCCCGACCCAGTCTTTGGGAACCAGTGTTCTATTACGTTGCTGCTGCAGAGCCTCAGAACCAAGCTGCATTGGTGTAAACAAACAGCTGTGATAGGAATGAGAACGGAAGTGGCTAAGCACGCACGACTGGTCTAGCCCTAGGTCATAGTGCGTCACACCGCCACCTAGCCACTGGCATGCGCACTACAGCGTTTTCAATCACTGTCGCGCCTCCGTCTAAACGGCACTTTGTCCTGTTCTCTAGAGACCATTGCCACCTTAATGTGGCCTTAGTTGACCGCTCTATTACTCGGTCTGGTCCTTTTTCCCCCTCACCACCTATGCTCTCAATTGGAAATAGCCAATATACAAGCTCCACGACGCAACACATTATGAGCTTGTAGATCTGCTGTTTTGGCCACAAGTTCACCCCAGAACAGGGGCGCTAGCTACTTTACGGCTCACGTGGAAAGCAGCACAGGGAGGAGGCAGGCTCTAATATGCTGCTAACGTGGTGAGAGAGCGCGGGTCTTCATTATATTTCAAAGTTGAAAGGAGTCCATCCGTCCAGGCCGAGCAGTGTTGTGTGCGCCTCCGTCTAAGTTTGCCATCGCTCATTTATGGACACGGAAGGGTGGGGGAGGTGGTCCACACACACACAGCGCGCAGTGAGCCCGGCACTTCCACAAAAGGAGAAAATGCCGGAACGCTGAAACAAACCTTCCCTTTCTGTCGCATGGGATCACATATCCCCGTCACTCAGACACATGCGCACGCGCACACACACACACACACACACGCACACACACACACACACACACACACACACACACTCGTGCGGTACAGGCTGCTGCACGCAGGAATGCCATCCCTCAGCCAAGGGAAGTATGCTAGGAATGTTGGCCACCGGCCAAGGCCTGCATTACAGTAGGAGAAAAAGAAATATGGTCAAAATAAACCAAAGCTCTACTGACAGTTAACATCGTGGACACCCCCAACCCCTACCCCACCCCTCACCTCCCAAAAGAAAAACCTCGACAAGCATTACGTCTGGGTCTGAACCTGGAGCAAGGCTCCTGGTGTCACACCGGTGGTGGTATGCCTTCTAAATCCACCGGCTTTTGGACCCACTTAAACCGACTTACTTGACAGGGGTCCCCAGCGAGGGCTAGCATTTCACTGTGCATCAAACCCCGCCCCCCCCCCCCAAAAGAAAATAGGCGATCGACAAGCTCGCAATTTTCCCAGAATGTTCTCCTCCAGAACAGCGCGGTTACTTCGGAATTCATGTGGTTAATCAAGCGCCTAGGTTACCTTAGGGAGGGTGGTGGCCCTGACCATTCAACCGGCTCCGTTTGACTTATGGCAGCCACATGATGTTTACGTGTCGGCCCTAACATGTCTGCTAGCCTTAACCTTTGCCCTTTCCCAGTGCCCAATGCCCTCAGCGACCTCAAAGATAATGGCCCCTCTCTGGTCTGAAATACTTGCTAGCACACAATACTTCTCTGGCACACAAAAGGGAACCGAAGTCCCCTTTTTCCGCCAAAATATTTTATATGTTCAGGATTCTTGGAAAACTTGGTGCTTTTTTGCGAACCGGCCCGTTACTGGATTCAATGTCAATGAGTTAATTAATAGTTTCCCCAAATAACCTTTTTGAGCATATTTGAAAGAGAAACTCGATCGATTAGTCACCCCATGGAGACCTTAATTGACATTTTATTTTTGTCGCATTTCTAAGCCAATAATTTGAAGAGACTATTTAGCCTGATTTCCACTGCCATGGTCTAAACACCACTCCACTCCAAACCGCCGTTTCCACTCCAAGGAATTGGGCCGAGTCACTGAGTGTTGTCAAAGTGGTACTAAATGAGTACCTAAAAAGTACCCACTCCAGGGTTAGGCTAAGCGGGGCCAAACACTTCATAATGATTGATCACTCACTGACTTTTTATTTAGACCGCGATCATAGTTGCAATACATTATATAACCTGTGTGGTGTGGTGCTAAAGCTGCAGTCGAAATCCAGGTTGTGTGTCTCCATAGGGAACAAAGGAGGCACTCTGTCTCCATAGGGAACCACTGCTGGTCATCAAATTATTGGCTTAGAAATGCGACAAAAACAAAGAAATATCCATGAATGAACCATTGACTCCAGCACCACACCTCCCTTGCCAGGGGTCTCAGTCCTGTGTGTTATTTTGAAGAAGAAATTCGACCTGCTTGAACCGGAAGTAGTATTCAGCCATTTCCGTGCCAGTGGGTCCCCTTTGCTTTTGTCATTAGCGCCAATATCAGAACCGCGAGGTCGCGCTGAGTTTTTATTATTGAGCTCCTATATCAATCGCCAATAACCTCACTACATCACCTCAATATCAGCCTCAATTACGCCAAAAACGCAGCTAAAGATGGCACTTATAATGGGAGTGGACGGAGGGGAAACATTGGAATCGCCCACCATAATGGAAGCAAGCATTACATAGCGACGGTGGTTAATATCAGCGATAACTTTCTGAATCAATAGTAATCAATATTACTCGTCATTGGCATAGCTGGGTTTTAGGCCCTAAAGACGAGGGGCTTTTTGCCTTTATTGATAGTTACAAGTGAAGACAGACAGGAAAGAGGGAGAGAGACATGCAGCAAAGGTCGTCATGAGCAGGACTCGAACACGCAACGCACTGTCAGGGCAGAGTCTATATGTGGCATGCGGCGTGCGCCTGGACCACTAGGCCAGCGATCGCCCATGTACAGAATATCTAACGTGGACATGAGGCAGATGAGATGTGTGCTGCAAACACATGTACGCTTTGTTGGAATAACTTGGACGAAAAGGAGGAGCTGCTATTTTAAGTCTGCAACACATTCATGACAGATTACGTACTGCTTGAGAAATGCATGACATACATTTTACTCACTTTCATTTTACACAAGCAGAGATAAGGATTACTGTTGCCAAACTTTTTCTATTTTTTTTACTCTGCAAGGCTTAACACATGCTTGCACAATTAACACTTTGTTGAAAAATGTGGATCTAATTCACACCAGCAGTTTTCCCATTTGAGCTCTTATTTGAAAAACCACATTTCCAGTCTACCGGAAGTAGTATTATCCTTGGAAGCTGAACGGAGCCTGGACAGGCCTTGTTTACAATATGAATCCAAACCGGGGCACTGGAGAGCTCCACATCGTCGGCTCTGTACAAAACGCTGTTTTGACCAAAAATACCATCTGGGACAAGGAATAGGAGATACAGGCGATTGAAAGAAACAGATAGAATGGATTATTATGGCGACGACGATCTAAGATGGACGATCCAGTGCTGTGACAACAACATAGCTAGCTAACCGGCTAACGTAAGTAGCATTATGGATCGATCGATCGAATGCACTATAAAAGCACAATTACCATTAATCAACAGCAATGGCGGTAAGCGTAGTATAAAAAAATAGGCTTCAATTGACCTACATCTACGGCAATGGCGGTGAAAGAATTAACACTTTGAGAGCCCAGGGTCCGTTGGAACCAGTATTCGGTGTGCCCAGCTATCTGCAGCTTCAGAGCCCACAGGACTCCATCTTAATTGTGCAGATAGCATAGCATCTAACCACCCGCGGGAGGATCGCTGACCACCCGAGGCATGATTACTTCTAACGCGACTGGCTACGAGAACGCGATCAAAGAACACAATCTTTGGTTAGAAATGGAATCATTCAGAGTTATTAGCATCAGAAGATTTTGCCTCCCGTCCATCAATAGCTCATACAACACAAAGAAGACCTGTAGACCTAAACCTCCTTTGGGTTCTCTGGTAATGTATTTCTAATCCCCAGTTTAGTCATCTTTTATCATGCTTATTAAGATGATTTTTTACTCTTACTGTATCTGTATCTCTTTTTTCCGTCCCGTGTTCCGTCACTGCAGTATTACCACGACAACCAGATATCCCCCGCGGGATCATCAATAAAAAGGTATATCTATATGTATATTGTGTCCCTTTAATATCTGGAACAAAGCCAAGAATCCCAAGCATTGATTTACAACGGAGAGGCAGACTTATGCTTGTGGACTTTGACCCAAGTAGGGGGAGCTGTGGTAGGGAACGTAGAGATAAGGTCTGCATATTTAATCCATTAAGACCGGGAACGCATCTATCACCTTAGCTTTTAACCACTTTAACCATTATTTTAAACTTTAGCTGTTGAAAAATAGCAGATCTGCCATTTCTGAAAAATCTTGAAAATGTGGCGCAAATCTTTGAATATATATTCTTTCACAGCAAACGTTATTAACTCAAATCTTTGCTTCTGGGGGGTCCCTAGAACAACATATTTTCAGATGGGTGTAGGTGGCCAAATACATACTGTATATCTTCGGGGCTCCTTGACATGAAAAGGTTTGAGCATCACGGACGTAAAAAACATAAAAGATTTTCATAAAACCGTCAGGATGTCAGAAGACATTTTTTAGAATCGGGTCCTGAGCTCTTAATCAATGTGCCGTGTCCTCCTCACCATACATCTTGCCCTCATCCGACAGGATGATCTTCCGTCTGCCGCAGGGCGGATAGATGGCCAGAGCTTCCTGGAAGCTCTGCTCGATGTCGGGGCTCCACACGCCCTCGGGGTCCCCGTCCAGTCCCCGGTCCGCTGTGTCCAGGCCCTCGGCACCGCTGCCGCCGCCATGCTCGTCCTCCTGCCCTCCCTCAGGGCTGTCACGACAGCTCCACTCCGACGCAATGATGACGGCTCCGACCACCACACACCTGGGCGTGGGACACACACGCACACACACACACACGGGGAAAAGGCAGACTTCCATTACTAGACTATACATGGGCAACTGGCAAACCAGGGGCCACATGCCCACCTTCACTTAATGTGCATGGCCCGCAGGTTAAGATCGGATTACTGATAGATTATTGATTTCAGCTGTTACAATTCCGAACATGACCTGCTTTTATTACTTCACTATAGTAGCTTAATGACAAGTATAAAAATAATTTACTTTTTACATCCATTGTATTTGCATTCAAGTTCATTAAGTATAACTAAATTAAATAAAAATTGTAAATTTCAGGATTCAAATTGTCTGAATATGTTTGTAACGGCCCCTTGGGAATAAATCTTCCACACCAAAGTTCCAGACTAATATCGATTCTAGGCACTATAGATGCTCCGATAATCGGCCAGTGATCGGTGGTCGGCCATATCGGCCGATATTCACTCTGATCGGTAACCGGCATTTACCCCATCTATGATCGGCAATTTACCCTATCTTTTACACCAAGTGGTCAATGGTCAATCAGATATATAGTATAACATAATTTTGCATCTTTGTGACAGGCCTAAACATTCTCCCCTTCCTCTCCACACACAGGAACAGTTTTGACGTGAGTTGACATATAAAATTTGCAACATTTCACAAGTCTTGGCCGATCATGAGAAAAACAATCAGTCCCAAAAAACCTGATCGGAGCATCCCTACTAGACAGTAAGTGATATTAGCCTGGCCATATCTAGGCCCGTCATAATTATTATGTAATCGCCTTGAGATAATGCAATGTCATAATCATTTCATGTTTAAAAATGTCCATCCATTTTCAAACGTTCAAAAATAGCAGAACTACAATCTACATCTGTGCTTGTAGATCAACTATTTCCGCTATTTTGCACATTTTCTGGAAAGAATAAATTATAAAAGAAATATTAAATGAGTCAGTGATTTGTCATATCTGCCATGTGCAATTTGTGATTACAAAGCCTAAAAGGCAAACATAAATTAAAATTGTAACATTTCAATGTTCAATGCAAAAAATACAATTAAATCGTTAATCGCAATTGTTTGTGTGACAATTAAGCGTCAACTTAAATTTGCAATCGTGACAGCCCTGAATATATTGTTATCATTTCGATATTTTTGATGAGACTGGTTATCGCGATTTTGGATATCCTAAAGATCACAAATATGTTGTTTGTCTTTTCCTGATCATGCAAGTCTTATTTTATACTTTCAGAAATTGTCCTAAAAAGTGTTAAACACCAAAAGGTAGCCCATCTACAAGCGACAGATTTCTTCTGAAAATGTGCTTTCTCTCGTCTTTGTGGCTCAATGTGCTTTTCAATGCCACGTCGTTGGTCAAATATTAGCAGATAATGACCTGGGTTTTATTGTTCCGCTGCCAGCCTGCTGGATGGGAAGATGGGGTGTATTTAGTCCTTGTTTGATAACAGCTAATCTCTCAAGAACAGATTCTGAGCTGCCCTACCGGATCTGTCAGCAAGGCCATTCAGAACGTGTATACATTGTTGATAGACACAGGCACATCACAGGAAGTGGAGGGCTGAGGGCGGGCCAAACGGGCCAACATCCTGTTATACACAATCTATTGAGGCTTGCCCCCAGAGGCAATCCAAAGGAAACAAACAGCAGAGGGTGCTGTTTTTCCTTTTTTGCCGATGGGTTCCCAATGGATAACAGCTGACCAGATGTTTGAATCCATTGCCAAGTTTCCCAATAAGCCACAAGACAGTTTCAAGGCACCTCAGCATAGATTGTACAAGAAGTCTCTTGAAATCCAATGGAGGGGAGGAATGGAACACTCAAAAACAGATATTCCACCATTAGGTGTGTGTTTGACGTTGATGGTGGTGGTGGTGGAGAGTGCCGTCTAATGGATCTCAATTCGATTGGCATCCACCCAATCGAATTGGGTTGAAATCGGGTGACTGTGTAGCCCTGCTAGGCCATAAAGTTATTTCAATCACATCATTTTCCTACTCAAACCACTCAGCGAACCCGTGTGACTTGTGGATGAGGGGGGGCTTGTCACCCTGAAAGAGAGCACTCCATCAGGATGGAAGTGACTTACTTTTTTTCATCATAGGATCAAAGTGATGACTCAGCAAGTCAGCAGTGACTTTGCAGGGACCGTTCTCTCTAGGGCAGCGATTCTGAACCGGTGGGTCGGGAGGGACCCCGGGGGTCCCCAGATAACAGTAAAGTGACAATTTAAGGACTTTTAAGACCCTTTTAACCACTACTCAGTACTGCATCAAAAGTAATCAACAAACTATACTATAACAACTTGGTCAAATTGACAAATATTTAATTTCAACCTTTAGTTCTCAGAGAACACACTGAGGGCTGGGACCCTCTTTTTCATCGTGCCGAGATAAAAAACAACAACAACAACAATGTAAAAAAGGGTGGGTTGAATAAAAAGCACTTGAAAGCAGATTTTCCTAAATCAGTGGAGGCACAGTCTCAAGCATCAAATAGTCCTGAGAGCTGTGTGATAAGAAATAGTTTTTCATTTTAAAAGTTAATTTTAATAAGAGGTTGAACTCCCAATTAAAGCTTTATAGATAATAAGAACCAATGCTGGTCTCTCCTGGTCACAAGGGAGGGCCAACCAACCTTATTGTACAGTATGCAGTGATGGGTGTTATAGCTGTCACCTGTTATAAATCTGAGGGCAGAATGATAAACTGAGTCCAAGCTTTTAAGTGTGGTAGCACTAGCTGATGCGTTTCTGTATATAATGTCCCCATAGTCCAGAGCACTGAGAGCAGAGGGAAATAGTGCCTCAATTAGCCTCTTTCTAGTAGCCAATGGAAAGCAGGATATATTGCGATAAAAAAGCAGAGCTTAATTCACAATTGCTTTGTTAAACTTTTAATGTGTAGGGCTGTATTAAAAGTACATTTTCATCCAGCCAGATCCCGAGGTATTTATTATAATGAGGTACTCGTTCATTGGAGGTTCCATTTGAGGTGCATAACTGAGTTGAATTTAAAACTCTTCCCTTTGTAAAAAAAATAAAAAAATAAAAAGGGGAAATACATTTGGTCTTTTCAGCATTTAAAAGCAATTTTAGATCTCGGAATTGTTTCTGAAAAACATCACAGGAAAGTTGGAGCATACGAATAGATTTCTCTATAAGAAATATACCGGTAATAAAAATATAATATAAGAAAGAGGAAAACATTTAGAAATCTACGAGCAGAGTAGATCTGCTATGTTCACAAATCACAATATTCATCTATGGAACCCAGTGGGAAAAAAATGCAATGCAAGTGGAGTCCTTTGAGAGGATACCAGGGGGTCCCCTTCACAATGACCAACAGTTTATTACAATATTAAACCAATGGTAAGATCAATGATGCAGAACAGAAGTATGACTATTCAGAAGATGATACAGTAGTACTCAGGTTTCTGTCTTTCCACTGTTATCTCCCTCCTACAGTAAAGAACTCTGTACTTTAAGGCACCGTATGTATTACCTTTGCCCCATACATCTTTTACATCACATACACAGAAAACTACACTTTTCCCTCTCTCCAACCAGTCATTTCTCTCTATACCAGCAGTTAGGCATGTCACAATTATTACATAATCGCATAGCAATTATTTTGTCATAATAGTTTTCTAGCAGATCTACAATATACAACGAGTCACTTAGATGAACACAATTTCATTCATAGTCATGATTTTGATCTCGTCTTCAACGACCACAATGCAAATGTATTTGTGCCCATGGTGGATTTCAGGTGACCAAGTCATAGACCGTGACGTATGCGGAAGTTCCGTTCATGCCTGTGCTTTGTGGCCGTGATACGTCACTGACTTGACCTCTGCGTTTTCAACCAAGTTCTGTGGCTGTTCGTCTAGTTGGCCAATCACAGCGAGGGTTTCCGAGAACTGCGGTGAGCTGAGCACGGAACGCTCGCTCTCCCTGTAGTTTACCGACCTCTCTCTATCCTAGCTCGATTACAGAGCGACCACACAGCCTGCCCAGCACGGACAAAACCCCAAGTGGCCTAAGACACATCGCTGTCTGACTTCAATCAAAATGTATGGTTTGTGTGGGTGTCTCACACAATATACACGGAGAAACAACAACACGGACGCATGGTGTTAGACGTAAGCTCGCGGCAGACGCACAAGCTTCTAGTTGTTAATTGCTTAATTAATTATCATGCAGTCCACCTGTACAGAAGCGGAGGCATTTATTTATCCACTTATGACGTGTCTATAACACATACACACATCCCACTAAGATACCATTATACCCCAAAACTGAACAGAAGATTACATGGATTAAAGCAGCAGTATGGTGTATCAGTGGACACTTTGGACACAAATAACATGGCAGACTGTCAGGAGTCTCTGCAAGCATGTCTGGTGAGCACACGCTGTGATTGGCCAGTCTTCGCTTTGACTGGCAGTTCTGCATGTTTGCACACACACTTGCCCATCAGGCAAGTACAGGTCAAGTTCTACATGCCTAAAGTTCATGCCCAAAAAGTTAATCAAATTATTCTTAAATTCATAGACGCCTGACAGTATGTACGTTGTGGATTCAAATCCCAATCATGACGATCTGCACTGTGTATCAGTTCCCCTCTCTCCCTCTCCTGTCAGTCTGTCTGTAGGCCAAATAATATCTAAAAAATGAAACAAAAGAAACAATGATAAATCCAATCGATAACTGTCGACCTGCTACTTGTAAATGGTAGCATTTTTTGTTCTTCATGAATGACCAATAATATTTAATGTAGACCGTTGCCTCCTCATTCAAAAGCACTTGCCCAAAGGAAATCAATACATTTAGGCTTTTATATGAAATATCCCAGACTATTAAGATTTATGGAAGATGCTTCTCAAATCTGAACACACTGCTAGTTTGACCACTTCAAATGCTCCAATATTAAAAAGAATAACCGAAAACATCTACAAGCTCTCAATGCGAGTGCTTGTGGATTGGCTATTTTGGCTGCATGAGCAACATGCTTCCACAGAAGACATGCCGGCGTGCTTCTATGGAATCCAAATGGCTGAAATCGTGGCATGGCGACTTTAATCCATGAGATTAAAACAGAACAGTGGTCTGGGTTGGTTGTCTAGGGCAGTGGTTTTCAACCAGTGGTCCGGGGACCACCAGTGGTCCTTGAGGGGGTTCCAGGTGGTCTCCAGCTAAATGATGGAGAGTTGGTACTTGGTAACCAAATGGAACCTTGTACATCTGGAACTCTTGAGGGCGTAAAATGAAACCAAATGAACCATTATGGGTCCATTTGGGTTAATTTTAGTTAAATTATTGTTAAACATCTGCTTTAACATCTGGTCTTAGAGGGTTAATTTACAAGAAGGCTACACAATTAGAATTTGTCTATACAAATGGACCATTGGTTACCAAGTCTACAACAAATATTCTTTACTTCTGGCTAAATATTGAATGGTGGTCCGTGGCTCAAATGCCAAATAAATAATGGACCTTCATGAAAAGGGTTGAAAACCACTGGCGCCATATCTTTCCCCAATAGACAGGTTTCTGAGATGCCCAGTGTTTAGGGGTCGATCTGCAGGTGTCACGCATGGCGACAGAATTCCCAAGCCGCAGATGGCCTGCGCTTCAACCCACCGCAAGATCGGATTTGGCCAAAGTAATTTACAGCTTCCATAGTACAGGGGGGAGGGGGGGTGTATTAATAGCGATGGAATAGGACAGTTGAAGACGTGACAAACAACATGGCACGACATCAAGAGGTTGTAAATTTTAAAAATGACTGGCCCCAATAAAGAGACCACCTGTTTGGTCCTGCCTGCTGCCCTGAAGGTTACTGCGGTGATTCTTCAGGGTTATCTCCGATACATGAAGGGGTGAAATGAAACTGAAGAAGAGGCCCTCCGTTTAATAGAGCTACATTTTGACAGCAAGAACAGTTGACAATATTTTCCCATTGCAGAGAAAGTCAACCACGAGTCACGACACAAGCTACCTATTTTAGGGCCGGGCGACATATGGATGGATGTTATGCCAGCGCTGTGGTGAGGTTTTGGTCAGTTAAGCTTCATTATGTTATCCTAGGAGTAGGACCCAAGTAGACATATTTTAAAAGGATGCCTTAATTATGCCTTAAAACATTATAATTGCCTTCAACAACAAAGATCAAAAATGTTGTATTTATTTTAGAAATAGTCCATGTTTTACTTAAGGGGGACAACGCTGTCACAAGTTGATGATGTCATGTGTGGTCCTCCAGCCCTATCCTATGGAATGTATGGAATGCATGTGCTAATAAAAGATCACTTAATACTTAAAAGTTAATATGAGCAATATATTTTAAATACGTTTTGTATTCCATACATTTCACAGCATAGCACTGGACCACTCAAGGACAAATGACATCATCTGCTTGCGACCGGCATTGTCCCCCTTGAGTAAAAGTAAGCTAGTAAATTAGTTTACATGTGTTCTTGCTTAATGTAAATCGCTGTGGATTAAGAGCGTCTGCTAATTGCTAAATGGTGCATTTATATAGCACCTTTATCAAAAGGCGCTTTACAGAGATTGGGTGAAGAATTCACACACACACACACACACACACTCACACACACACACACACACACACACACACACACCGATGGCGACAGAAACCATGCAAGGTACCAACCAGCACATCAGGAGCAATTAGGGGTTCAGTGTCTTGCTCAAGGACACTTCGACACTAACTCTGGGGGAGCCCGGGTTCGAACAGGCAACCTTGCGGTTACCATCCAGCCACTAAATTGTAAATTGTAAAAAATAAAAAACTATATTTAAGGTAGATTTACAAATCTAGCCAGGGATTAGCCATGGATACGTTTAAGTAAATAAAACTGTCAAAAAAACATAGATCATAATAAAGAACAATCTTCATCTGCCATCCTCACTATTTTTTTATTAAACATTATAGACAAATTAAAGATAATTTATATTCTTGTCACAATGCGATACCATCCGTCCTAACATTGATAGAGTATATTTGGTCCCAAAAAAAAGAAAACGAAAAGACATTTTCATTTTGTCCATCGATATGGATGCCCCAAAGCACTACTATTGACCCAGTCAGTCTGCAGCGCTGGCCCACATGAGGAAATTACACATTCTTGTGTTATTGTTGAGGACGGTCCAAGTGGCCTCAACAAACAGGCCGCTGCGCTCATATGTAGCATGGATGTGGTGTGCTGTGTGTAATGTTTTCCAGAGTGTGGCTGACAGACAATCCATAAAGGATCTCTGTGGTCGCCACAGAGCTTTCCCCTGCTGTGCAGCGTTGCCACATTTATTCACAAGAGAGACAAATAAGCGAATGAGGTCTAATGAAAACAATCCCAAAAGAAAGTGACTCTAATAACAGGCCACATGAGCACGTTTGAATGCATGGGCAGGCTATTTGAAAATGGTCGATCCGAAATATTCAAAAAAGAAAATCTTGAAAAAAAAGTGAGTAGAGTAGCCGGAAGGGAACCGTGAGGTTCCCACTCCCAGTTCGATCCCGGCATTAGTGTCGAAGTGTCCTTGAGCAAGATGCTGAACCCCTTATTTTATCCCGATGATCAGGTTGGTGCCTTGCATGGTTTCCACTGCCATCGGTGTATGAATGGGTGTGTGAATGGGTGAATGTAATGCACAATCTATGTAAAGCGCTTTAGATAAAAGCGTAAACAGGCTCAAAAACCGGCAAACCACCAATAATTTCCAAGTAACTTTACAGAAAAAGCCCAAAGTCGCTTTCGTTTATACTAAAGCAGACATGGCAACAGTGCTGCTGTGGTGGGCTTATATTATATTGGTCAGCACCACAGCACAGGGCCGACCCAGGCTCAATCACCGCTGACAGGGCCCGTGTTGTTGCCATAGCGATCGGGTATCCCCCTGGTGAGAGCTGGTTAGGAAAGAGCAAAGCCTCATGGAACATTTCGACTTGGTGCGTGTCTGTCTGTCGAGGTACAACACTCTAAAGATTCATATTTAAATCAAAGTCTCATGTGTGTGATTAACAGGAATACATTTATTTTTAAGAAAGGAGTGGTTCACCCAAAAGAAGGACTTATTTTCAATCAATAACACACGCCACGAAGCCTTGAATTCATTGGAGATTTTATTTTGTTTTTTAGCATTGCTAAGGCCATGATTTGATGACCGGGGCATTGGTCAATAGGAGACTCCTACCAGAGACTCTGCCAGTCATCAAATTATTGGCTTAGGGATGTGACAAAAACTATATATTCTCCAATGAATTCAAGGCTTCGTTTGGGTGTGTATTTAGAACTTGGTACTTTAAGTTTAACAAAAAAATCAATTGTCCATATTCTGGGGGTGAACATTCTGCCCAGAAAATGGCAGATCTAAAAATCTCTGTGAGATTGTAGATTGGCTATTCCCGGCGAAGAGTATTGGTTTAGACTTTAGAGAGGAGGGGGCTGAGTTTAGACCCCTGGGGGACCCGGGTCAAATATAGGGCTTAAGTGGTCAAGCTTAATTTACACTCCCATCCCATCGCACGACTCCAAGACTATGGAGTATAAATAATCCTTTAGCCTGAGTGTGTGGTTGCTCGGTCATTTCAATTCAAGGGTCTTGCTCGCTCTCCAAGGTAGTACGAAATGATATCATTCGTACACAAGTGAGCTGCATATACATTGTTGGAGAAGTTGTGGAATGGATGGAGAAAATTGAACACAATCAGATACACAGCAAGTCTTACAGAAAGAAAGACGTCAGTAGTAGTGATGTAAGTTTTTCAAGATCACAGTTGAGAGAGAGAGAGACACACACACACACACCGACAACAGCTCCGTTGGTTTCAAATTATCTCCCAGTGGCCAAAAGGTCATGTGTTTGAGTGCTGTGGGGAGCCAGCAGGCAGGAGTCAGGACAGGGGGCTGGTGGTGGGAGCTAAATAAAGCCATGAGCTCAGCAGCAAACAGAGTAGACAGAGACAGACAGGAGAGAGACACACACACACACACACACACACACACACACACACACTTCGTGATTAACCCCACACTCACTCACACTAGCTTCAATCCATCACAGCTATATAACATATCATGGCCCTGGTCCCAGCTATGGCTTATAATATGCTGGGTGTTATAGTGTGTCCTTAAAAGAAGATGGACTGGTCTTCAGAGAGGCCATTTGAGTATCAGGAGAGAGAGAGAGAGAGAGACTGATGGAGCAATGCATTGAACTGTAAAATACTTTTCGGTTAGACCTGTAAAACAACTCTCTCCAAAAGGTGTTCTATATTTCGCAATCACAAAAATGTAGCCCGTGTGTCCTGTTTGTGTACGAGAGTGAAACATCCCATACAGAGAGAGAGAGAAATGTCGCCCCGGCTAACAAACTAACTTGGCAACAATATATGCCTTTGATCCCCAGTATGGAGAAAGCTTCTAAGTAGCCAGCCATGATCATAGCATAGGCCCCTGGGCTGGCTGGCTGACTGACTGCTGGAGTTCCTAAATGGACACAACGTAGCAAAAGTGGTTACTATATTACTAACCGCATCAACAAAACCCTGCTGATCAAAGAACAACAACTCCAGTCTATAGCATGACGCGTGCACACACACACAAAAACCCGAGCAAAATCATGTCTCAAAAACTAAAGACACGAGTTTGTTGAATTGCTAAGTTACCCGTGCTAGCCTACGGAGCTAATAATACCTCCACAAAGTCCCCGAAAAAAAAGAAAGCCCGACAGATCTGTCCCAACTCACCGCCATTATAGCCCCGCTACATGGCGGAGGGACTGGGAGCCTCCGCGCTAATACACGGGGGCTCGGAATCAGCAATGCACGGCGAAAAAATGCCAAATATGACAAATATCCCAAAAACTTCAGGCAGGCAGCGCGGTTCACTCAGGCAGCTAGGGGCAGAGCATATAGCAGCTGCACGGAAAGGAAGGGGGAAAAAAAGTTGTTGCACATAACAAAGAACTTTTTTTGCAAAAAAGGACTAAACCACTCACCTTTACAATCTGCTCTCTCGCCCTCCGCCGTTTTAGTTAGAGGCACGACTCAACGCAACGTATTATAAACTCCAACAGCAGGCAAGTTTTTAAGAAGAGTAACCGAGATGATGTGTGGTTATTATTATTCCCTCGGAAAGATTTCCCTTGTTTGACACGGCGGGGGGAAGAGAAAAGGCGGAATGCCAAATATGAGTTTGGTATGAAATCAACGCACACGGAGCCGAGGAAAAATACAGAGGCGTGGTTTTAGAAAACACGCTCACACAACAGAAGTTAGTCGAGCCAAACGCAAAACTCCTCCTCCATTGACATTAACATGATCATGCAGCCTCTCATTGACTTTTACTTTATCCACAAACTGTTGAACCGAAGCACTATAATATATTCAGAGTTATTTTAAACTTAAGTAAAACTATTAATAATGCAAATGTGGAAACACTGTTACAAGTAAAAGTCCGGAATTGAACATTTACTTCAGTAAAAGTAGGCCAAACTACCAAAAGTAAAAAGTAGCCTACTCATTATGCAGAATGTCCCATTTCACATGTCTTTCTAATGTATAGCCTAAAATGTATGAAAATAGAAGATCTACAAGCTCACAGTGCGTCGCATGGACATTGTGAGCTTGTAGATTGGCTATTTTCAAATTATTGAAATATATATACAGTATAGGGCTATAGTGGTTAATGTATGTTTTGTAATAATAATCAAAATATACAAAGTAACTATAGTTACTAAGGTTTTAATTCTATTCTAGTGGAGTAAAAGTATAATATTTGCCTCTGAGTTGTAGTGGAGTAGAAGTAAAAGTAAAATAAAATTATGTACACCACTGGTAAATACTGATACTAAGTAGGCTACCCCATTCATTTTACTAACACTATTAGTCTGTTTTATTTAATACAGTTTTCAAGTGTAATGCTTTATGGTGTTGTCCACAGTTAACAGTTTTGTATTGAGTTGTGCTTGAAATGTACTGTAATTCTCCAAACTGTTCATAAATACATCAATCAATCAATCAATCAATCAATCAATCAATCAATCAATCAATCAATCAATCAATCAATCAATCGTATTCATTTAGTGTTGGACCCCTGGAACCCCCTCAAGGACCCCTGGGGGTGCCCTGCCTGAACCCCAGTTGAGAACTAGTGGTTTAGACTTAGAGAGTCCATAAACTATTGAACCCAAGCAGCAACAACGGTAATTAAAAATATATGCTTTTAAAACATTTAACTTAGGCTAATAGAACAGTGCCCATAGGGGGGGTGATCAATTGGCTAATAAGGGGCGAGGTCGCGCATCATTGTGGTGGTGTGGAACACGTGTGTCAAATGCATGCCACACCCAGTTATTATGTCTGTGTCCGGTATTTGCATGCATATAGTGAATGGCAGATCGAGTGGCAAATCGAGTGGCAAAGTGAGTGACAAAGTTAATTTAATGTTGTTTAAAGTCATTTCATGCAATGAAATAGGACTTTGGATGTAACTCAGTTTGGATGTATGGGCTGTCAAGGCCAGACAGTGGTTATTTGCCACTCAGTAGGCATTCCTGCATAACTTCCTGGTATGATGATGATGTCATGCGCATACCGTCTGGAGTTCTTTGTCAGGCATGCCCAAATATGGAGTCTATATGAAGATGTCAGAACACATTGTGATGTCAGAGCCTTACCTGTCCAAGGCCTGGGCAGAGGCCTTGTGTGGCGGTTCTGGACAACCGTGGGTCCGACCGACTCAAGGCCGGGCACTGCAACTCCCAGTGGTGTGGAACGTGTGTGTCGAATTTTAAGTCAGTGGGGCGAATGGTTCTCGAGTGGATTAGAGACGTATACACATAGAGACTTGGTGCATTAATAGATAGATAATAAAAGTTAAAACACATGACATAGAACTTCTAAAGCATAAGTCTGGCCTTTTATCTATTGTATTATAAATGGATATGTAAAAACAAAAAAACAACAACATTGGAGTAACACTATGTATTCAAATGAAAAATACACACACACATATACAGTATAGCTCAGTGGTTCCCAAACTTTGTCATGTCAAGGACCCCCTAATTGACACTAATTAGCCTGTGGACCCCCATTTGAAAACATATGCCAGGGACCCAGAAGATTTTTACGGCTCTAGCAGTGATTCTCAACCCGTTTAATTTCAAGGACCACTAGTTTGACATGCATTAGTCTACGGACCCCCATTTAATGGCATTACTATCTCCCCGATTATATTGTAAAATCACTGTTAGTTTAACTCTGAGAATATACAAATGTAACTATCATTTAGCTGGGGACCTCCTAGAACTCCCTCAAGATTCTCAAGAACCACTGGCATACAGTATAGACACAAGTATAACCTTGATAATGTCTCTGAATATGGATTGAGTTAACAGAGCAGGGACACTGACTTTTTGATACAGTTCAAACATCATACTCAATTCATCGAAACTGATCAATATCACAAATTCACGATTATTTCTACTCTAATAGCAGATCTACAAGTTCACATCACTCCACTACATTCCAAAGACAAATGTTGTAATCTACTCTTGGACTACTATATACATAGGAAGGGGGAAAAGGCCTTGAAAATGTTTGTAAAATCTTTTAATGTTTTTTGGAAAATGTAATTATTTTGATGCAGCAACACACCAATACTGAGAAGAAAATATACTTTGTAATTTGTACTTTTGACTCCAGTACTTTAACACCAAGTAGCCTACACATTTGACCGAGCAACGTTCATTTGTTGTGGAGTAATATTTGACCAGGAGTATCTATTTATTTGACTCCAGTACTGGGGGTTGTTGAAAGTCTTTATTTTGAAAGCAAATGTTGATGTAGTTTTAGCTTTTTAATACAATTCCATTTAGTTTTGGTCACATTTTAGCCCTCTGTCGGGCAGGCCCTGATGCATCATAATGCCTGTGTCACATTTTCATATACTTTTGTACTTTTCTCAAGTGCATTTTGAATTCCAGACTTTTACTTGTAACAGAGTATTTCTATATTGCAGAATTGATACTTTTACTTAAATACCTAAAAATAAAAGTAAATAAAATAAAATCATTTTGTACATTTTCCCACTACTGGGAATGTGGTAACTAGCAAGCTCATCGTGCAATTTTAACAATGATTCTATTGTAACATAACATGTAATGATCCAGGAACACCAAATCACAAGACAGACAGACAGACAGAAGTAATACCCTATATGTTTCTCAACTACTGGACAATAAGCCCCTGTTTCCAGTATGGTACATACACACACTGCACAGTGCACAGTATTACTATGAATGCTGTGCTCCCTTATGACCTGTAGAGGGCAGTATTGTCCCACGAATGGGCTCTAAAACAGTGGTTCTCAAACATTTTTGTCTCAGCCAGGTCACCCCTGTAAATAACCCTTTCATTCACGGTACCACCTGAATGACATTGTTACTTTACAAGTTTACAGTAACAAATGCATAGAAGGAAGGTCAGTCCGCTGCCCCCCAAGGTTGGCAGAACAAGTGTAGTGCCCAGGATTGACACTGGGTGAAAATAATGGGTTGCAAAATCGTGGGATAAAAATGTAAAAGAAGAAAGTATTTATTAAAAAAATAAAGAATTGTGTTTGTTGTCACCATCCGAGTTAATTGGCTATATCCGAGGCTTATAGGTCTTTAAATAAATACTTTCTGAAACTATAGGAAAAATGAATGGGAAATTAACTTCCAAGCCGCTGGTTCCGGGGCGGGACTGCGACGCTCTAGGGAGGTCCTCGATGCACGTCCCACTGGGAGGAGACACCAGGGCAGACCAGGGATCAGATGGAGGGATTATATCTCTGGTCTTGGAACGCCTCGGGATCCCCCAGGAGGAAGTTACTAATGTTGCTCTGGAGAGGGAAGTCTGGAGCCCCCTGGTGGAGCTGTTGCCCCCACGACCCGACTATGGATAAGCGATTGAAGATAGGATGGATGGAAAATAGCTGAAAATAGCCTCACAACGCGCGTCGTGAGCTTGTACATCTGATATATTTGGTTAAGAGACTTGTATACTGTAGACTGAAAAATAATGCACTGCCGAGTAAAGTGCAATTAAGTGACATTTATCAATTCCAAAATATTATCAAAGTATTCTGAGGCACCGTGTGGTGCCAAGGCGCCCACTTTGAGAAGCCCCTGCTCTAAAATGTCTACTTATATAATAATAAGTTATATAATAATGTTAACTTTCACAAACTCCTCTTCATTCTGGCTCCAAAACTATGGAATGCACTTCCCAGTGCAATCAGAACGGCAGACTCACTCCCTGTCTTCTGCCGTAGTCTGAAAATCCACCTCTTCAGACTCCATCTTAGCACACAACCGCAACACTTGCCGTAGCACTTGCCCTAGCCTCGGCGGCCTTTACACAGGCGTGTGCAAATGCTCAATTTATGTAACTTAGATAGCATTTTATTATGTAGACATAGCACTCTATAGTGTATACGCATAGTTGCATAGATATTCCAGTGTTAGGTTCTTAAAAGGTTAGCTTGCTTAAGATCCTTGATGACTATATGTGTGTTTGATGCATTACCATGTGTTGTTCATGCTTACTGTAAATCGTCTGCTAAATGACTAAATTGTAAATTGTAATAATCTGCACTTGTTGTATTATGTTTTTAATTAGAAAGGTCAACTAATAGATACGTGGGCCGTTATGTTATGAGAGTGAAAACATCCCACAATATAATCAACAACAGACAAAACTCCACCAACCACTTCTAAACCTAGTCTCTCCACCCCTGTAATTAAGAGGACTCTCCTTGTGAATGTTTTTCTAAGCATCATAATTGCTTTGGCCTGCACCAAATTGGCCATCTCTGGCACTGGAGGAGGAGGAGGATGCGTTTTCTCCAACAATGCCTTCTCTGCAGACATGGCCGTCTGCCAGGGTTGATCTCATTATGGAGTTCACAACAGAGCAGCCTTGAAGGTTCACATCAGGGCAGTGGGGGAAAGTAACTAAGTACATTTACTAGTACTGTACTACTTACAATTTACAATGTAGGCATTTAGCAGTCTTAATCCAGAGTGATTTACAGTAAGCACTAAGCAAGAACAACACATAGCCTACTACTACTAATACATCAAAATAATAAGAGTCATTAAGGATCATACGTAACCTAAGAACCTTACCTAACATCCATCTAACGTATACAAATTCAATCTTGGGGTATTTGTAGTTTACTTGAGTATTAACAATTTCCAATATTTCTATTTTAGGATTGAAATATTGTACCTTTAGTCCACTACGTTTATTTGAAAACTTTAGTTACTAGTAGTTACCTTGTAGATTTGGATTATTATTACAAAACATAGCCTACATGAACCATTTCAGCCCTGTGCATACTTCTGGTAAATAATAAAGAATGTGAAATTTGTATGGATTTCAGAATTTAAATACATTTCAACAGAGTACAGATTTCAAATGTCAATATTAAACTATAAGTAAGACACAGTGTCAAACAACAATGTAAACATAAAAAAACTGACCTGATGAAGACCCACACGGGTCATAACGCAGCTTAAAAAAAAAAAAAAAAAAATTCTACTGAAGAACTGTGTTTTGTAAAAATCGGCCTCACGAAAAGAAAGTTGAGCCGGAAGGCAAAGCTCTCTGTCTACTGAGCAATCTTCGTTCCTACTCTCACCTACGTTCATGAAGTGTGGGTCATGACCGAAAGAATAGGGTCGCGAATACGAGCGTGCAAAATGAGTTTTCTTCGACGGGTGGCTGGCATCTCCCATATAGAGATAGGGTGAGAAGTCACGCGAGAGATACTCGGAGTAGAGTCGTTGCTTCTTCGCCTGAAAAGGAGCCAGCTGTAATTAACTTTCCACAAATTACGATGTGTTGCAAAGAAATATAACAATTATATTGTCCATTCAAAACCAATTCAATGTGATTCATGTGAAGCATACTTACATAAAAAAAAAAAACACTATTAAACCGACAAAATCAAAAGTAAGGCTAAAGTAAAAAGATAATAACATTTATAACATACTTCTATTTCAAACTATCAATTAACTTATTCTACAGTCAGGCGTTGTAATTCTAAAACAAAGGTATTAATAATAATCTTATTATCTGTAATGATTCTGTGGGCTGAATTTGGCCCCTTCTGCCACCAGTTTGACACCCCTGGTCTATTCTAGACCACCCAACGTGAGAGGATGTCTATGTGTGTTCTCTTTCCCGTTGTAAATTGCAAGCTCTATCAGCATCCATGGACTTTTTACTTGCGCAAGCAGAGCGAGCAAGTAATAATTTCGCCCGGTCTTCGTTCACCGTGACAGCCAACCCGCCATTTGATGTGTATGCAAAAAAAACAGCAAATCCGTGCCTGGTTTGCTGGGACCAGATTACATAAATGACCATATGTCTTACGTCATCATTTAGAGCTAGTCATACGTATACTATATACATAATCAGTAAAATAAAATAGCAAATTGTGCCTGATCTGCTGGGACCAGAGTACGTGGTGTGTATATGTATGACTAGCTCTCAATGATGACGTAAGAAATATGGTCATTTGTGTATTCTGGTCCCAGCAAACCAGGCACAAATCTGCTGTTTTATTTGCATACGCATCAAATGGCGGGTTGGCTGTCACGGTTTTCGGCGCAAAGTAACCACAGTATACCGCTAATCAACTTACAACTACATACTCTATAGTATATGTATATGTATACGTATGTCTTACGTCATCATTTAGAGCTAGTCATACGTATACTATATACATAATCAGTAAAATAAAATAGCAAATTGTGCCTGATCTGCTGGGACCAGAGTACGTGGTGTGTATATGTATGACTAGCTCTCAATGATGACGTAAGAAATATGGTCATTTGTGTAATCTGGTCCCAGCAAACCAGGCACAAATCTGCTGTTTTATTTGCATACGCATCAAATGGCGGGTTGGCTGTCACGGTTTTTGGCGCAAAGTAACCACAGTATACCGCTAATCAACTTACAACTACATACTCTATATAGTATATGTATATGTATACGTATGTCTTACGTCATCATTTAGAGTTAGTCATACGTATACTATATACATAATCAGTAAAACAAAATAGCAAAGTGTGCCTGATCTGCTGGGACCAGAGTATGTGGTGTGTATATGTATGACTAGCTCTCAATGATGACGTAAGAAATATGGTCATTTATGTAATCTGGTCCCAGCAAACCAGGCACAAATATGCTGTTTTATTACTTGCGCAAGCAGAGCGCGCAAGTAATAATTTCGCCCGGTCTGTGTGCACCGTGCCAGCCAACCCGCCACTTGATGCGTATGCAAATAAAACAGCAAATTTGTGCCTGGTTTGCTGGGACCAGATTACATAAATGACCATATGTCTTACATCATCATTTAGAGCTAGTCATACGTATACTATATACATAATCAGTAAAATAAAATAGCAAATTGTGCCTGATTTGCTGGGACCAGAGTACATGGTGTGTATATGTATGACTAGCTCTCAATGATGACGTAAGAAATATGGTCATTTATGTAATCTGGTCCCAGCAAACCAGGCACAAATCTGCTGTTTTATTTGCATACGCATCAAGTGGTGGGTTGGCTGGCACAGTTTTTGGCGCAAAGTAACCACAGTATACCGCTAATCAACTTACAACTACATACTCTATATAGTATATGTATATGTATGTCTTACGTCATCATTTAGAGCTAGTCATACGTATACTATATACATAATCAGTAAAATAAAATAGCAAATTGTGCCTGATTTGCTGGGACCAGAGTACATGGTGTGTGTATATGTATGACTAGCTCTCAATGATGACGTAAGAAATATGGTCATTTATGTAATCTGGTCCCAGCAAACCAGGCACAAATCTGCTGTTTTATTTGCATACGCATCAAGTGGCGGGTTGGCTGGCACGGTTTTTGGCGCAAAGTAACCACAGTATACCGCTAATCAACTTACAAATTAGATATACATATGTATGACTAGCTCTCAATGATGACGTAAGACATGTGCACCAATGTCATATATATGGTCATGTATGTAATATATCTGTGCCTGATTTGCTGGGACCAGATTACATACATGACCATATGTCTTACGTCATCATTGAGAGCTAGTCATACATATACACACCATGTACTCTGGTCCCAGCAAATCAGGCACAATTTGCTATTTTATTTTCATACGCATCAAAAGTGGCGGGTTGGCTGGGACGGTTTTTAGATCATGTATATTTTAACAAATGTGAAAGTATTATTACAGAAATTGAAGTTAGAGACACCTATTACTCTGATCATGATTTAGTATTAATATCACTATATTCCAAGATGAAATTTAAAACAACTGACAATTTAGAATAAATAATAGAATAATTATACTGTATAACATATTTTAATTCAGTTTATATACCTTTTTTTTCATCACATATCAATGATTTATTTTTCTTAAAAAAATTAAAAGGGGATCCAGAACATATCTAAATCAATAAAACTGTATTTCTTATATAGATAGAAACTTGAACCATACTTAATAATACTAGGTGTTTATATGCATAAAGTAGATAGGTAGCAAATAGTTACACCTAATAATTAGACATTTCAAACGTTCCTTCACAGAGATACTGAGATTTGACAGTTTACAGCGGTCGAAAGTACTTGCGCACTCTGCTTGCGCACTAGTTGGCCATTTATGGCCTACTAGTGTGCAACAAGCAAGTATGCACTCGACAGAGTGCAGTTCTAGTTAAGTTATATTTTAAGTTCCATATAACTTTGAAATTCAAATTAGTTACGTCATCCACATGTCCCTCATCAGCCAATCCCTGATTTGCCGAGTGACATCATCAACATAGGGAGCCAATACAATCGGTCGAGGGGCCACCGACATACAGTATGCAGCAAGCTATACCAACTTGCACTCTGATTGGCCACCCAAAATACACAATCCCTGATTGGATTGGCCGAGCGACGCCACCAAAGACAATACACAATCCCTGATTGGCCAGGGATGCCACCAAAAATTCACAATCGCTGATTGGTCGAAGGAGTCACCGACATACGCAGCCGGAAATAGTACTTGCATGTGCTCTTCTCACGCAAGTAACTAGAAATGCACTCTGTCAAGCTGCCAACTTGCGCATTGCACACAAGTAGGTCATGTATGGCCTACTTGTGCGCAAGCAGAACACGCCATGAGGTGCACTCACCACTGCTGGTATACGACTGCTGCTCTGAGTCCTAAAGCTCTCTGCTGCTGTCTAGGTTTGAAATACAGCAGTGGTCAGTGTTCCCTCATTGCCCGGTGGAGCACATCGACAAACTGTACAGACCCAGCCGATACATACCAACTATTGACCTTATACCAATTTTGAAACGTACTTTAGTTACGTCATCGAGAACAGTGGTTTCTCATATTGGCTGGTGGAGTACTGACATACATAGAGACACACGGGGACTACACATTTCAAGCCCCCAAATGAGACAGCGGCCCCACTTCTGGTCCGTTAGAACGGTGTACGCCTACTGTAGGCCAGCCCATAGAAGTCCATTGAAATTCAACTGTAGTTAGCCTACTTTTTAAATAATGCGAAATTAACTTTATTACTGTAACTATATTGATTTGAATAAAAATATGTTTCCAAATGTATGAAGTGTCTTGTTGTTTTCTCAATAGAGAAATTCATGTACCACTTGAATAACCCAGCTAAATGGAGGAGTGGCATATCCTGACATTTTCAATTACCTAGTGAAGTCTCCAGATGAATATATTAATGATTAGTCTTGCAAGATGCTGTTTAGATCATTTGAAATGGCACAATTTGTACTTTTGGTACTTTAAGTACTTTAAGGGTCCATTTGGTTACCACCTCTACATCATTTAGCTGGTGACCATCTGGACCCCCCCCCCCCCCCCCAAGACCACTGGTGGTGAACCACCATTGTAACTTCAAACTCCATTTCAACCATGTTAGACAAATTGAAAACAGTTCTGGTGACTGATATTGTCCTTATATTGCACAACGTTTTTTTTTCCAATTAGGCTACTATTCTTTTTTTATTAAATACATTACAATTGTAAAATGAAATGGAACAAAGTAATTGAAAATAACAATTCCCTATTGTAGTAATAATCTGTTACAATTAAGTACAAGTTAAGTATTCAAAATGTAGGCTACTTGACTAAAAGTACAACATTATTGGCATCAAAATGTAGGCTTACTTAAAGTACCAAAAGTAAAAGTAATTGGGCAGAATCTCCCATTTCACAAGATTTCAAGTGTACACAATCTATAAACAAATCCTCTGAAAATAGCAGATGTACAATGTTACAGATTGGCTCTAGAGGGGGGATCCTTAACAGAACCACGTGATGATCATGTTGCCTAATGGTTTTGCCTCAATCAACTGCATCATGAGCTGAGTTGTCATCAATGCACTCTTCTTCCCCACACCAATGTGTTGGTGAAAAATGAGATATCAGGTAGGCCTAAATCAGTAACAATTTAGTGTTTAGCCTACTATTTTATTTTACATTACATTCAACAACAATCTTATGACCAATCCGCTTAATTAAAAACAGTCATCAGTTAGCTAGCCAATTTGCATTATTAGTGAACATTTGTCACGTGTTGAGTTTTGCCTTAGGCTAGTGCAGACGTTCATCATCACATTTTCTTTCAAGGAATTATCTACGTGCCAGCTAGCCAGGGTAAATGTAATTGTAATTCTAACAAGAATGGGTCTGAACGAAGCATAGAACCGCCGGCCATGTTTAAAATTGTGGTCGGCTATTGGGCATTATATTGTTTCATTTTAATTTTGTTTGGGACAATAAGAAACAGCTTGATTCTTAAAAGGTCAAATGGCAAATAAGGTTAAACCTCACCTCACACATGCAGGACCACTTTGCCAAACCTTTTTTGTTTGTTTTGTTTTCGAATACATCATGCATGGAATTACCTCATTTTCATTTTGGAATTGAATAACTGCACTAACACAATGTTTCCACCAGGTGGCGGACTATATCTTGATGGAAACCTACCAGTAGCCCTATGGTAAGAAAACACTTTGTTTAGCCTACTTTTTGTATCCTTTCCTATTAGGCAGTGTTAAAGTAACTAAGTACATTTACCCAAGTAGCCTAATGTACTTGAGTACACTTTTCTTTTTCTTTTTTACTTTACTTATTTCCAATTTTCTATATTTTCTTGTACTCCGCTACATGTCAGAGGCAATAATTGCATATTATTTTAAAACTTTAATTACTAGTTTTATTATCACAAAACATACATTAACCACTTCAGCAACTTCATCTACAAGCTCACAACGTGTCCCTTAATTTGCACGCATTTGTAAGCTTGTAGATCTGCTATTACTTTAAGTACATTTTGATGCAAATAGTTTTTAACTTTTACTCAAGTGAATTTTGAATACCAGACTTTTACTTTTAACTGTGTTTTCGTTGTGGTGTTGATACTTATGTAAGTACAAAATGTGAGTTTATTGGGATATACATAGTATATTGTTGACTAATTTGAGAAACCAATTGTTATGCTGACAGTTAAAATTTAGAGGAAATCTTGAAAAAACAAGAGGTTGACCGCACACGCCAATAGCCAGAGTGCCAATATTTTATTAGAACAGCAGGTAAGACAAAAATGAATCCAACGTTTCGGCGGTTAAGCCTTCATCAGGGAATACAGTTGCAATACAGAATATTTAGGTAACAATAATAATTAGTAGGTGAGGTTCTGACGCACGGAAGCTTGACGTCAGACTGAAGACAAAGACAAAACCAAACACCCAAATCAATAATCGATAAATCTGTGGGGTTTTTCAGTTCAGTGGCATTGCAGTCAGTGGTCAGTGCCATTGGCTACTACCAGTGGTGGAAAGTACATTTACTCAAGTACTGTAATTTTGAGGTAAACCTTACTGGAGTATTTACAAATTTAAATTACCCAGTTCAGCCCTGTATCCTAATAAAACATTGGCACTGGCTATTGGCGTGTGCAGTCACCCTCTTGTTTTTTCAAGATTTCGTCTTCTCCCGTGTGCCGGCACCGCTAGGACTTTGGTGTGCGTTACACAGTTATATTAACACCACGTGATGTCTGTGAAGTAGGCCTATTGAAGGTTTGTCACTGTGTGTGCAAGCAACTTACACTGTGACAGTCCCAACAAGATTATCACAATTCTTCCATGTCTGCTACAAGGAATTTGCATGACACATTTTGAATCCACTCCCATTTCAGACAGACAGACAGACAGACAGATGCGCGCAAACGCACGCACGCACGCACGCACGCACGCACGCACGCACGCACACACACACACACACACACACACACACACACACACACACACACACACACACACACACACACACATAGGTGCAGTGTGAAGAAGTGGGAATTTATTGTGGTGTCAGTGGGTCAGTGGGTTTGTGTTTGTTTGTGTGTGTGTGTGTGTGTGTGTGTGTGTGTGTGTGTGTGTGTGTGCGCGTATGTGCATGTGTGCGCGAGTTTGCACAGGGTGTGGCTACAGAAAATCAGTAACAAAGATATGACATCTGTGTGTCATCTTTGTGAAATCTGTGTGTAGGAAGAGAAGGGAGGCATACTATCATCCGACAGAGCTCCGAGCGCTGCGGGTCGGGAGAGGGTTGCGGTTAGGTTTAGGTGTCTGGAGGTAGGTTGTCGTTCGGACCAATGCTCCGTTGGATGAAAGTACTGCACTCGGAAGAGAACACTATAAAATCCACGTCTGTATCATTTTAGATTTTTAAATGGCCGAAATGTATACAGGGCTGAACTGGGTAATTGACATTTGTAAATACTCCAGTAAGGTTTACCTACAAATTACAGTACTTGAGTAAATGTACTTTCCACCACTGGTAGTAGCCAATGGCACTGACTGCCACTGAAAAACCCCACAGATTTATCGACGTGATTTGGGTGCTTTCGTCTTCAGTCTGACGTCTGACGTCAAGCTTCCGTGCGTCAGAACCTCACCTACTAATTATTATTGTTACCTAAATATTCTGTATTGCGACTGTACTGAAATATTAATTAGAAAACGTAGAGAAAAACTGGCAACCCCTACCAAAGATTTGGCGACCCCTCTGGGGGGCACTCACGACCCCCAGGTTGTGAACCATTGATGTAGAGTGTTTGTTCATATGTTTGTATTATGTTGTGTCAGCTTTTTTCACTCAAGAAAACTAAATAAAAACTAAGCTATGATTGAGTAAAACTAAGACTAAATATGTTGACAATTTTGTCAACAAATAAAAACAATAGTTAAAATGTTAGGGAGGGACTAGTGGAGAAGAGATCCGGTAGAACTAAAAGACAAGTCATTTTATGCTTGGCCGTCATGGTCCGAAAATAGCCGATCTACAAGCCCATGTAGATCTGCTATTTTCGGTATAGCCAAACTATACAAATCAGGCATTATTTACGACGCCACCAAGGCCTGCCAAAATAGCTTTTAGTCGACTACAATCAACTGTAGATTTAGACGACTAAACTCTTGTGATATTTAATCCACTAAAACTAGACGAAAAGTAAAAGATTCCAGAGGACAAATTAACTAAATGTGATTTCATTCAAAAAAGATAATTATGACCAAAAACCACGTCAAAACCTGCTGTCTTAATCAACATCGGAGCCTGCTTCTTCTTCTCCCGCAAGCAAGGCGTCCCACTTCAATGATTACCCTAGAAGGCAGGAGAGTGAGCACGCGCGCATCGCGCACACACGCGGTGTCCTGGTGTGACCTGGGTGTGTGTGTGTGTGTGTGTGTGTGTGTGTGTGAGTGCTATGAGACAGTGTTATCAGATCGAGCACTCACACCCAGATAAAACCAGAATTTCACAACACTATCAGCCACACTCTCCTCCTGTATAGCACAGCCGACCGGCATAGTAGGCATAACATACAGCAGTGGTTCCCAAAGTGGGGTCCGGGGACCCCCAGGGGTCCTTGAGAGAGTCCCAGTGGGTCCCCATGTGGGCTGAATGGATAGTTAGTAACCAAATGGACCCTTTGTCTGTAACTCAGAGTGTACCATTTGTAATTTGTACCATTTGTACACTCTCAGAGTTAAATTAGCTTTGATTTTACATTGTAAATTGGGGTCCCAGATATAGAAATCCCATTAAATTGAGGTCTGTCCGTATGTCAAACAAAGTCCTTAAAATGAAAATGGTTGAAAATCACTGATAGAACCATACAAATATTCTCTTATGTGGGTCCCTGGCATATCTTTTCAAATGGGGGTCTGCGGGCAAATAAGTGTTCATTTGGGGGTCCTTGACATTACAAAGTTTGGGAAATACTGACATACAGTAAACAGTAACCACCATGCAGTGTTGATTTTGACAGCAAAGTTTGCACAAGATTTTAGTTGACAAAATCTACAGTTGATTTTGTCCACTAAAATGTATTTTGTTGGGTCATGATGGCATCGCAAATGCGCTGGTTTTACACTAGATCGGTTATTTTCAGAGCACAACCCCGAGCACCCAAACTTAAAATTACTTGTCTTTTAGATCTATAGTACTCTTCTCCACTATAGTTTTAGTCTAGCTTGTTGACGAAATTGTCAATAAATTGTCAATAAACACAATTCTTTGGGCCAAACAAAGAAAGTATAGAAGAAACGGCAGCTTACAACACGTTTTTGTTGTTTTTATTCTTTTTAATTATTTGTTTGGTCCAAAATATTGTGTTTGTTGTCCTGATTTGTCACGACTCGAGTTGGCTTCGTACGACGCTTAAAAGGTCTTTAAATACTTTTTGAAATGTCAATGGGAAAAATGCATTGGGATTCATTTCCTGGGCCTGGTGTGGTCATGAAAGGGGGCGGGACTGCGACGCTCTATTGCATGGGACTGTTAGGACATCGGATCAAAGATAATATTGTTGCTGTCGGGAGGAAACCACTTAACTCCAAAATGTTCATTTTTCAGGAAATGAAAAATATATATCCTTAAAATGAAGAAAACCTTATCTTTTTTAAACGATGCAATACTGCCACATCAAAGTATGGTGTTGTGACTTTAGATATTGTCAATGCCTTTCATGAGAAGGAGAGAGGTGGTGGAGTTAGCTGTTTTAGCAGACAGTTTGAGGGTCCAATGGAGTTAATAGGTTTTGTCCAATGCGTATTTCCATTGGCTCAATATTTTCAAACACAGAGACGTAAAGGGTGTTCAAAAGCACAGATTTATGGAAGAAAATGGTCAAAAGACCATGAACCAAACCACGTCAGAATCTGCTGTCAGAATGGACACTGCGGCCACCACAGCTAGTAGGCTTACACAGCTTAGTGTACATATCCTGTACAATACAGTATATATATACAGTATCTGTTGCTACAGTATATTAGCTTTCCTCCCTGGCTTCCTTCTTCTTCTCTCTGGTGGGGGGAGGAGGGCGCGGGGGGGGGGGGGGGGGGGGAGGGGGTGTTGGCCGGAGGCCAAAAGAGGCCGAGCCGCCATGCAGCTGAAACTTTTTTTTTACAGGCCAAGCAGGAAGAGAGACTCAGTGAGTGATCGAGGAAGAAAAGAGAGAAGAAAAGAAAGAGAGCGAGAGAGAGAGAGAGACATTTCGAGCCCTCAAACTTTGCCACTTCTCTCTCTCTCTCTCTCTCTCTCCCTCTCTTGTTAAAAAGCCATACTGTATATTCGCCCGCCTCTGTTGGCAGGGGGTAAAGCATACCGTACGGCTGGCCGGGGGAGGACGGGATGGGAGGGGAGGGGAGAGTAGGGGAAGGGAACGTCGCTCGGTTCATAGAGTTCAGCTGAGGAGAGAGAAATAAATTCATAAACAACAAAAGAGACGTGACGTCAGGCTTTTAGGGGTGGGGGGGGAGGGGGGTGGCGTCCCACTCAGCCTCCTCCGTGGAAGAACCCGATTGTTCACACAATCGCGCGCGCGTGTGTGTGTGTGCGCACGCACGTGCGTACAGTGTGAAATGTGTGTCTCTATGTCATGAATGTCTTTGTGTGTGCGTATATGTTCCTCTCTTTCCTGGTCTTCAAGAAAAGAATCGTGAGGCTTTAGAGCCGAGAGAGAGAGAGAGAGAGAGAGAGAGAGACCGGTGCATGTGCTCTGTTTTGTCTCTGTGGTCGAGTGTTTGAGAGAGATCCGAGTTGAACCTTTTGGCACGTACTGTATATGTGAGTGTGTGTGTGTGTCTGTGTGTGTGTGTGTGTGTGTGTGTGTGTGTGTGTGTGTTTTTGTGCCCTGTGGCGCTGTGTGTGTGTGTGTGTGTGTGTGTGTGTGTGTGTGTGTGTGTGTGTGTGTGTGTGTGTGTTTGTGCCCTGTGGTGCTGTGTGTGTGTGTGTGTGTGTGTGTGTGCACGTGTCTTCTTAATGTGATTTGGAGACACGCAGGTACGTATAATCGAGTGGAATTAAACAAAGAACAAACTGTTTCGCATCAGCACGCCAAAGAGGATCGGACGCCTTTGTATTCTCTTCCTCAGTGTGCATAATCTGCGAAGAGGAAGAGAAGATTATGCGTTTTACATTTGCAACTTTTAACGGCAGAAACCACGGGGTTGTGTCTAGAGGGGTGGCGAGACACACACGGAACATTTTGAAGACGGGGAGGACCGGAAGGCCAGCTCCGATTGGCCACTTGGCAATGTGAGACGTCCCCTGCCAAGGCGGCCATGATTGGCCAGGACTGGCATTCATGGAGCTGAAGGAATAGAGGAAGTGTCTTAGACGGCAGCTGGCTGATCCCAGAGCTGTGCGTGCGTGCGTCGGCGTTCGTCCGTTCGACTCTCTTCCTGAAAAAGCAACACCGTTTGTGACATTCTCTGAGATATACTGCCCCCCTCCCCCCAATTGATTAATTTAGCTGACCCCCCCCCCCACCCCCCAGTTGAGGAGGGCTGATAAGATCCCTGACTGTGGGTGTGGGAGAGGAAGGAATGGAGGCAAGGAGACATGGGAGGAGGAGGAGGGCGGAATAAAGATGTCCGAACCGTGGTGAAAAGTACAGCACTGTCTCCGGAGAGACAGAGACAGAGAACTGGACAGAGACAGAGATAGAGATAGAGACAGAGACAGAGAACTGGACAGAGACAGAGATAGAGACAGAGACAGAGAACTGGACAGCACAATGTTGGCATCTGCTTGGATTCCTAAACAATCTCAGAGACGATTTCGGCCCCCCGTCTTTTTCCTTTTCCTTTCTGTTCTCGTCGTCTATTGATTGGCGCGGTCAGACGGGCACAATGTGGAAGAGGAGACAGACGTCTTGATGTGCCATCTGTGTGTGTGGCAGCAGTACAGTAGACAGATCTGTGTGTGTGTGTGTGTGTGGCAGCAGTACAGTAGATAGGGGTGGCGGAGGGGTTATTTTGCATGTTAGACGATTAACATACAAAACTCTCTGAGTGCTCCCAGCTGCTGTGTCACTGATTATCACCGCTCTCTCTCTCTCTCTCTCTGTGTGTGTGTGTGCTCACGTCATACGACTCAAGGTCTCTCTCTCTCTCCCCTCTCTTTCGTTTCTTCGCTTTCTTTAGCCCAACCGGTCTGTAACTCCTTTCCTTTTTCTCTTTCGCTACCCCTCTCGGTCCCCCCCCCCCCTCTCTCTCTCTCTCTCTCTCTCTCTCTCTCTCTCTCTCTTTACACCATGTCCCTCCCTTCCTATCTGAGTGTCTGTTCCTCCTGCCCGCCTCTCTCTCTCTCTCTCTCTCTCTCTCTCTCTCTCTCTCTCTCTCTCTCTCTCTCTCTCTCTCTCTCTCTCTCTCTCTCTCTCTGTCTCTCTCTCTCTCTCTCTCTCTCTCTCTGTCTCTCTCCCTCCCTCCCTCCCTCTTGGCACAGATGCCAAAGTGGGCAGGCAGAGTGAAGTGAGCACAGAGCAGAGCAGGGCAGAGCAGAGGGCGATCTCAAGGCTGGCAAACAGACTGTGTGTGTGTGTGTGTTTGTGTTTTGGAATCGACTACGTGTGTGTGTCTGTATGTGTGTGTGTCTGTCTGTCTCTGTGTGTGTGTGTGTGTGTGTGTGTGTACGAGCGCACATACACTTGCCTTTCGTTCAAAACCCAGTTGCTATGTTTGTGCGCTCTGTGCCTATCCGGGAGTCGTTTCTTCTTTTTTAGGGAGGTTTTGTTTTGTTTGTGCACCATGTGCTTGATACGGCAGCTTATATGTTTGTGCGTTTGTGTGTGTGTGTGTGTGTGTGTGTGTGTGTGTGTGTGGTTTTCGTGTTGTGTGTGAGTGCACGTCCCTCTGTCACCCCGTGTGCGACGGACAGACGCAGTCACGCCAGGAGGAGGGGATTGTGGGAAAGGGGTGTAAGCGCTCCTCCTCTCTCTCTCTCTCTCTCTCTCTTCTCCCTCTTCTTCCCACCATCACGGCCCTCTTCTCCTCCGGCTGTCCGTCCCGGCCCGCCGCTCCGCTCCGCTCGCACACAACAACCTCCAGGTACTACCTTTTTTTTAATACATTTCTTATACCCTGTGTTCTGCCTGTGACACCTATTGCTCCCTCTCTCCTCAAAACGCCCCCGTAATCCTCTCTTGCC
This sequence comes from Protomyctophum parallelum, assembly GCF_964188405.1. Classification (NCBI taxonomy): domain Eukaryota; kingdom Metazoa; phylum Chordata; class Actinopteri; order Myctophiformes; family Myctophidae; genus Protomyctophum; species Protomyctophum parallelum. The sequence continues at coordinate 16,456,573 of NC_139705.1, read as the reverse complement.
CTTCGCTTCGTCCTTCGTCGCTGCAGGGTTCTTCTTCCGCCCCCCCGAAACGTTACCTTTTTTCGTCGTCGTCGGTCGTTTTGCCACGCCACGCCACGCCGCGCGCGCTCCGCCATGTTGGCTCGTCTCGACTATAGGACACGACGAGGGGAGAAACTTTTACTGGAGCTCGTTTTTATCTGACTCCTGTCTGTCTGATGTCTGTCTGTTTCTCTCTCTCTCTCTCTCTCTCTCTCTCTCTCTCTCTCTCTCTCTATCTCTCTCCCAGTCTCAGTCGCTGTCTCTCTCTCTGCGTCGTCCGTTGCTCTAGAATAGGAGACTCTGACAGTGTGTGTGCGTGCGAGTAAACAGCGTTTACGTGCTGTATTGAGCAGAACAGGTGTGCCTTTGTGAACCATGGCCTGGCAGAAGGCCTTCTCTTCTCTCCGTGATTACTTTATAGACGAGACCTCGGAGAGAGCTAGAGCCAACCGAGGCGGCGCACAGGGCCGGGCCGTCCCTGACTCCAGGGGTCATCTGAGGGCCGTTTGGCTGAAGTTTAGCCGCTAAACGGAGCGAGACCAAGCACATACGCCTACCGAAGGGAGGGAAGGAACCGACCGACCACTCGCTCCCTCTCTGTGGTTCCTTATCGTTATAAGATTATGATGGCTGATACGAAGGCAATATTTACTCTGCTTCTATACCGTTCCTGCTTGGGCAGCACACACTGTCTCTCTCTCTCTCTCTCTCTCTCTCTCTCTGCCCGCTCGTTATGCGTGGCTGTCAGTGGTCTAATGCAACTAAGTACATTTACTTAAGTACTGTACTTAAGTACAATTTTGAGGCATTTGTACTTTACTTGACTGTTTCCAATTTACAATACTATTACTTCTACTGCACTATACGTCTCGGATCCAAATATCGCACTTTTACTGCACTATGTTTATTTGAAAATGGAGTACTTTTTCCACCACTGTATATGTGTGTGGCTGTTCTTTCACAGGAGTCTGTGCGTGCACGTTTGTGCGTACGTGTTACATTTGTATGGTCAGAGGATGGACGTGATAGCGGCTTAAATACACACTGTAATGATCTTTGTATTAATCTTTTTTCTTGAGTGTCTGTAGTATATATACGACCCCTCGTGTGCCGGACAGGAAACAAGTAAACTGACGTGTGCCGAAACAAACGCGACAAAGTGTGGACACCGGACATAACGCAGAGACTCCTTTTAAGATCATACTAGATCATACTAGTCCATACTAGGTCATAGTAGTTCATACTAGGTCATAGTAGTTCATACTAGATCATACTAGATCATACTAGTCCATACTAGGTCATAGTAGTTCATACTAGGTCATAGTAGTTCATACTAGATCATACTAGATCATACTAGTTCATACTAGGTCATAGTAGTTCATACTAGATCATACTAGATCATACTAGTTCATACTAGGTCATACTAGGTCATACTAGTTCATACTAGGTCATACTAGTTCATACTAGGTCATACTAGGTCATACTAGTTCATACTAGTTCATACTAGGTCATACTAGTTCATACTAGGTCATACTAGTTCATACTAGTTCATACGGACATAACGCAGACACCTTTTAAGATCATTCTAGTTCAACCTGTATTCTTTTACGGGAGTCTTGTTTGCATGCAGGCACTTTATGTTCAGTACGCAGAACAATTGGTTTATTATAATCACATGGGCGTGTCGTCGTCGTGTCATAAAGATGAAACAACCCCCAGATAAAACAGAAGTGAGAATGCCAAAGTATTGTTCAATACGGACAGTCCCCTGGTAGCAATGGAGTCTGTCTGTGTGCCTACAAGCAGGAAATGAACGTTGCACTCCAGAAAGACATAACAGGATATGTAAATAAAACAACAACCCAAAAAAATGCTGATTGCATCACCCAAACGCAATTTCGACAAAGGGCGGCGGGGGGTATTCAATGCAGATTCGATTACCTTAAGTATCTGCGTATCGCGTGTACAATTAGGAGCCCCTGTAACTACATTGACGTTTCTTTAATAGCTCGACCTAAAAAGGAGATAAGTGTTAAGATGGCGCTTTTCCTGCCACGTGTTTGTAAAAGGCGGTCGATCCGCCCGCCCGCCGCCTTGCACACTGTTTCACAAGCCTTACACCACCGTGTGTCCCTTCAGAATGCATAAACAACACGCTATACTCCCAGATTCTCTCCCTCCTCCTCTCTCTCTCTCTCTCTCTCTCTGCCATTCAAAAAGCGGAGGTTTCAGCTTTGGTGGTGCTATTAAAGTTCCGAATTGGGTCGACGTACGGGAACTACAGACGAAAACGTCCCTCTCACACAAAACCACCACCGCTATGTGCCGATTATATGCGGGAGACCAAATGTTGAGAGAGATGGGAGTGAGAGATAGAGAGGGCAAGAGATAGCGATAGCTACAGAGAGAGAGAGAGAGAGAGAGAGAGAGAGAGAAAGGGAGAGAGGGGGAGAGAGAGAGAGAGAGAAAGACAGAGAAAGAGAGAGAAAGAAAGAGACAGAGAGAGAGAGAGAGAGAAAGAGAGAGACAGAGAGAGAGAGAGAGAGAGAAAGAGAGAAAGAGAGAGACAGAGAGAGAGAGAGAGAAAGACAGGAGTGGGAGAGCCTTTGCTGCCTTTCCTCCGCCCCTAGCGACTATCCTCAGATGAACTTATCATGTTGCCTCATAACACTTGTGTGTTTTTCTCCGGGAGGGAGGGAGGGAGGCAGCCAGGCTCACTTCCTGCATTCAGCCCTCAACTCGAGCCCATTGGTTGATATGTCGGCTGTCCGGCTGCAGCTAAAATGTAACAGGAAGTGGCTCTCTCTCTCCTCTCTCTCTCTCTCTCTCTCTCGCAGGAAGCTAGTGGCTGTTTCATCTTAAAAATGTGCGCGCGCGCGCACACACACACACACACACACACACACACACACACACACACACACACACACACACACACACACACACACACACACACACACACACACACACACACACACACACACACACACACACACACACACACACACACACACAGATCTCGGATAAGCAAGCAAGAAGCATGCATGTGCAGTATATTGCATATACAGTACCTGCATGCACACACTAACATTGTTACTGTCTCCATATTTAATTTGATTTAATATTTAATATAATTTAATTCATATATTTTTTTTCCATAAATGAATGCCCTAGTACAGCCCAGTTCTGTCAGTCTGTGAGTTTAATTAATATTGAACCAACATAACATATAAATACATAAATAAATAAATCAAATCTCCATTAACCCATTAAGACCAGGCAGCAAAAATCATCTGTGTCATTTTAGATTTTGTTTCAGCTAAAAAGCATTATTTTATACTATAGGCTATTCAAAAAATAGCAGATCTATACAAGCTCATAGCATGTCACTTCATGCCGTGCTATGAACTTGTAGATCTGCTATTTTGAAAAATCATTTATTTTCTGGGTACAAAATGTGAACCCATTGAGACCTGCTGGGGCCGATTCTTTAACGGCTTCTAAGCAGTTTTCTGAAAAACCTTACTTTGCTATATCAACATTGTTCGTGTCAAGGATTATATGCTATTTGGCCGCAGAGCATAGACCCCCCCCCCCCCCATCTAAAAAAAATTGGATTTTTTTCCAGGGACCCCGCCAGAAGCAAAGATTTCAGTTAAAAATGTAAATGCAAAAAAACGTTCACGTTCAAAGAAAGCAGATCTGCAAGCTCACAACATGCGTTGCTGCGACACCCTTGCATGACGAAGATGCAGCAACACTGCATTCTCTAATTGTGTAGACTTCTTGTAAATTAAGTAATTAACAATAATTCAACCCTTGAGATTGTAAAATGAAAACAAATGTTGGTTTCATTTTATGCTCTTGCAAGAGTTAAAGATCTTAAAGGGTCCATTTGCTTTCAAACGGTCCATCATTTAGCTGGGGACCACCGGGAACCCCCTCAGGGACCACTGGTGGAGAACCACTGACTTAGAGCACTGGTCTAAGTCAGCCCCCCCCCCTCCCAAAAAACAAAGTAAATAAATAATGGATGCCCGGTGTTCAAGTTTCTAAAAGAATTTGGGACATCACACAGAGCTCAGTGGAAATTACAGTTCACACTCTGTCGATACAGAATATAGCATAACATAGGGCTGGGCGATACCACTTCAAATCAATATTTTAAAAAAAAATCTAACTTTTGCCTCGATTTCGTGAAAATATCAAGTCTATATCTGCAAGTTTAGCTGCAGGTATAGTCTCTTGAGACAGACTGTTGACTCCGTCAAATTCCTTAGTTTTGAGACGATGGGTTCCCACATTGAGCTGCAATGCAGGTGTTGGTGAGCTTTTGACACAGGTTTTTTCACGACAACATTTTACAGTGAAGTATGATACAGGGATTAATCAGACTCAATTTAGTTGCTTATATAAAAAATCTATTACAACGTTTTTCGTGTAGATTCCTATATAAAAAGATGCCCCTTGATTATTCGATCATAAATCGTTCATGAGCTAGATTAAGTTATTGGTTATAATATAATACAGTTTCAATATATTTTCTGTAAATTGGCCAGCCCTAATATAACATCTAGGGTTTCAAAATTCCCAATTCTTTCCTCACAATTGATAACTCAGAATTCCAATTTTCTCATTTTCTCAATTTTTCTCACATTCATAATTACGAATTCCTTCCTCACATTTTGTTTAAACTTAGATTTTTTTTTCTCCCACAAACAGAATGTTTCCATGCAATTGCATAACTTTACCCCATTATTCAAGATTTATTCTCACAATTGTTACTTCATAACTCTAATGTTCTCACAAGTGGGAGTAAGCCATTGCAAGAATATATCTGAAATAAAAATGAACGAACGAACACTATATCTTAAATGCAGGGCTTCCAAAATTATGTATCACGAATGTGTCTGTTTTCCTCCCCCCTGATTGTTCCACTTATCACAATCTCCCTGTGTTTGTATATGTTTTAAGATGATTGATGGATAAGGTTTAGGGTTTAGTACAAAGTGCCTCTTATGTGTATTTCTGGGTCAGGTTGAGGTTCTTCTATCATCACGTCTTTAAACACATACGGCAGGGCCCATGTGCAGCGCGTGGTGACTTATCTCAAGTACATTGTATAATGTAGTACCTGTGAGGGCATGTGCTCGCGGTGTTTCTTCCTTTCCTTCTACCCTGTGCTAACGGAAAATAAGCTAAATGCCAACACTAGTCGCAATGTGATTTTGACAGAATTCTTTGATGTCGTTTTATAGTTAGACCCAGAGGTTGAAATCACTGATATAACTCAGATTCATATAAGTAATAGTATAGGAGCTGCCATCGCCGGCGCTACCTGAATGTTGTCATTGAATGCGGGCGTGTTCAGATGTACAGAATATTGTGTCTGCGTCGGAAAATCTATTCACGTGCCTCTGTGAGTGTGTGTGTGTGTACATTAGTTTAAATCATTGATTTAACCCCCCCCCCCCCCCCCCCCCGTAAATGAACACATATGGTTTCTACCTGACAGAGACGATATCCACAACATCAGAGCAGGCGCCGTGCCAATCAGTGCGTTTGTCACAAAGCGGTGGTGGAAAAAGTACTCACATTTCTTTATGTTAAGTAAGTAATGTATCAATACTGCAATATAGAAGGACTCTGTTACAAGTAAAAGTCAAGAATTCAAAATGTACTTGAGTAAAAGTACAATAGCATTGGCAGCAAAAAGTACTTAAAAGTAGGAAAAGTAAAAGTATGCACTCGTTATGCAGAATGTTCCGTATCAAGTTTTCAAGTGTATGAAATCTCAGAGGGCCAGCTCTCCATGGAATGTATACTATGTAGTATGTACTGTGGCGGGACGCTATCTCTCTCCAGTAAGAATGTGAAGAAACAAGTCGGCATCACTTCATCAGAGGGCAATATGACTTTAAATCAATATGAAGGATTATATGCTGATTTTTGAGGGGTCATGTTGAAAAGTTCGTAGACTTGGCTGGCACATAACATCATGTCTCAAAGCCAGACGTTGGAGGGGCTTTGATGCGTTGACATAATTAGAAAATATATTTATTAAAAAAGATAATTGTCAAGCCCTCCTTTTTTTTGTTTAACCCATTTTGGGCGAGAAACCCTTTTGGTGTTTTAAACATTATGTTATAATTTAGCTATAAAAAAATAGCAGATCCACAAGCTCATAGCGTGCCACCGAGTGGCGCGCTACGAGCTTGTAGATCTGCTATTTTTGAAAAATCTTAAAAATGTGGCGCAAATCTTTGAATATATATTCTTTCAAAGTGAATGTTTTTAACTCAGGTCTAAATGGGTTAATAGTGGGAACCCTCAATTATGCCAGTCATTGTGTGGCATACATACATACCTCATCTGCCAACTCTGTCTCACACCCCCCCCCTCGCCCCCCATTCGCCACCTCCTCCCTCCCTCATTGAAATTCAGCCTGGCACACAGACAGACACTGGCCATTCTTGGCACTATACGCTCAGAGACAGACAGAGAGTGAGCGAGAGAGAGAGAGAAAACAAAACAAAAAAAAAAGAAACAGCGAAACACTCAAGAACCTGTACCAGCGTACAATCGTCTGGTTTTCCCCGAACCGTCTAAGGCAGGGGGACTCTATCTGTGCCAAGCATTCATCCCGTCTGGTCATGGACCCGCGGACACGAGGAGGAGGCATTCCGTTAGGTGTTTCCTTGCCTCTCTGCTTCCTTCCGGTGAATATCTTCTTTGCTCCTAATTCCCAGGAGCTTTATTGTTGCCAACTGAGTATACACGGCAGCGCGTGTTGTTTGAGGGGATTTGTTGCCAATTCTTTCTTTTTTTTTAAAATGTGTTTACGTCCTTCGGACTATATTAGGTTAGGGCAAAAAATCTGACCTGTAAATCTGATCTGGTGTCTTTTTTGTTGTTGCTGTAGTGAAGCGATGGCTGCTTTTGTTGTGTTGTGCTTTTTAGATCAGTGGTTCTCAACCAGTGGTCTGGGGACCATCAGTGGTTCTTGAGGGGGTTCCACCCAGCTAAAATATTGCCAGTTCCAAATGGAGCCTTCTCTATCTCCTGAGAGCGTAATATTAAACCAAATACCCTTTACGGGTCCATTTGGTTTACTTAATTTACTGTCTACACAATTAGAGAATGTAGAAGAATTGTTATTTTGATCCAGGTTTGCCTGTAATCTCTCCTATAGCACATCAACACAGCATGGAATGGTCAAATAGTCGGATAAATAATGGACCCTGAAAAGGGTTGAAAACCACTGCTTTACACTAGCATTAAAAATCTATTGATTTGTTTAGAAGAGCAAGATAGAACGAACTCTATCCTCGTGCGCATTATGACAGTGTAGCAAATGTTTTGTCAAGTGATGGCCGAAGTTTATGGTAGAGGTGCAAAAGTGAATTGAACTAATCGATTCAGTAGATTATAAAAAATAATTTATTTTTTGAACAGCAGAAATAGCCAATAATCAAGCTCAAGATGTATCGCCATTCGCTACACGTTGTGAGATATAGCAATGTTTCCCCCCCCCATGTTGATTTGTTGATAGTAGCCTACATACGTCATTTTTATTATCGAAAGAATACGCTTCTTGATTAGTGTATTCATGGAAAAAGTAGGCCAAATCAATATAATAATCACTGAGAAGATAATCGATAGTTGCAGGCAGCCCTGAACGACATTATCAAGTTTATAGTACCTGCATTAACAAACAGTAGGGTGGCCGACTGGCCGCCATTTTGTATGTTGGAAAGAAAGAAAGAAAGAAAGAGAGTTTTGTGGCTGCTAACGTTGCAGTTGGGAGTGAAGCCTTTTATTATTTCATGTATACTGTGAACTACGACAGGGTGACAGTATAAGTCACCATAGTCCTATAACTGAGAACACATGAAGGCCAGCAGTGTGCGTGGACATGGTTTCTGTAACAGAAGACATGCATAGCCACGCCAGGTCATATCGTGGACATGATCTGAATGAGGAAAATAACACGGAAACATCTGTTCGAAACTATAAACGAAACAGTAAAACAGTTCTAAATAATGCACACATGCAGCTCAAACTGTAACAGTTTAAGCCAAAGGAAACATGTCGAGCTGTCGTGTAGTTGTCACCATAACGTCATCACTCTGAAACAGGAAATGAGCTCCAGAACAACATACTGTATCATGGGTGGTCACATCAAAAGGCCGGGGGGCAAAAGAGGACACAGTATACAAAAAAGTACTAGTCGCATTTCTTAATTAAGTAAAAAAGATCAATACTGCAATGTAGAAACACTGTTACAATTAAAAGTCCAGAATTCGAAATGTACAAAAAATAAAAGTACTAATTGTGCAGAATGTCTTCAAAGCATTGACATTGGGACACATTGTGAGCTTGTACTGTAGATCGGTTATTTTCAAATGGCCGAAATGTATATAGGGTTGAAGTGGTTAATGTATGTTAGTGGTAACTAAAGTTTTCAAATAAATGTAGTGGAGTAAAATTACAATATTTCTCACTGAGATGTAGTGGGGTAGAAGTAAATACCCAAGTAAAGTAAAAGAGTACTTGAACATTTTACTAAGTACAACAGTACTTACATTAAGTAAATGTACTTAGTTACTTTACACCACTGTGAATGTTGAACCATTCAGCCATAATTCCACCCCGAGTCTGACATGCAGAATTCTCTCTCTCTCTCTCTCTCTGCGGCAGGTTTTCGCCAGTGAAAAAAGGTAGTCGACGAACATTTTTCGTCGTAGTTTTAGTCGACAAAATCAACACTGACTCTCTCTCTCTCTCTCTTTGCGTCAGGCTCATCTCAGCTGAGCATGGGCACATCGGCTACATGTCACACTTATTTTGGACCTCCTAGGAAAGAAAAAAACAAGGAAAACCAAAACGAAATCTGATTTGCTGCAATAGAGCACTGTGTGCTTTTATCACGCTGTATAACATGGAGTAAAGTCGCCATTGCCAGCCAGGGGCAACAGAACCTAATAGGGCTCACATGACATGACTGACCGAGTCTGGCCTTAAAGTTTCCAGAATACTCTGTGGTCGGTTGTTGGAACTAGCTTACAAAACCCAAGACCAGCTATTGTAACAATCTCTCTTCCCTGCCATACTTACTACCTTGCCATACTTACGTCAATGTGCCGTCTTAAAGAGGATGTAAGTGATCTTTTCTTGTTAAAAACAAGGGTTAAATATATTATGTTAATAATCATTGAATGCTATTCAGTAACAGGGCTCTCACCCTTGGTTGGTGCTTTAGTAAACTGAAAGTACATTTTCAATTTGGCATGCCTATTCTATCCAAACGAGAGAGAGAACTCATAGGTTCAGGATACAGGGTGAACACCTGATTCCTGAGTGGATAAAAATTGGTATCCCGACCTAAACATGTATTTTCTGTTTACTAAATATCTAAATAACTGGTGGGAAACCCTCTGTTAATGAACAAATACTCTAGCAACGAACCGGAACATACCATCACAATATAGACCCGATTTAACACAATATCACTTACAGCCTGTTTAAACATTCATGACAACGTGACCCAATTCCCCCCTTAAACACTGTTACTCCCCCCCCCCCCCCCCCCCGCCCGCCATGTGCTCAATCAGAGATTCTTGGCAAGCGAGCAGAATGTGTATAGATCCGTCCCTGGCTTGGTGGTGGAGAGGTGGGCATCATGCCAACTTGTCCCCACCCACCCCTCTGTCTCTGTCTGTCTGGTCTGCTGTAATCAGACTAGCGGGGTCTTCTGCATGCTAACGAGGGGCTGGTCTGGACCAAGTCTCGCGGGGGCTGTGCCTGACATGCTAATTTATGCAAAGCACTGTGGTGTGCCACCCCCCCCCCACCCCTCCTTGCCCATCCCCCCCCCCCCCCCCCCCCCCCCAGTCTACCACCCCTCTCTAACCTAGGCCTTGGCATTTAAAGTCTGGCACCCATTAACCCCTTCTACCGCTGCTGCTGCCGTGCCAACGGATGTGTCCCTCGGCGGAACCTGCATGCATGCAGCCTGCCATGTGAGTGAGCTTATCTTCAGGCTGTAAGCTCCACAACTAATATGTTCATTGAGTTTAAAACCATATTGGTATTGATTATCTGTAATTATACTATTTGAACAGTCGCGTCCAACGAGTTCTCGCGGTAGGTATGGTATTTTTGGCATGGCGTCTCTCTCTCTCTCTCTGTGTGCTCGCCACCAAATCGACTCTCGGTCGTCGCTATTCAGACTCAGAGAAAGCACTTTTTAGTGTGTTCGTCCAGAAGTTTGTTCAGAAAAGACGGCGATGTGCTGGCGGGGGAAATTCACGAGTACAAGTAACACATCTTTTGAAGCTTGGACCTAAAATGGCTGACGAGTGCGACGCCATTTTGTGTTTCCTTGTTTTGTTTAGGGGAGCAGAATCCCAGCTTTGTATTCAATCAGAGGCAGCTGATGGCAGCCATATTTGCAAGCATCTGTGTGTGTGTCTGTGTGTGTCTGTGTGTGTCTGTGTGTGTGTGTCACAGTGTGTGTGTGTGTGTGTGTGTGTTTGTGTGCCTCCCGAATGAGACGCAGCAACCAGCCTACACAGGGTTAGCCTGGAATGAGCTCAGTTTTTGGCAAAAACGGAAACAAATTCCTGGCACCAGTCGAGCGGCGTTTCTTTTTCTTTCTCTTTTTTTTCTCACTCACTCCCTCTTTCGATCACATGCCAGAGTCTCAGGAAGCCAGTGAGTTATTTCTTGGGCTTTCACACATTAACGCTTTCACTTTTTCGACGACTGAGCTCACCGTTAAATTATCCGTTTGCTAATTATGTCCGTGCTTCGGATTTTGGGGGCATTTAATGTCACAACAAAATACATGGGGCTTGCTGATGGTGTGCCAATTTACATGTGAGTCACCTTGGGTCCTCTCTTGTGCTGAAGTGTTAAAGCGCTTTCTCAAAAATCTTGGCAGTCGGGTGACTTGTAGTCATTAAGCAACAAAACGCTTTTCTCCGTAAGTCCTGATTTTGAACCGTTTCCAGAAGCAAGGATTCAAGCACGCACACACACAGAAAGAGCGTGACAGAGATGAAAGTGAAATGAACGCGACGCAGAGGGTTTTGAATGTTCATACAATACGTACATACAATGCCACCAGTCAAAAATCTCCTGTTTCATGTTTGACAGCTTTTTCTGTGAGACAAGTTCTGTCACAATTATTACATAATCGCAATTATTTCAGATAATCGCAATTATTTCTGCATAATCGCCAATCGTTTCCATGTTGAAAAATGTCCAAAGAAAATCTAAAATAGCAGCTCAACAAGCTTACAAAACATTGTAGATCTACTATTTCGGGCTATTTTGATTTTCTTTTGGGAAAGGCGAAATGATTAAAAATGATTTGAGTCACAATGAATCGTCAGCTTAAATGCTATAGTCCTGGCTCACTCCGTGTGTTCTCTTTGTGTCGTTACAGGAGCGTACGTCGCCCGTGAAGATCCTGGCTGCGGCGCGGCAGGAACAGGAAACACACGTTTGGATGCTGTCCTTGGGGCTGAGGTAGTAGATTGAATAGTTGTGGGGGTGTGTAGCCTCCCTCTGAGATAACTATGCAATCTACTGTCTTTCCTAAGGTGACAGCTGGGTCGGCCAATCATCTCCTGTTTTTCCTATAAGGTGACAGCTGGGTCGGGCCAATCATCTTTATCTTTGTGTGTACAAAGTATAGAGAAGTGGACCAGAACAGGGGCCATCATGTTCGACATGGTCTTGTCCGTGGCAAATTTTAGATTTTCTTTTTTACACGCCATAATGTTATTTTGATCATAAGACCCAATTACTGAATATCAAGTCTCACGTCAGGTTTTCTTCAGAATTACTACGACACTGTGGCATATCGAGTCCAAGTAGTAGGCTACTTAAGCAACATTACACGAGAGGGTGTGGGTTAACGTGATTATTGCCATGACAGGGATGCGGTCAGGAACGAGACGAAGTCGAGTTCCACAAGCATCACTGAAGTCAGTGAAGTGGCAATAATCACGTTAACCCACACCCTCGAGTGTAATATTGCAATTCTACCACAGTTACCCTTAAAACTAAGAAAATCGCTGAAAGAATATATTTTTTTAATGACAGATGTAGTCACTACGACCACAAATGTCCCAAGAAACTAGCTAGCCTAGCCACCGAGTTTGCTAGCGCTCTGGGAGAACAGAGCAGCTGAATTATTTGTTTTGATTAGATGTTGAACGGTGCTGGTTTAACCCACGGCTAGAAGGCTGTTTCAACCAATGAGATTGCTTCCTCGAAACGACCTGTGGTAGAATAGTTGTTCTCAAATGTTTTCTTTGCAAGGACCTCCCTTAAGTCGATCTGAAAGTGTACCAAATGGACCCTCACGGGTTCCATTTGAACCCTCTCAGAGTTACAGACCTGATGTGGTCGTTCGGGGCTATAGCTCTTTGTGTGTTTCTGGTGATATTATTGTCTCACTTTGTATCTCCATGGCAAAAATAATAATAATTGCCAGACTTGTCAGCAGCAGCAGCCAGCATGGACCAGCATGGACCAGAGCTCGGCGGGGTGAGGTAGTAGGTTGTATAGTTTGGTGGGAGGGATCACACCCTGCTCAGGTGATAACTATACAGTCTATTGCCTTCCCCGAAGAGCTCACTGAACAACAAGACAACTATACGCAACAAGTCAATGTATTTACATCCTTTTTGCTGAACAAAAATAAAGTTAACGTTGCACTCTCAACTGTGTTGTTGATAAAACATGCACGACTCAATAAAGTTTGACTGAGAGAAAGAAGGGTCCGTTGTCTTCTGATTATAGTCTCAAATGGATGAGTTTATTTAGTGGAGAGCACCCTCTAGTGGTGCTGCACAACCTCGACAGGAATAAAGAACCAAATACACATATATAATAGAGTCTGTATGTGCATACTGGTAATATAATGTAACTTAAAAAGTTGGAATTGAAAAAATCCCCAAAAGGTAGCACATCCAAATATGTCAAATAAAAGGACAAAGTAAGCGCACCCACACTTCTACCTTTTTTATTGGCACACAGAAAGAAAAACGAACGCTTATAGACGTTTCAGCTATGAGCTTTCATCAGAGCATTCACATCAAGTAAAATCAACTCACTTCATACAAAAGGTCAGAGTTCACCTACAGCTGAAATTTCGAGTCAATCACCACCAAGGTCCGATCACTCGCATCTTATGTGAGAACAAACGCTGATTTGAATAATTAAATGAGTTACAGTACAGGCAATTTGAGGCATATATAACACTGTAACTTTGTGCATGAGTTTGTGCATGGGGAGTGCAGGGAGGAGGGGACACACCCCTCGCTCTGGCAACGTGCGCTGAATTCCAGCCATATAAGAATACTTGGAGGCTGGAGCTTCCAAAATGTCCCCCAAACGGATTCTTCCTCCACCCGTTGTGTTGTCAGGGTGTGTTCTCCCTCTCTTCTGATCGCCACCACGGCTCTGTGCGATCATTGGCTCTGCTGCCTGTTATCGAACGCTCAGCGCCCCCTCCCCCAGCCCCCCCACCCCCCTGCGGACAGTTCAGCCCCTTCAGGAAGTGCCTCCAGATCTGAGCGTAGGCCCGGCGGATCTTTGGAATGCGATAAGCATAGACCACGGGGTTGACCGCAGAGTTGGCGTGGGACAGGAGGATGCCTGGAGAGAGCACATATGTTGTTAATAACAACACACTTTGCAAATGAGCCTATCATTGCTGATGAACATACACTGTGTCTTATACATCAAGGTGTGTTAGAATCACATCGATGTCAGTGTCTTATCCGATTATGGGGGGGAAAAGGCGAAAAGGGGTGCGTAGTCCGACGTCCCAATAATCCGACCATACAGCCCCATACTAACCCTAACCCTACCCAGCAAGCACGGTCAGGACCTGGACCAATTAGTGACGTCTCGATTGGGGCCAGATCAAGTCAAACCAAGACTAGTCAGATCTGGCCCCAGAATATCACCTGATTTCAACCAACATAAATTCTGCCCACTAAAACGGACGTCCCTGGAAGAATCGGAGAGAGTCCGATTGAAGCCAGATCAATTGAAATCATATCAGATCTGACCCAGAATAAGCTATCTAAAATGTACGTAAGTCTCTGTGTGTACGTCTGTAATCCACATCGTAACTCGAGCCCCACCAACTTCAAATTGGACACACGTGTTCCACACCACCACAGGGAGTGCAGTGCCCGGTGTCGAGTCGGTCGGACCCACGGTTGTCCAGAACCGCCCCTTCCCAGGGTCCATATATGGAGCTGGCCTGTTCCGTTTCACAGGACTCCATATTTGGGCATGCCTGACACAGAACTCCATAAGCTGGCCTGTTCTGACATCCCAACACTCAGTGCCCAACGGGCACCGCCGTAGAGGCCCCACGGGCACCTCTCTAATATTATTTAAACTGGTGAAGATGTCCTGGAAATGACATAAAGATCATCCCCATACGGGCTGTGATCTGGCCTAGTCCTGAACGTCACCGGAGGACGTCATCATGGCGTCGTTTGGCCTGCTGGGTAACTGCACGTGGAAGCCACGGGTGAGTCTTCTTAAGCGACCACGTAGTCGGACTAAAGGGATGTTGGACTAATGCGTGTCCCCCGGGAAGATAGCCAATCTACGAGCTCAATCTTACTATTTTCGATGAAGTGTGAAGGGTAAAAACGAAAGGGATCTAGTACAGACCCCTGTGGGACTACTGTCAACTAGGCACAGTAAAGGGTTTAAGTGGTTAAAAGGTATATATTGTCTTTGTTGGGTGGAAACCTCATTATGTACAAAACGCGTGCCACCGTTTCCTCCCAATACTTTCACCAGTGAATGATGTCATTGGGTTAGGGAGCGCTCCGCTGCTAGACTGCAATGGAGGCGCGCCGTCTCAAGCGAACTTGAGCCACGAGAAGACACCACAGAGCGAGCTATAAGCGAGCGAATTGCCGTGTCCAACGTTGCGAAGTTCGCTTCAGCCGACTCAGCCCCGTCCGAGTTGCGACCCGATAGGCACAGAATATAAATCCTCCTCTGCGTCCCAAATGAACACAGTGAGCGCTCCCTATAACCCACTGACGTCACTCACTGGAGAAAGGATTGGAAGGAAAGGGCAGGTCACGTCCAAAACTGTTGCAGGATTAAAATTCTAATTCAACAGCAAAAGTAGCACATGTCTGCAAGCTTTCCTTGCATATGAGTGATGAGTGCATATGTGCTACCTGTGATGTTTTTGTGTGACTTTTGTATGATCATGTATAGGGCGTTAATTTATGAAAAAAACAAAAAAGTTAGAATATGGAGATAGGAGGTTTCTGCCCGACAACAATGAGAGCAACATACAGCTGCATGCAGCTCGCCGTCACCTGCCTGCGTACAGCGCCCCCTGGGGCACGGCGCCGGGACCGCCGTAGAGCAGCAGGCAGTTCATGAGGTGCAGGGGGAGCCAGCAGCCGGTGAACAGACACAGCACCAGGGCCAGAGAGCACGCCAGCCTCCTCTCCCTGAGCAGGGAGGCCCGCGTCTTGGGACAGCTGTGCTGCAGGCGCCCCTGGAGGCTCCAGAAGACCCGCGCGTACAGCAGGGTCATGAGCAGCAGGGGCGCCAGGACGCAGCCCAGGAAGTTGAAGTAGACCATGAAAGGGAGGGACACCACGGAGAGGAAGGTGCAGGGGGGAGAGGAGGAGGAGGAAGGGGAGGGGGAGGTTTGGTTGCCTGTGGTGGGGGGCTGGTGGTGGTTGTGCCAGCCAAACAGAGGGGTGAAGCCCAGCACACAGGACAGCATCCAGCACACGCATACTGCGAAGCAGGAGCGCCCCCGTGTGGCCAGGTTTTTGTATCTGACAGAGAGAGAGAGAGAGGGCAAGGGGGAGGAAGTATAAGCACGCCAGAGAGTGTAGTAGATCATAGTGACAGTAAATCCAAATTATTATTGTGTACATTTTACACAATAATTGTGTAATAATATTGTGTAATAATTAAAATAAATATTTTGATAACTATTAATGAAAGTGTTATTATTTTAGCGTATCACTAAATTAAAAGTAGCCTATTTAAAAATATATATCTAGGTATATAGCCCATTTATATTATATTTCTTATCGTATGCTTTTTAAGAGCTATTATACTAAAATTATTTTAGCAGTGTGACACTACATGAAAACACTTTCTAGTTTTGGTACTTTAAGTGCATTTTGATGCCAATACTTTTGATACCTCGTAATTTTTAATTTAATTGCAACAGAATATTTCTACTGTACATTGCAGCATTGATACTTTTACTGAAGTCAAACATGTGAGTCTAGGCCTACTTTCTCCTGGAGTGTGAGCCTCATCATCATGGTTCCAAAACTGGACCCCCAAATTGACACTAATTAGCCCTGTGGACCCCCATTTGAAAAGATATGCCAGGGACCCCCATAAGAGAAGATTATTACGGCTCTAGCAGTGATTCTCAACCCGTTTAATTTCAAGGACCCCCCGTTTGACATGCATTAGTCTTGTACGGAGTACGGACCCCCATTTAATCGCATTTCTATCTCTGGGACCCACAATTTATAATAAAATCAATGTTAATGTAACTCTGAGAGTGTACAAATGTTTATACATTTGTACATTAAATGTACAAATGTTTATACATTTGTACATTAAATGTACAAATGTATAAACATTTGTACACTCTCAGAGTTACAGACCCATAAGGGTCCATTTGGTTCCAAACTATCATTTAGCTGAATGGGGACCCCCTGGATGGACCCAGCTGGGGTGATATAGTATCATGCAGTATAGTACAGTACAGTATCATACAGTTATAGTTATCATACAGTGCAGTGTAACTCACCTGAGTGGAGTGTGCAGACGCAGGTAGCGGTCCACGGCGATGGCCAGCAGCGACAGCACCGAGGCCTGCGTCAGCACCAGCACCACGCAGCTGAGCAGCAGGCACAGCCCGGGGGGCAGCGCGGCCCACCCGTCCAGGAGCACCGCCAGGGGCACGGCGGCCACGCCCACCAGGAGGTCGGCCGCCGCCAGGGACACCAGGAAGCAGAAGGTGGGCTCTCGCGTCAGGGAGGAGCCCCCCGGGGCCCCGGGCCCCCCGCGCCGGCCCCCCGCCGCCGTCCTCCGGCATACCACCGCACATATCACCAGCACGTTGCCAAAGCAACAGGCCATGGCAACCAGCACTTCCAGCGCCGTGTATGCAGACGCAGCCCAGCTCCACTCACCCATGTCACTGAGAGAGAGAGAGGGTGGGTGATGAACAGTGGTGGAAAGAGTACTCAAAGTTTCAGTAAACTGCAATGTATAGAACTACTCTGTATACAAGTACTCAAAATGTACAGAAAGTATACTCACTATGCAGAATGTCCCATTTCAAGTCTTCAAATGTATTACAAATATTTAGAAAATAGCAGATCTACAAGCCTCACCTTGTGAGGTTGTGGATCGGCTACTGTATCTTCAAATGGCCGAAATGTATATGGGGCTGAAGTGTGTTTAGTGTACATTTTGAAATAATAATCAAAATCTACAAAGTATAACTATATAGTAACTAAAGTTTTCAAATAAGAATAGTTGAGTAAAAGTACAATATTTGCCTCTGAGATGTCGCGGAGGAGAAGTAAAAGTACTGGAAATTGGAAATACTTACTAAATGTACTTTAGTAGTTGTAGTTGTATACTTTCCATGCACCACTGGTGATGAAATGACGAAGAAACTTTATTTTACGTATAACTAATAACTATGTCCTCAGTACTGGAACATGATACCGACGAGGATCCGTACGAGTGGAACACCACCAAGGGCGAGCGAGGAAACAGCAGCCAGGAGAACGAGACACTGCCAAAGACAGCCAGGAGCATGCCAGCCAGCCAATCGCTGCTGTTGGAACCAATAACACACGGACGGGCCCCGGTCACCACCAGGACGTCTCACACTAACATATACGTGGACAGCCGGACGGACGCAGAGATTTCTTCGCCTGCACAGCTTGCCGCGTGGCCGCAAGGGCCCGGGGGGGGAGGGGAGGGGGGGGGGTGGAAAGAAATACTCTAGCCCAGGGGCCTCAACTTCTATATACCGACACTGGCTGGACGCACTCAAGAAAGACGCAGGAGATGGCTGGAGGCAACGATGGACGGCTCGACCTAGAGAGAGAGAGAGACTCTCCACTATGATCCTGTTATATGTACGCCTTGCTGGAATAGTCCTGTTGTTTTGAATCCCTGATAGGACTTCCCTTTATACAACCAAGCCTTAAATAACTAGAAAAAATTATGAGCCATACCCCTTTTTGCACATACAAAGTGAATGTGTGGAGACACACACGCACACAAACGCACGCACACGCGCGCGCGCACACACGCACACGCACGCACACACACACACACACACACACACACACACACACACACACACACACACACACACACACACACACACACACACACACACACGGAGACAGCATCTGTATTCTATCAGTGAATGAAGATCCCACGCTAGCTGGGATAGAGGGAGGGTCAGTAATAGTATCGCAGTATATAACAGATATTATCACTATCCAAAGCGGGCCACATAATTCACAAATTACTAATTGCAGACAACTGGCTGTAAATTTGACACATGTCGAGTTCATCTTGGTAGAAGCAGAGTAATCTAGTAAGTGACTAGTGGTGACACGCTTTGATCTCGCCGCAAAGCGGGTGCCTATGGGCGATAGTTCCAAACATTGCTCCTATGGCTGGAACTATTCCATTGAGATAGAATGAGCACTTCCGCATTCCATTGTTACAATGGGAGTCAACGCTAGTGTCATTACTCTCTTACTAGATTACTCTGGGTAGAAGTAGTACTGTATTTGAAAGTGCCTTGAAATAAATGATGGTTAGAGGAATGGAGTTAATGAAGTTAAAACTCAATGACTGCCAAGGACTTATTTAACTGTCCTGGACTGCCAACGACGTGGCTATATGGATCATAAATGGGCACTTAATGCCTCCACCAGGTCCATCACTTAATGCCCCACTTAATGCCTCCACCAGGCCCATCACTTAATGCCCCCACCAGGCCCATCACTTAATGCCCCACTTAATGCCCCCACCAGGTCCATCACTTAATGCCTCCACCAGGTCCATCACTTAATGCCTCCACCAGGTCCATCACTTAATGCCTCCACCAGGTCCATCACTTAATGCCTCCACCAGGCCCATCACTTAATGCCTCCACCAGGCCCATCACTTAATGCCCCC
Source organism: Protomyctophum parallelum (assembly GCF_964188405.1). Classification (NCBI taxonomy): domain Eukaryota; kingdom Metazoa; phylum Chordata; class Actinopteri; order Myctophiformes; family Myctophidae; genus Protomyctophum; species Protomyctophum parallelum. The sequence goes on along the minus strand of NC_139705.1, from coordinate 16,437,289 downwards.
ACCAGGCCCATCACTTAATGCCCCACTTAATGCCCCCACCAGGTCCATCACTTAATGCCTCCACCAGGTCCATCACTTAATGCCTCCACCAGGTCCATCACTTAATGCCTCCACCAGGTCCATCACTTAATGCCTCCACCAGGCCCATCACTTAATGCCTCCACCAGGCCCATCACTTAATGCCTCCACCAGGCCCATCACTTAATGCCTCCACCAGGTCCATCACTTAATGCCTCCACCAGGTCCATCACTTAATGCCTCCACCAGGTCCATCACTTAATGCCCCCACCAGGTCCATCACTTAATGCCTCCACCAGGCCCATCACTTAATGCCCCACTTAATGCCCCCACCAGGTCCATCACTTAATGCCTCCACCAGGTCCATCACTTAATGCCCCACTTAATGCCTCCACCAGGCCCATCACTTAATGCCTCCACCAGGTCCATCACTTAATGCCCCCACCAGGTCCATCACTTAATGCCTCCACCAGGTCCATCACTTAATGCCTCCACCAGGTCCATCACTTAATGCCTCCACCAGGTCCATCACTTAATGCCTCCACCAGGCCCATCACTTAATGCCTCCACCAGGCCCATCACTTAATGCCTCCACCAGGTCCATCACTTAATGCCCCCACCAGGTCCATCACTTAATGCCTCCACCAGGCCCATCACTTAATGCCCCACTTAATGCCCCCACCAGGTCCATCACTTAATGCCTCCACCAGGTCCATCACTTAATGCCCCACTTAATGCCTCCACCAGGCCCATCACTTAATGCCTCCACCAGGCCCATCACTTAATGCCCCCACCAGGTCCATCACTTAATGCCTCCACCAGGTCCATCACTTAATGCCTCCACCAGGTCCATCACTTAATGCCTCCACCAGGTCCATCACTTAATGCCCCCACCAGGTCCATCACTTAATGCCTCCACCAGGTCCATCACTTAATGCCTCCACCAGGTCCATCACTTAATGCCTCCACCAGGTCCATCACTTAATGCCTCCACCAGGCCCATCACTTAATGCCCCCACCAGGCCCATCACTTAATGCCTCCACCAGGTCCATCACTTAATGCCTCCACCAGGCCCATCACTTAATGCCTCCACCAGGTCCATCACTTAATGCCTCCACCAGGTCCATCACTTAATGCCCCCACCAGGTCCATCACTTAATGCCCCACTTAATGCCTCCACCAGGTCCATCACTTAATGCCCCACTTAATGCCCCCACCAGGTCCATCACTTAATGCCCCACTTAATGCCTCCACCAGGTCCATCACTTAATGCCTCCACCAGGTCCATCACTTAATGCCTCCACCAGGTCCATCACTTAATGCCTCCACCAGGTCCATCACTTAATGCCTCCACCAGGTCCATCACTTAATGCCTCCACCAGGTCCATCACTTAATGCCCCCACCAGGTCCATCACTTAATGCCCCACTTAATGCCTCCACCAGGTCCATCACTTAATGCCTCCACCAGGTCCATCACTTAATGCCCCCACCAGGTCCATCACTTAATGCCCCCACCAGGTCCATCACTTAATGCCCCACTTAATGCCTCCACCAGGTCCATCACTTAATGCCCCACTTAATGCCCCCACCAGGTCCATCACTTAATGCCTCCACCAGGTCCATCACTTAATGCCCCCACCAGGTCCATCACTTAATGCCCCACTTAATGCCTCCACCAGGTCCATCACTTAATGCCTCCACCAGGTCCATCACTTAATGCCTCCACCAGGTCCATCACTTAATGCCTCCACCAGGTCCATCACTTAATGCCTCCACCAGGTCCATCACTTAATGCCTCCACCAGGTCCATCACTTAATGCCTCCACCAGGCCCATCACTTAATGCCCCCACCAGGCCCATCACTTAATGCCTCCACCAGGTCCATCACTTAATGCCTCCACCAGGCCCATCACTTAATGCCTCCACCAGGTCCATCACTTAATGCCTCCACCAGGTCCATCACTTAATGCCCCCACCAGGTCCATCACTTAATGCCCCACTTAATGCCTCCACCAGGTCCATCACTTAATGCCCCACTTAATGCCCCCACCAGGTCCATCACTTAATGCCCCACTTAATGCCTCCACCAGGTCCATCACTTAATGCCTCCACCAGGTCCATCACTTAATGCCTCCACCAGGTCCATCACTTAATGCCTCCACCAGGTCCATCACTTAATGCCTCCACCAGGTCCATCACTTAATGCCTCCACCAGGTCCATCACTTAATGCCCCCACCAGGTCCATCACTTAATGCCCCACTTAATGCCTCCACCAGGTCCATCACTTAATGCCTCCACCAGGTCCATCACTTAATGCCCCCACCAGGTCCATCACTTAATGCCCCCACCAGGTCCATCACTTAATGCCCCACTTAATGCCTCCACCAGGTCCATCACTTAATGCCCCACTTAATGCCCCCACCAGGTCCATCACTTAATGCCTCCACCAGGTCCATCACTTAATGCCCCCACCAGGTCCATCACTTAATGCCCCACTTAATGCCTCCACCAGGTCCATCACTTAATGCCTCCACCAGGTCCATCACTTAATGCCTCCACCAGGTCCATCACTTAATGCCTCCACCAGGTCCATCACTTAATGCCTCCACCAGGTCCATCACTTAATGCCCCCACCAGGTCCATCACTTAATGCCCCACTTAATGCCTCCACCAGGTCCATCACTTAATGCCCCACTTAATGCCTCCACCAGGTCCATCACTTAATGCCCCACTTAATGCCCCCACCAGGTCCATCACTTAATGCCTCCACCAGGTCCATCACTTAATGCCCCCACCAGGTCCATCACTTAATGCCCCACTTAATGCCTCCACCAGGTCCATCACTTAATGCCTCCACCAGGTCCATCACTTAATGCCTCCACCAGGTCCATCACTTAATGCCTCCACCAGGTCCATCACTTAATGCCTCCACCAGGTCCATCACTTAATGCCCCCACCAGGTCCATCACTTAATGCCCCACTTAATGCCTCCACCAGGTCCATCACTTAATGCCCCACTTAATGCCTCCACCAGGTCCATCACTTAATGCCTCCACCAGGTCCATCACTTGATGCCCCCACCAGATCCATCACTTAATGCCCCACTTAATGCCTCCACCAGGTCCATCACTTAATGCCCCCACCAGGTCCATCACTTAATGCCCCACCAGGTCCATCACTTAATGCCTCCACCAGGTCCATCACTTAATGCCTCCACCAGGTCCATCACTTAATGCCCCCACCAGGTCCATCACTTAATGCCCCACTTAATGCCTCCACCAGGTCCATCACTTAATGCCTCCACCAGGTCCATCACTTAATGCCTCCACCAGGTCCATCACTTAATGCCTCCACCAGGCCCATCACTTAATGCCTCCACCAGGTCCATCACTTAATGCCCCCACCAGGTCCATCACTTAATGCCCCACCAGGTCCATCACTTAATGCCCCACTTAATGCCCCCACCAGGCCCATCACTTAATGCCTCCACCAGGTCCATCACTTAATGCCTCCACCAGGTCCATCACTTAATGCCTCCACCAGGTCCATCACTTAATGCCTCCACCAGGTCCATCACTTAATGCCTCCACCAGGTCCATCACTTAATGCCTCCACCAGGTCCATCACTTAATGCCTCCACCAGGTCCATCACTTAATGCCCCACTTAATGCCTCCACCAGGTCCATCACTTAATGCCCCACTTAATGCCTCCACCAGGCCCATCACTTAATGCCTCCACCAGGTCCATCACTTAATGCCTCCACCAGGTCCATCACTTAATGCCTCCACCAGGTCCATCACTTAATGCCCCACTTAATGCCTCCACCAGGCCCATCACTTAATGCCTCCACCAGGTCCATCACTTAATGCCTCCACCAGGTCCATCACTTAATGCCCCACTTAATGCCTCCACCAGGTCCATCACTTAATGCCTCCACCAGGTCCATCACTTAATGCCTCCACCAGGTCCATCAATTAATGCGTTCAGTCCATATATGTAGCTTAATATTAAAATGTTAATGAACATATTGCTAAAATAGCTGATCTACAAGCTTGTAGATCGGTTATTTTTTGCTACGACAGAGATATGCAAAGTGGCCCTCTGTGGGCCACATTGTGTGGAAATATAGTGGCCCTCGCCATCGTCGAAGTTGCCCAAAACAGTCTGAAAACGGACGCGGAACATAAAACAGGGCGCACTGGGCACTCACTACCGTTTGGATGCTCTAAACCCCGGTCACCAAGCCCCCCGTGTCCCCACTGAGATGCTCTAAACCCCGGTCACCAAGCCCCCCATGTCCCCACTGAGATGCTCTAAACCTCGGTCACCAAGCCCCCCGTGTCCCCACTGAGATGCTCTAAACCCCGGTCACCAAGCCCCCTGTGTCCCCACCCAGATGCTCTAAACCCCGGTCACCAAGCCCCCGTGTCCCCACTGAGATGCTCTAAACCCCGGTCACCAAGCCCCCCGTGTCCCCACCCAGATGCTCTAAATCTCAGTGGGATAAAAAGTAGGCATCTTTTACTTCAGTCAAAGTATCAATACTGCAATGTAGAAACACTCTGCTACAAGTCTGGGTAATCAAAATGGACTTGAATAAAAGGACAAAAGTATCTGCATCAAAATATATTTAAGTACCAAAAGTAAATGTACAGTCCTACAGTACTCATGATAGTGCAGACTGAAAATAGTACATATACAAGCTCAAAATGCGTTGCATCGCAAGCTTGTAGGTCGGTTATTTTAAAATAGCCAAAGTTTAAATTTGGTTAATGTATGTTTTGTGATAATAATCAAAATATACAAAGCAATACATTTTCCTCTGAGACGTACTGTAGTGGAGTAAAAGTAAAAGTATTGAAAATGGAAAATACCTGTAATGTGTACTTAGTTACTTACTGGTGTTCACAGGGCAATGTGTGTGTGTGTGTGTGTGTGGGAGTGTGTGTGTGTAGGTAGGGGTGTTGTCGATTTGTTACTGATTAACAGGATAATGTTGGTGGCCGTTTTTCAGTGCCCGCTGGTACTTTGCATACAGCCTTGAATACGAATAGACAAACAGACGGTGGAGGTGATGGTTTGGTTATAGAATACGAATAGACAAACAGATAGTGGAGGTGATGGTTTGGTTATAGAATACGAATAGACAAACAGATAGTGGAGGTGATGGTTTGGTTATAGAATACGAATAGACAAACAGATAGTGGAGGTGATGGTTTGGTTATAGAATACGAATAGACAAACAGATAGTGGAGGTGATGGTTTGGTTATAGAATACGAATAGACAAACAGATAGTGGAGGTGATGGTTTGGTTATAGCACACGCAGACAGTCATTCAACACATCTGAGACAAACTTTGCGGCATACTGAAAAAAGCATTTAGGATTTATTAAAAAAAAAGAAAAAACTAAGAAGACACAAACAGATCAAGCTGATTTAGGCTATAATGTCCCTGGTCTTACAATACAATGTGGGACAAATATCCAAGAAACATAAAAACATTAACAGTGTTGTAGAAATCAGTAATTTCTTTACATAATGATTCAAGTTCTACTTATGAAGTAGATAGTATAAATATGACAACCTCTAAGGTTTACACAATCATGTTTGAAGCCGGTTGATCCTTCTGACATTGCTCATTAGCTATCCTTATAATCTGACAGATCACCAAAACAAGAAAGAAAAGAAACGTATGATGAAAAAATATTTCAAATGACTCGCTGAGAGTTTACACCGCCGAACACCGGTATTAAAATCATAATTTTCAAGCACATTCTCCTTTTGCAAAACCTCCAACGACGTTTGGCGCCTGCACTGGCTTTTTCAAATACTCAGTATTTATTTGTGTTTCGAGGTTGGGGCTCGCAGGGAATGTTTCATCTAAGTGGGGTCAGAAGAACACACGTCCACCGCATGTTTTTCTGGCACAAAACTGGCCTGTTCGGAATATCCCTTCGGCTGTATCTGCGCTCTTCAGCTTCCCACCCCGACCTGTTCTCTTAATCTAAAGCACGATCTACAAGCCCACAGCATGTTGTGGGGCTTGTATGTTAAGGGCCTTCATTCACTCACACCAAGCACTATATAACTATATGGCTTGTCTTTGTTACAGTTGTGCTGTAGACTCTGCCATCCACTTGAGAGATAGACCACAGACCACAGACAACTCCTGTCAAAGACACAAAACATATTGCCAGGATGGTAGTGCTTAGGAGAAAACAGTGGAATGAGCCAACTCAGGGCATCAAGGCCACAGTGACCATGGGGCATGTATATTTGTATTGTTCGAGGGGCAGAGGGGCAACGAAAGCCGCGGGCCGCCGTGAAATAACTGCCCGTGCTTGGTGTGAGCGGCCCTTTTCTATTTTTTATCAGAAATGCATTAATCAGATGGTAATTCTGTCAGAAAGGCAGTTACCAGACTGGTACTTCTGTCAGAAAGACACCCGTGGCCTTCCGTGTTCGACTGCCACTCGAGTGAGGGAAGCCTCGCACCTAGTATTTCTGTCAGAAGGCGTTGAGGGCAGATATCACCCCGCTGCTACTCTGCGATGTCGCACGCGTCTCCCTGTAGGCCTCTCAGGGTCCCTCCCTCCCCCACCTCCCCCTCCTACTCCGCCAGGTCTCCCTGTAGGCCTCTCAGCGTCCCTCCCTCCCCCACCTCCCCCTCCTACTCCGCCAGGTCGCGCGGTGCATCTCCCTGCAGGCCCTGCAGCGTCAGCTCCTCGAACTTGTAGGTCAGCTTCCGCTTCACCTTGGAGATCTCGCCGGTGCGCGAGTAGTTCCGGAGCGCCCGCGCCATCTTCTGGTAGGTCATGGTCTTGCGGTTGCCCTTGCGGCGGCCCCACAGCTGCGCCAGGCGCTCCTTGTTCTGCGAGGAGAACTGGAAGGTTCCGGAGGACGACTGCACCCACCAGATGCAGCTCCGCATGGACGGAGTCTGCAGCATCTCGAACAGGAACTGGAAGAGTCGCTCCTTCCTCTTTCCTGTGTCGGGGGGACGACGACGACAACACACGGGTGGTAAATACACATGATGTGAGTGTATGTGTGTCTGTGTGTGTGCTAATTTTCAGCCAATCAGGAGGCTACGCGCTTCAATTTTATAGTGTTCCAGTTCCAATATTCACTCGTTTAACTCGTTTAATCTGTATCCAGTGTGAGTTCTCTGTCCTGATTGGATAATATTGGTATCCAGACCTGATAAAGCAAGTTTATTAAAGAGCTGGAGAGACATGGAAACTCCTGTTACTGAACACACTACTATATCAGTAAGTACTATCATAATATAGACTAGAGCCATTTAAAACTTATTTTAATCCCAACATATCACGTTCAGTGGTCACTTGGGTGGGCCGCGAACACTTTAGAGATTTTCAAAGTGGACCCTGATCCAGAAAACACAAGTTGTAGTGAAAGAGCATTGAAGTCGTGTGTGTGTGTGTGTGTGTGTGTGTGTGTGTGTGTGTGTGTACCTGAGAGCGGGGCGAGGGGCAGGGAGTCGCTGTTCTTCCTGCCCCTCCTCTCGGAGGGAGGGGAGTGATGGGGGTAGATGTAGTCCTGGTACTGAGACCCACTGGACTGAGAGTCTGAGTCACTGAATGTCTCGTAGGAATACACACTCTGGTCCTGAAAAACACACACAAGTGAATGGAATTGTTATTGAACGAAACCAAGACTGTATTTGAAACAAATTAACAAAGGTGACAGGTGCGTAGGAGCAGACCAAGCGGGGCACCCCAAAAAACACACTACCGTGTCTACCGTGCACTACAAATGCATTAAAAAGCTAGTTTCAGTTATGTCTGGTGAGGACGCGCTGTGATTGGCCAGTCTTCTCTTTGACTGGCAAATCTGCCATGGTGTCTTTATTGGCATATGCCAGGAAGAAACCCATCCTCTCCCTTTTACATAGTTATACAGTCAAGCCCCTTGCAGGGACCCCCCTGCAAGACCATCATCAGGTTATCTTAAGGAATACTTTTCTTGTATTTGAAGACTGTGTGCTGAGGTTTTTTCTGTTAGTACAGAATTAAAGGAAAACACAGCATATAATGGTATTATACAGTACTACTGTATAGACTCTATACAGTAGTACTGTATAATACCCTCTATACTATAGAGGGTATGCACGTGACATCATTATCGTACCCGGAGGCTATGCAGGAACGCCTACTGAGTGGCAAAAAACTACTTTTTTGGCCGTGACAGCCCCATACATCCAAACAGAAAAGTCTGATTGCATTAAACGACGTTAAACGATGTTAAACTCACATTGCCACTCGATTTGCCACTCACTTTATGCATGCGCATACCCTCAATATAGCCTACATCAGTGGTTCCCAAACTTTGTAACAAACCCAAACATGTACACTAATTACCCCAGTTTGACATATTAGTCTACAGACCCCCATTTAATGGCATTTCTAACTCTGGGACCACAATTTCTATTGTAAAATCAATGTTAATTTAACTCTGATAGTGTACAAATGGAAGCAAATGGACCCGTTAGGATCCATTTGGTTCCATTTGTACACTCTCAGAGTTACAGACCCATAAGGGTCCATTTGGTTCCAAACTATCATTTAGCTGGGGACCACATGGAACTCCCCGGAGCTGCACTTTGGGAACTACTGGCCTACATGGCTGGTATTATGAACATACCCAGTGGTGGTCAGGTGGACTGGGCCAGGAGGATGGAAGTGCACCCTGTTGTTCCTCACAGTCATCGTTGGGTGTTTGAGAGCCGTAATGCCACTCATATGCATGCTGACCGGACCAGCTGTTCTCTGTGGAGAAAAACAAAACATAGCATTATGTTAAGCAAGATTATTTATTTGGTATTGGCCGATTCTGAAAACGACTTCTTCCAAATGATCACACACACACACACACACACACACACACACACACACACACAGGTTGTGTGTGCCTGCGTACCTATGATGCAGGCTGCGTCCTGGTGGCAGTGTGTGTGTTGTGCACTGTGCGGGGGTCCCGGGCCGGTGTTGGGAGGGGGGCTGGCCAGTCTGGTGGCCACATGCTGGACCTCCAGAGAGTGCTCCTGGAGGTACTCCTCGATGACCTCCAGGTCCACCTCCGCTGAGCAGGAAGAGGAGACCCCTCCTCCCATCACCCAGGACCCCCGACCTCCTCCATTCAGCAGACCCATGTCGGGCACATAGACCATCTAGAGGATGAGGATGAGACAGTTAACCCAGTTGGTTCTCAAACCTTTTCATCTTGATATGTATTCATGGTTGTGGCCTGCGGGGACCCAGACTGATTCGCTGCGTTACGTGGATTTGTATTTGTCACTTGGCAAATCAGGCTGGATCCCAGGCTACGCCGACCCCCATCTGAAAAGGTTTGGCGCCAGGTAAACATTTTCTGCAATAAAATAGCAGATGTACCATTGTCACTTTGTGTCATGCTGTGATGCTTGTACATCTGATATTTTTGAAAATTCAACATATAAATGGATGAAGTGCACAGTTCTACTGATTGTAATGCTCTATTAACTACTTGTGCTGGGGACCCCCTGGACCCCCCCAAGGACCCTTGTATATATTTTGGGTGCACCGACACCGTTTAACAACAAAGCAACAAAGTATCAAGCACCCCTAATTATAAAGAAGAGAAATGAAATCACTTTGCATGATGAGGGAGTGGGTGGCGTTTATCTGAACACGAATCGCAGCCTGGGGCAGTCCTGCTGACAATCCACTGTATGAGGCATGATTACCTGCTGTTGGCACTGAGACAGGCCTGCTACTGTACACACCTCTGTCACACTGTACTACTATGTTATCGTGACTGTTAGGCAGTGCTGATCGTGTGAAAACTATGATAAATGCTAAAATGGCAGGGCGGGACTAGTGGAGAAGAGATCCAGCAGAACTAACTACATCGTGTACAAAATGCTGTGAGCTTGTACATCGTGTACAAAATGCTGTGAGCTTGTACATCGTGTACAAAATGCTGTGAGCTTGTACATCGTGTACAAAATGCTGTGAGCTTGTACATCGTGTACAAAATGCTGTGAGCTTGTACATCGTGTACAAAATGCTGTGAGCTTGTACATCGGCGATTTTCAGCGTATAACCAAGCGTGAAATCAGCTATTATCAAAACAAAATCGACACCACAGGCCAGGAATTGAAACCCCACAACAACCCATGACGCTACAGTCGCTACACCATGAGCTCATTATCTGATTCAGTTTAATAATCCTTGCTATTACACCATGCAGTACATTTTATATAATTTGCGAGTGACTTTGCATGGCGGGCGCTATAACGTTACTGATCTCTGGAGCAACAAAGTCATGGTGTCAGCAGGTTAGCTGCTAGGCTTAGCTTGGTGTTTGGACACATTCCAAGAGGCAACAACAACACTGTGGCCATATAGCGTGTTTTCTACTTTGACTGGCAAATTTATGCCAGTGTTTTTTTCCCCTCTCTCTCCCACTCGGTGACCTGGCTAGGTAACACGTCACCGCTGGTGTATGGTAGCACGTTGACCTACAAAGCCATAATGTAATACACACCGATGTATTTGTGTATCCCAAAGGTCAAATTAGCCTTCAAGATTTTGGGGGATAAACAATTACCTCAAGAACATATTTACAATTAGTGTGATATCACGTATTTCCCGATCTCATTTGGCTGACCAGTTGAAACACTTTCAACAACACATTGAATCATCACGATCAATTTAATTAAGAATGTCTCTCCAGCTCTTCAATAAACAGAACATGTAAAATTGGAACTGGAACACTAAAAAAATACGCTGATAAATGGCTAATCTCTCCCAATTGGCTAACATTTTATCACCTACCTGAAAATGTATTTTCTGATTATTAAAGAGCTGGAGAGACAGGTTACTGTTACTGAACAATGATTACTATCAGAATATAGTGATTTAAACTTTAAACAAAACACAAAACGTTTTAACCAAAACCTATCACTTACCCTACCTTAACCCATTTAGGCCTGACCTCGAAATTATTATTTTTTATTCTAAATCCTCCAGTTTTCTGAAATAAATATTTTCACGATTTTTCAAAAATAGCAGATCTACAAGCTATGAGCTTGTAGAGCTGCTATTTTTCAATAGCAAAATTATAACATGTTTAAAACACCAAAAGGGGTTAAATAAAAGAGCATAGCCATATACATACACTCACCGTTTGCAACGTTGCCAGCATGCTGCTTTAAGTGCAATCTGAAAAAAAGGGAAAAAAAAAAAAAAATGAAGAGAATGCATTCGTTGAATACAGTACCAGCGGGAGTTTCACAGAATACCTGAGGAAGTGAAAGTACGTCAGCCTACAGTAGTACATTCATGTCGACTGTATATTTGCTACAAAACCAAACCAGCATGCAGACAGTACACACAGTACAGTCCTCTGTGTTTCACCATGTATCCAATTTGTAACTCTTAGAGGGAACAAATCTGGTCACATTTGTGCAGCCTCACAGTTAAAGGAGCAGTTCACGCACACACAAAACATACTTAATTTCGATCAATTACACGCCCCATGAAGCTTTGAACTTGTGGAGATTTCTTTTAGTTTTTGTCTCATTTCTAAGACAATAATGTGATGACCGGATGTCCAGTAGGAGAGTCCTACTAACACTGGACTCAATGAGTCTCCTATTGACTGATGACTCCATCATCAAATTATTGGCTTATAGGAATGTGACAAAACCACACAAAAAATAACTATTCATGCTTTAAGGGGGTGTTTAAGGGGTGTGTAACTGATAGAAAATACTCCTTTAAATTAATTATCTGGGATTTTACAGTGCAGATAAAATAATTAATACTGTAATAGTAGTAGTAGTATTGTGGTCATTAAAACACATTAATACAATGCCTGCATTTGTTATCATTGAAAACATAGACCAAAAAGGTGTAGGCTGAAGCCTTAGCTTATTGTGCCTATACCATTTTAACATTTGATTGACTATCATAAGATAAGAAATAATAAGGAAATACAACAAAGCAAACAGCAATACTATATACATAATTAATGGGATTTGAACGTGATAATTAAGACAGCCTACCTTGTTGTCTTTTTTTCCCCAGTTCCAGCAGTATCGTCAGAGCAGCAGTGACTGAGTTAGTTATCCTTCAGAGAGAGAGAGAGGTGGTGATGACAGACAGACAGACCTGTGGAGGTGTGTGAGCAGCACTCACCTGTGATGCTCCATCCTCACACAACCCTTTCTTATATGCTCCTTTACAGCCCTCACTCTCTCTATTTCCCTCCCTATCTCCTCCCCCCTCTCTCTCTCTCTCTCCCCCTCCCTCTCCCTCTCTCTCTCTCTCTCTCTCTCTCTCTGGCCAAGTTTCTTATCAGTAAAGAATTATTTCTCACCATCGTGCCAGGTGAACGCCACATGGGTTGGTGCTTCCCCCCCCCCCCCCCCACCACCACCACACCACACCCGCCTCAAACATGAGCCGATTGTATCTCTGACTGCCAGATGTATTGTATTATTGTATTATCTGCAGGTGCCAATTGTGCCTAATTATTCTGTGGTAATATATAGTATTTATTCGTTATATCACGATGGAAACAAAGTCCCCGGGAGATCCTTTTAGATCAATCAATCAATCAATGTTTGGCTGATTTATAATAGACATCGAAGGGAGATACAAATATGTTGTTATACCTCTCTGTCTCTCTCTCTCTCTCTCTCCCTCCCTCTCTCTCTCTCACTCTTATGCACGTGCACTTTTGAAAACTAGTAGCACTAGTAAAACACTACCTCTGTGCTAAACGAATGAGACTTCATGTTTCCTATGAAAGTCATGTCCCTGTGGTGAGAAAATAAATACTTGCAGACCTTACTTTATTTCTATTATTTACCTCAGCCCAGCACCTGGCGTTCAGTTAGTGGCTATTTTATGCTATGAAAGTCTGACTTGAAAGTAAATTTTTTCATTCGACAATTTATCATATTTGTTTTTCTTTAACATTTTTATCCCACAATTTTGCATCCCATTTTTTTCACCCAGTGTCAATTAGCTACACTCCCTCTACCAACCTGGGGAAAGCAACGGACTGACCTCATGCTTCCTTCTATGAGGAGCCAAAGCCGCTTCTTTTCACCTGACAGGGGGAGTCTCCCCAGTTGGACGTAGCGCGTGGAAGGAACACGTTATTCCAACCACGCACCCACACACGATGCAACAGACACACACACCACATCCCTATGTGAGACTGTGAGTACTGCTTGGTTAGCAGTTTCATGTCCTCAGTGCCAAACGGGAAGGGACGACAACGAGGCGAGTGAGCGAGCGGGCAGCCCCGGTTACAGATGGCCGATGATCTCTGCCCCGGGACCCGACGACGCGTTTCGCCAGGTGGGCGGTGGGGAAGGCACCCCCCATTCCATTTTTTTCACGTTTACTGGCTTCTCGCTTTTACTGTAACATATACATTAACCACTTGACCCATTCTGGGGGGTTATTCACCAAAAATAGCAGATCTACAGTTGAAGCTGATAAATGGGTACAAGTACTAAAAACACATTTTATTTAAGAGTTGGAGAGAAGAGTAGATCCCTGTTGCGGAACTGACACTATATAGCAATGACTACTATTTTAATAAATAGTAATCATTTAATCACCATCATTTTCTTTATGCGATTCAATAAGTCAATGTACCAAATCACTTGACACTAAATCATGTTAGTGTCATGACTGCTATTGTGATCTGTGTGACTAGTGACTAATTTGCTCACTTCTTTGACTCTCAGACAATCTGGCATCATGAAACGACTAATTTGTCAGATTTTCTGGTCAGTCAGTCAGTCAGTCAGTTACTGCGAAGAGTGTGGTCTAGCTAGCCAACACCAACTCGGGATTCCTGGATTGCTGCCCTCCATGATTTCCTATGTATCAGGTTCTTGAGCTCTAGACTGCAGTGTTGTTAGCTAAGCTGTCGCGCCGCAGTACGTCTACGTAGGTGGTACGCTTCTTTCCCCTCCTGGCTTTGCCCTGGGTTGGCTCCCATAGTTAATTTAATTGCCTCAAGTTCTGGGTGCCTGACGCAGTGCCATCCTTCTCTCATGACCTTCTTGTCTACTGTGACCCGTGGTAGGTCCCCATAGAGGTCCACATTTCTGATGTGGTCCGTCCATGTGACACCTAAATGTACACTATTTGGATCCGAGATGTAGTGGAGTAGAAGTAAAAGTATTGGAAATATCCAAGTAAAGTAATAAATACCTCAAAAATGTACTTAAGTACCGTACTATTTACTTCAATAAATGTAAATTACTTAGTTACTTTCCCCAACTGGAAATGCACACCACGCTGAATCAAAACGCCAGTGACAAGCATGTGGTTATTATACCGGGCCTGTACAGTATGAAGGTGTTTTGAATCAGCCTCCATTGTTAAATGGAAGTGTAGCGAAAATATCAGCAAAAAATCCATCAATGACACCGACCTTCCTCTTCCTTGTGTAAACGTAAACAAACACCTGGAATTACATCAGTCACTGGCACTTCACTCACTGCTGTCAAGCTCCGCATTCTGCAACACTTAAGTCATTGTTTGTTCCTTTTATGTGTCATGGTGTATTGAACTGAATGTGGTTTCCAGACCCTGGACATGTGTAACTCATGGTGTGTGTGTGTGTGTGTGTGTGTGTGTGTGTGTGTGTGTGTGTGCGTGCGTGCGTGCGTGCGCGTGCGTGCGCGTGCGTGCATGCTGTGAGACTTGTTTAGCTGGGGACTTCCCTTCCCTGGCATAATGTGAGAAACAGTATGAAAGAATGCTGAACTTGCAAACATTGATCCTCAATAAAATGCAGTATCATGTCACATCTGCAGTTATGACATAAGAGAGATATGTCATCATTTTAATAATGCTAGGGGGGGAAATTGTGAATAACTTCACATAAATTTAAGTTAAAGTTTAACTTTAGAGCAGCAAATATTTTTTATGACAATGAGTTCCTCCCCAAACATTTCTGTGTTGCCACTGCTGTTGTATCTATACTGGCTCGCCTGCCAGTGAGGAGCCCCCACCGGGAGGACGTAGCACCTTCCTCCAGTTCAAATGTACTTTCTATTTGCCATTTCTCAAGACTTGTGAGGAACGGTGTCTGTCTGCATAAATCTGTCTCCCAAAGTAGGCAAACACCTTATGACCTCATTCAGTGGTATGTGAGGCATCTGTATTTGTGAGTGTGAGTGTGTATGTGTGAGTGTGCGTGTGTGTATGCGTGTGTGTGTGTGTGTGTGTGCGCACGTGCGTGCGATGTGCATGCGAACACAGTGTTTAAACAGTGCTGTATTATCTTGGCATGTCCATATTGATAAACACCGGAATGGTCCTTACAGGAAAAACCACACGGACTTTACAACTTAGTCCAGATTTAGAATGGGAATTCATCACAGTGAAATATATACTGCTTGTTCCTTGTCAAACTATCAGAGATAATACAGTAGATGGATGGTGTAGGGGTTGGGAGGTCACCAGGGGAAAGCGTTAGGGCTTAAGGGCCTAAATTGTAAAATCCATGTCAATTAAGCCATAATTATTATCGTCTGTCGGGTGGAACGCTCTGATGTTCAAAACTGTTACTTTTCAGGATTCAAATTCAGGAACGGCAAAAACGGCGCATTTTGAGCTTGCCGATCTGCTAGCCTTGACAGTTTCGTGTGACGCTGCAGCATGATCAAGCCGGGTGTAATTAGGAAAAAACACAAAAAAGTTAAAATATGGAGAGAAGAGAACAAGAGGTTTCTGCCTGTCCCGACAGCAACCATAACTCAGTTACAGTTATCAGTTTTGGTTGAATTTATTGGATGAAATCTATCACAAGCTATAGGTTACACTTGACACTAGGTCAAAGTAGAATAATATAATAAAGTAACAAATGTAATAACAATAAAACGGTAAAGCGATAACACTAAAGCTTAGTGGAGTGAAAAGAGTGACGTCAATAGAGTCTGCCTGTCTGATGGAATGAGGTAGTTATAGGTAGTGCTACAGTATATTAAAAGTTAAAACTAGGGATGCATGCACCGATATAGAAATTATTGGCCGATACAGATATACAGTATGTTTATTTAGTTATTGTTTTTATTTCCTCCTTTTGTGACAGGGAAACAAATACATCTTCAATACAATAAATACATGTTCAGAATCTACAGCTTGGTTGGCTGCACATAACCAACAATTAAAACGAAAATATAAATCTAAGTGATAAAATGTCTGTTTTGACAACCGTTGCATTCAAATTGAGCGTAATAGCCAGTATGGCTATAGCAGTACCAGGCTATGACAAGCACACTCTGTGTGGCTCAAAAAACAACAAGGTTCTGCCTTTCACACACGAGACGGTAACCGAGTACAAACGCATGGTTGTGAGTGAGGCGTGAGTGATGGAGTGAGTGAGTGGGGAATTCTGATATTTCATGTTCAGTAATTCGTCGTTACTGGGTTTCCCCACTCACTTTGCTCTTAAAATTCCTACGACCAGTCTTAAAATCACAACTGCACATTTAGCTAGCCTGTACTCATGCATTATCAGAGTTTGATTAATCACTAAAGGCCCTGTGTTTACATAACAAACAATACACCCCCTTTCCCCTACCGGCCGTTATCAGTCACTGGAGTAGTGTGGTGGTGTTTACCTGCAGAAACACTAGGTGCCCTCTCGCCATATTTTGTTATTTCACTGTTCATTTATCTTCATCTTTAACTAGAAATGAATGGCGCCCGCTGGCCAAGTGGTCCAGGCGCATACCACATATAGGCTCTGGCCTGACAGCGCGTCGCGTGTTCGAGTCCCGTTCATGACGACCTTTGCTGCATGTCTCTCCCCTTCTCTCACTCCCACTTTCCTGTCTATCTTCACTAATAACTATCAATAAAGGCAAAAAGACAAAAAGAAAAAAAGATGAATTGGTGTGTAAATGTATAGTCTTGCGTGGCCAGACTGTTGCCTCCCAACAAATCAAAATCGTCTAAGCATATATAATATAGCTTGCTGCTTAGCAGAAATAGAATACAGGTACTGTATAACATGTAAATACATTTTAAGAGGTATTTTCGTGAACAGGAATGGCGAACAGATGCCAGCTTCCGGTCTCGGATATTGGGAGGTGTAGTTCCAGACTCTATATATAAAAAGCATTCTGAGATTGTGGAATAGTTTTCTGGCTACGCGTGTGTGTGTATGTATGTGTGTTTGTACGTATGTGTGTGTGTGTGTGTGTGTGTGTGTGTGTGTGCGTGTGTGTGCACACCAGGGGAAATCATGCTTTTTTCAGCTAATACATACAATTTAGTTTCTCTCGCTCTCATGCACGCACGCACAGTGTCTCTTTAGGACATAACAAAAAAAAGGCCTAAGTCACACTTACTCAAGAGATTGAGATATTTTACTACAAGCGGCAGAATCAGCATGATCCTATTCAATTAGGGCTATGGCAATTTTACCAGAGGTGGCCATGCAGTGTCACGAGACCTTCTCTCATGGGGGTCCCTGGCATATCTCTTCAAATGGGGTCGGCGGGCTAATTAGTGTCAATTTGGGGGTCCTTGACATGAAAGAGTTTGTAGACAGGTCATTATTATTTTTTTAAGATTTATTTATTGATAATGCAGATATTTACAACAATGAATTACAGAATCATGATTTATTTTTTATTTTTTTAAACAAGACAAGACAAACTTAAAAAAGAAAAGACAAAAAACAGTAAAAACAAACCCCCCCCACCCACCCCCCACCCCAACCCTAGAAAGGAAAACTACACAGATCTCATTACTCTGTATTGTACACAACACCTCTTGACAACAACAACTCGGATAAATACATGAAAATAACAATATAAATAAAAACTAAAACTAAATCAACCCAAAGGAGATATTGAAGGTAGAACCTCAAAGAACCTGCCCCATATCTTTTCAAAAGTAGCAGGCCTTCTTCTTATATTGTACAGTATCTTTTCAGGGGTACAGTATGATGAAAGCTCATTCAGCCAGTGTCTCTGTGAAGGTGATTTTTCAGATTTCCAATTAACCAAGATGATTTTCTTCGCAGCTGTACTGGCGAGTAACACAAAGTATGCTTTGTTGAAATTTGTGTTGATCAATGTAACGTCACCCAGTAACCAAATTCTTGGATCATGTGGTATTTCAACCTCTATGATATCAGAGACAGTAGACAAAATGAACTTCCAATAATCAATTAAAAGTGGGCAGTTCCATAACATATGTAATAGGCAGCCTTCTGTTATCTTACATCTTTGGCACATAGGGGAAATGCTTCTATCAATCTTGTGTAACCTGAGCGGAGTAAGACAGGTAATTATTCATCTGCCATTGAATAGTGTTTATAGTTTCAATGTACGGATATTCTACTGTTAGACAGATGATAGGTTCTTAGTTTACTTATGTTAGTTTACTACATTTTCTATGCATTTGATGTATTACCTTACCTTGTGTTGTTATAGGATTAAGTAAATGCCTACATTGAAATTGAAAGAAGCGTGTCGTTTTAAAACCACATTGTTTTGGTTGGTTTGTTTTTCATTGGCTCCATGCCAGCTCGCCTGTGCTGTGGGCATAACAGCCTTCACACACATGGAGGACACATATGCACGAACGCGCACGCACGCACACACACACGCACGCACGCGCGGGTATGCAAGCTCAGTGTTATTTCAATATTTCTCTTCATTCGTCGTCTTAGCGTTCATAAATGATTGTCACACACGTTTTCTGAACTGAACTCCCCGACCCGTTGTTCAACTTTTCCTTTTTGTTTGTTCTCGTATAATCATTACGGAAAATGTAAATGACTCCCGTACGTCTGCTCAAGACGGGAGCGCTGTATAAATAGACTCGGTAAACACGTTTGGGAAAACCCTCGGACCGGCGAGTGAGATGAAATGAAGTGGCGGTTAGGATTCCAATAATTCAGCTTGCACCTGTAGACAGTAGACAGCGTGTTAAAGGTGATAAGGCAGGGACACTGTCCTGTGCAGGTAACAAGATTAAGACTCACCCCGGTGCGTGCCCGTTTTTCCTCCCGGAATTTTCCCCAGTGAGGGGGATAACTTTGTAATATGCTATTGGCTGTTTGTATTCTTTTTGGAAGAATATAAAAAGATACTACTGTGGAAAGGCTATATTATATTACTTATATTGACCCTATAAACAATTTTGTATTATTTAGTATATGTAAGGTTTTGCCCCCTCAAATGGTACCTCGTCAGATAATCCCCACATATCCTACAACAACTTCTGTGAACAGACTTCACTGTAGTAGCTTTTCATAACGGGATGGCTGGATGGATGGGGGTAATTTGATTCCTGTTGTTTTACCATGGGTCGAGTGTAGCCCAAACATTTAGATTCTCGTAGAGGTTTTTTTCGATTCTGACGAATCTCTCTACGAGAGTCTATAAGATAACCCCGCCCCTAACGTCGAAAAGGAACGTTTGTGCCTCAAAATCACTCTTACCTTGTACAAATGCAAAATCTAAGCTGCTTTAAATGTTGCCCCACTTGTTTGTGATCTGTGCGCACCCATATTAAACACCGCACATGCTTATTTTTCAATAAAAAGGGTATTTTAATCCACTCTGTTTCGGAATCCTCCATTGTAAATGCGCAACAGAACATTGCCCGCGCCCCTAGCGGCCAGGGTTCTCTTGCGCATCTACAATGGAGAGAAAACAAAGATGGCTGCCAGATTCCGAGACAGAGTGGATTAAAATACCTTTTTTATTGAAAAATAAGCATGTGCGGTGTTTAATATGGGTGCGCACAGATCACAAACAAGTGGGGCAACATTTAAAGCAGCTTAGATTTTGCATTTGTACAAGGTAAGAGTGATTTTGAGGCACAAATGTTCCTTTTCGACGTTAGGGGCGGGGTTATCTTTTAGACTCTCGTAGAGAGATTCGTCAGAATCGAAAAAAACTTCTACGAGAATCTAAATGTTTGGGCTAGGTCGAGCGGTGGTGTGCCATTATCTCAGAATCAGAATGTTTCTGAGAAACTTAGTTGTGCAGGCTCATCGTTCCAGGTAAAAAGGGAAGCTTATCTAATTGATTTTCTCAATAAACTGCAGGAAGTTTGACAGCCGCTCACGCCAGCCGTTGTTCATAAACAAAGCCGAGGAGGAAGTTCTGAATTCTGATGAGCTATAAGAATATCTGTCACTGGGCTAAATATAAACGCTGGGTATTAGTGACCCACTGAGGTTCTGTAAATGCAAGCTCTTTGGAAAGATTTTCTGGAATGGCTTTGCGGTCTACAAACAACACACACACATGTGCACACACGCACGCACACGCACACACACACACACGCACACGCACACACCCACACACAGACACACGGATGAAAACAAAATAAAATACGACTGAAAATGTTATGACCAAGTCCTAATGCGCGATTTGTGAAACATTATGAAAGGAGCCCCGCAAAATAATTGTTAGTTTGACCACTTCAAATGTTGCTCTAATATTTTAATAATACCTTGAAATAGCGCCATTCACAAGCTCTCAATGCGTCTACGACGGATTGAGAGCTTGTAGAACGTCTATTTTCACTGTGCAACATAGAAGACACGCTGGCAAAATGCAAATCCAAGTGAGTGAAATCAGTCGAGGCGACTGAGAACGTTTATCCATGCACACACTGTGAGCTGCAGTGGTCATGTGTGTAAAGTAAGTGTCCAGGTGTAGTGAGTTTACAGTTAGAGGCGAGCCCTCAGGATTACTGAACACTCACCATACGCAAATCACCTGTACACATGCAGGCGTGCGGGGAAATCCCCCTCGCACCCTGGCACAAAGGCTGTGTGTGTGTGTGTGTGTGTGTGTGTGTGTGTGTGTGTGTGTGTGAGTGTGAACTAGTGTGTCCAGGGACAAAGCCGCACCCACCTCCCCTTTCCAGTGGTTACACTGTTTGGATTGGGGTTTGCGTCGGCTTTTCATAATAGCCACTCAAGGGCTCATGTTTATTATGATGGTGGATGAAGTGCCATGCAGGTAAATGATTCACACTGGCCATTTCATTGGACTCTCTGTGATTCTCAGATAAAGCCTCAGTTATCTACATCTATCTACCTAATTGCCGCATGTTGAATATAGCCTATCTTGTAGATCTGCTATTTTTCGCCACGAGACACCAACTCGCAACCAAGTTTTAATCAGCCTTAAATCAGGGAACACTGGAGGTAAGGGATAGAATTAGGATAAATGACATTTTATGGTTGAACTCGACACGCGCTGATACGCTTACACCTACTATACAGTACCTACTTACATGTGACATGTCTATATATCATGAACAGTATATATGCTACAGTACAATTGAGGAAAACAGAACGGGGGACATTGGGCGTGTCGGTCTCCCATTCACCCTCTTTTTCTTTACCCTTGCACACTTGCCCCGGCGTCGTCTCTTCCCGTTCGGGACTACTTTTGATAGTTTTAGTGTGATCAAGTTGGCCGTTAAAATTATGGATATGAATAGTCAGTTTAGTAACACTAAACTGACTATATGCAAATGTGTACAATACTATGGAGTAAGGAGGAGTGATGGCAGAAGATATGTGTGTGTGTGTTGGTCTCACACCTGTGTGGGTGGGTCTATGACAGAGGCAGACAGAGGTAGAGGTAAGGAGGCAGGTGGTCCGTCCAGGACCAAGGGGAACCAACAGTCCCCTACTCTTCAATTGAGAAAATATTAGACCCCCCTACTGGTTGACAATGTTGGTTGAATACTTTGTTAGTTAAAAATGTTTAACCGCATATGAAGTAGGGGTGGGACGATTCACTTACTGTACCTCCCGATTCGATACGATATCGATTTATATTGCGATTTTTCTCCCAAGTTACGATGCTTTTATTATACTAGAACATTTTATTAAAGCAATGCTAAACAATATATAGACCATGAAAAGTTCACTCCTACACTTCAATGCAGCCAGTCAGTCTTTCTCGCGATATATCTCAATCACAATATATCCCTGAAACTATTTTTTTGCCCACCCCTAATATAAAGTACAGTAAAGCATTTAGGCTCAAAGGATATAACACAAAAAAGTATCATTCAAGTGAAGCAGACAGCACAGTTCAAATGGCCAAATACATAAATCAATTTGTGGGCTGGTCCTTGACTTGAATCAGATTGAGAAGCACAAGTCCATAGATCCCATCATCATCATCATCATCATCATCCCATTTGGAGTGAATAAAATGGTAAATGGTGCATTTATATAGCGCCTTTATCCAAGGCGCTTTACATAGATTGTGCATTACATTCACCCATTCACACACCCATGGCGGCGGAAACCATGCAAGGCACAAACCAGCACATCAGGAGCAATTAGGGTTTCAGAGTCTTGCTCAAGGACACTTCGACACTAACTCTGGGGGAGCCCGGGATCGAACTGACAACCTTGCGGTTACCATCCCTGAGCCACCGCCACCGCCGAATACTGGAGATAAGACATTATTGGGAACTGGAGAGGTCCAGCATTCCCACGGAATACTGCTCCTGTCCCTCTCTCTGCTGCAATCCCTGGATGTCAATAAACCCTCATAAACACACATGCACGAACACACACACACACACACACACACACACACACACACACACACACACACACACACACACACACACACACACACACACACACACACACACACACACACACACACACACACACACACACACACACACACACACACACACACACACACAGGCCTTATCGGACCATAGCATACAGTATAAAACCTGAGTGGAATACTGAACATAAATCATCTGTTGTCACAGTGAGATAATGAGGGACGTGATCAAATAGAGAGAGAGAGAGAGAGAGGATATATATTGTTACTAGACTGATCCAAAACTGTGTGAAGTGAAGTGAGGGGCACTCTTATCATCATACATCAGCCAATCAAATCATCACATTCCGTGCTACAAACACACCTACACACAAAGCTGTGCATAGGAGGGGCTAGCTCCCCGAAAAAAAAAACATGGCTGTACTCTGTACGTGTGACGCTGTATCGAGTAGAGCGTTCATAAACAACACGAAAAGTGAAAATAGAGGCTAAGATATGCACGTGACATCATCATCATACGCGGAAGTTATGCGGGAACTGAGTGGCAAAAAAACTACTTTCTGGCCTTGACAGCCCATACATTCAAACAGAAAAGTCCTATGTGATTGTATTAAATGATGTTAAACTAGGTTAAACTCACTTTGACACTAGATTTTCCATTGACTTTATGCATGCGCATACCCTCTATATGGAGATGTGTGTGTGTGTGTGTGTGTGTGTGTGTGTGTGTGTGTGTGTGTGTGTGTGTGTGTGTGTGTGCGCGCGTGCGTGCATGTTAAAGATTTGCTTCAATCAATTTTACAAAGCGAAGCATGGTGTGTGTGTCTGTCTGTCTGTGTGTGTCTGTATGTGTCTATGTGCATGCGTGCACGCGTGCATGCTAATGAGGTGAGTCTTTCTTTCACTTGTGGGCGGCTGATAGAAGAAAGCTCTATTGTTTTGCTCTACCACTCCCTTCGTGACCACAGCTGTGTGTGTGTGTGTGTGTGTGTGTGTGGAGGTGTTTAGGCCCCCAACAACTAGGAGGACACAATGTACTCGCGTCAAGCTTTGTGTGTTTGGAGTCCACGTTGTCGTGCACTACAGCGGTGGTTCTCAACCTGTGGGTTGAAAAAGTAGCAGATCGATCCGCAAGCTTGTAGATCTCCAATTTTGCTACTTTTGAATTTGGATCCTGAAAAGTAACAGTTTTTGGACGTACAGTATGAGGTTTCCACCCGACAAGAGACGATATACTGTAGCCTACATGTATGAACTGTAGGCCTACTGTACACAGTCAGGGTTCCCACACATTTTTACCAATCAATTTCCAAAACGTTTCCAGAATATTTAACCCAATATGAGGCTCTGAGAGGGCTGTATTTTGCGTGTCTTAAGTACCAGGTCTTATTACTTAACTTAAGACCTGGAGGCGTGATCAATGCCATTTGGCTATTCTGGGTGGCCAAAGAGCATTGACCACGCCTCCAGGTCTTAAGTTAAGTAATAAGACCTGGTACTTAAGACACGCAAAATACAGCCCTCTTACTCCTACAGTATGTGCAATGCCCAAAGCAGTGTATCAACATTAAAGCATATAGAATGTACTATAATTCCATTCCAAATTTCGTGGCAAATCTTTTACTATACATCACCTAGGCATATAGGATAGCACTGCAGCTCAGGTTGTGAACTTGTAGATCTGTTCTTTTTGTCACGTCCGTACACATTAGATTGCAATATCCCGCAGCATGTTCGGCAAAAACATTACATATTTCATGTAATGTTATACATACAGTAACATGTTTTGGAAAATCAATATCCAAAAACAAGGCATACCAAAATCTTCATTCCAGGACCAAACCTTTTCCAGGACCGGAAAATGTTAGCTTTTTTATTTTATTTTATTTTATTATATATTTCTAGGAATTTCATGACCGTGGGAACCCGGTGGCTTTCAGGTGGACCTTATGTCCTGTATTAAAAAAATAAAAATAAAAGTGCTCTAATGATTCAGTGTAGTAATTAATTAGTCATATAAAGCTCTTGTTAATACATTTCTTATAGGATAATTATTTATGAAAACCCAAAGAAAGCTAAATATCTACAAGCTCTCACAATGAGCTCTACAAACTCAACGTGTCGCGATGCGTAGATCACCAATTTTTTTTCCAGTATTTGCTTCTATTTTTTCTCTACTTTCATGTGGCACTCTTTGTGCAACAAAGAAGGCCATTAATTTACAAAAACAAACAGAGAGAGAGAGAGAGAGAGAGAGAGAGAGAGAGAGAGAGGAGAGAGCGAGGGGATGTTTGGTCAGCTGCCATATATTTTCAAACGGGAAAATACAGCAGCAAACTAGCGTGGCACCATGCATGCACTGGACTGTCACCACTGAGCGAGAGGAAACTGGGCCAGCTAACGGTAGCTAACGGATGCTTTGTATAAACTTCACGGCTGAGGAGACACTGTCCATGGACTTGGAGTACACACACAGAGCTGAAAACACACTGACCATTGATGGTTCACAGAAAGGCTGCACAATGGGCGAGGCAGGCAGCCAGCAGCACCTGATTTCAGCCAACCCCCTCCCCCCCACACACACACAAATACTATTTTGTTTTCCAGAACAGTTCTTTGCTTACTGCCATATCATCAAACCTCATATGTCCAAAACTGTTACTTTTTTCAGGATTCAAATTCCGAATCAGCAAAAGTCAATTTTACTACAAACTCAAAAGGCAGCACTTTTTGATTTACCTCAGGGTGGAGTAGCTCAGTTAAATATATTGGTCCCAGCCCATAGAGGGATTTATAAGTAATTAATACAATTTTAAAAACAATTCTGGAGTCAATTGGTAACCAGTGTAAGGCAGCGAGCACAGGTGTAATATGTGACCTTCTGTGTATATTTGTTGACAGTCTAGCGGCGGCATTTTGCACAAGCTGGAGACAATGAGGCATTACATTTTCGGCTCCACGGATAAATATTGTGAAAATACTTAGCAGATCTACAAGCTCACACCGGCTCGCGTTCCCGAGGCGTTGTGAGCTTGTAGATCAGCTATTTTCACCATGATTGCCTCTTTCTTATATTATCTGACAATTTGGCCAATGTTTGCAGTGATGGTCATTTTCAATCCCCCCTTGCTGTGACACTCTGACCGACTGAGGAAGTGTTTAAGGAGAAGTGATATTTATTCACCATTCACAAACACAATGACAACTCATCTAGACTGCACGAGACTACAACATGGGCAGTGGAAGGGGTTCCCCCCCCCCCCACCCCCTGCGTTGCTATGCTGACCATGTGGTTCTTCCGTCTGACCCCCCCACCACACCACAACGGACTCTCCTAAAGGTGCAGAAAGCATAGCTGGATGTACAGTAGTTTCCATTGCATTCAACTATAAAATGACTGGTAATGATTATCATATCCCGTTTCTGGTGCCTACTCTTTCCTCTTTTTGTAAGCGACGTGTGTTTGGTGTGTGTCTGTGTGTGTGTGTGTGTGTGTGTGTGTGTGTGTGTCTGTGTGTGTGTGTGTGTGTGTGTGTCTGTGTCTGTGTGTGTGTGGTAATTGGTAAACTACTGTACTGAATCAACCTGCCTGTCTAAATGTGTGTCACTGTCCATAGTCATGCCATACACGGTTTCATCATGAACACAACACAAGGCCATTACTCAGGTGCTGCAGAATCTAGTGGTGCGAACGCCGTGCGTCAAAACAGCCGCTGGCGCACATTCACACCTCGCCTGACGCTCCGATACGCCACTGTTCTATTTTCCAGGCGTTGCCGCGCGGCAACGCCTGTGCCGCGTCGCTGCACACCCACTTCACAGACGGTGTGTGTTGGGCTTCACATAGATTGTGCATTACATTCACCCATTCACACACACATTCATACACCGATGGCAGTGAAAACCATGCAAGGCAACCTGCACATCAGGAGCAATTAGGGGTTCAGTGTCTTGCTCAAGGACACTTCGACACTAACTCTGGGGGAGTCTGGGTTTGAACTGGTAACTTTGCGGTTACCATCCGACCACTCTACCCCTGAGCCACCGCCGCCCCGCATTGTACGATCGGATTGTTATGTGGTGAATCATAATTGAATTGAATGTCCTGAGGGCAGTGCCACTGCCAATGCACACCTCTAACAGAATGCTTTGAGAATATTTGGAATTGATCAATATCACTTCATTTTAACCATTAATAGACCCTCTATACTTCGTAAGACGGGCCTGGGTCCTTGGTGCTTCTTTTTCAAACTACACCAAATCTCGTTGGCAAAAAATAGCAGATCTAGAAGCAGATTTGCTATTTTTGGTGAAAATGTGAAGCTGGCCTGCAGGGCTGGCTTAGCGGTCCAGGCACCTCGGCTGGTAATCCAGCATGATAGTGTGTCGTGGGTTCGAGTCCAGATCCTGACACACTTTGCTGCGCGTCTTCCCCCATATCTCTCCCAGTTTCCTGTCAAGCTACTGTATAGAAAGTGAAGCTGAGGGGGGGCGCTGTTGTACAACCTAGGATGTAGACGCGTTTTCTGCAAGCTCCGCAAGGTCTATTTAATATTTTACTTTTAATCTGTCCTAACTGAAGTGGGACCCAACAAAACAACAACATTACATCTATATACTCGTTTGGTCATAAATAAGTCGCAGTACCGAAGCTACAATGAGCCGCGGACCCAGAGGCAAGTCTTCAAAGAATGGGGCTAATGCTACTGCTAACATCGAGCCGGCTTCTTCTGCTAATGCTAAGCCCCAGTGCACCTCGGACGAGGAGGAAGACTCTGGAGGCGCACTTACTCCGAAATTGCTATCTAAAGCACTGAACTCACTTAAAGACTCTGTTTTTGCTAAGATTGAATCAGCCAACCAGGACCTGCACGCCGAAATTAAATCCGTAAAGCACGAGCTGGTCGCCTCAATTGCCGGCGTACAGGCCGCACTAACTTCGCATGAGGAACGCCTCTTGGAGTTAGAAAAATCTGCCACTTTTACCGGTGACTGTGTTACGGATCTTCAGACCACAGTGGACCGGCTCAAAGAAGAAGTGCGAACCCTACAAGCACGTTCTGAAGATGCTGAAAATAGGTCCAGACGCCAGAATTTGCGTTTATTGGGGGTCCGGGAGGGGTTAGAAATGGGGAGACCGACAGAGTTTGTTTCAGAACTTTTAAAAGAACTGTTCCAGCTGCCTGAGGCTCCCTTACTGGACCGAGCTCACAGATCATTGCGACCAAGACCGGCGCCGGGAGACCCCCCTCGTATGTTCATTATGAAAGTACACTACACCCGGGACAGAGACGAGATGCTGCGCAAAGCTACCCAAGGTTCCCTCTCCTATCAGGGGATGAATGTGTCTCTCTGGCTCGACTACACCGACGCTGTGAGGAAGAAGAGAAAAGCCTTTGGAGATGTACGCCAGAAAGTAAAAGCTATCAATGGAGCCGTCGCCAAGCTGTACTTCCCCGCTACCCTCCGGGTCAGTCTCCCAGGGGAGAATGAACGTTCCTTCACCGACGCTTCGCGAGCAATGGAGTTCGTAAACCAGTGGACTCCAAGCACCGATTCACCGGCATGATTTCCTACCAAAAGAGCTAAGTGTGGCTATCCTGCCCTGTATGCATAGTTCTCTCGCTCTTTGGGACATGACACATTATAACTAAGGCATTTTATTTTATAATTATCGTATTTGTCAGGTATAATAACTCATTATGTATGTACGTGCGTGCGTGACTGAATAATATGTACAGCCTCTATAGCGCTTATGTTCTCTGGTTGTTGTGTGGTTGATTGTTGTGCTGGGCTGGTTGACATTGTAGCATGTAGCATTGTGCTGGGAGGGGGGGGGGGTACTGTCGTAAATCTGTATCTTTATTTTTTATTCTTCCATCTCTTTCTATCCTTTTCTTATTTTATTACTATTTTCCTTCGATAGTTCATTTAACTGTAACGTTCTACCTCTATGTACATCTAGAGCTTATATTGGCAATATTATTATACTTTTACACCGCGCCAACTCAGACAGCGGTCCCAGAGCCTATTATATGGCTCTGGGCGGTCCATACGCGACATGCGCAGGGTTCCGGCCTAACGGCGCAATAGCCGATAATTCCAGTTCCGTATCCGGTTTTACACTTTTGTCCCGGTCCCGCCTTGATCGGCTGTCGGCCCTCAGCGGCCCCTTTGTAACTGAGGAACGAGAGCTCCATCTGGCGGTCATCAGACTAAACTGTATTTTATTATCACTATTTTTTTTTTTTTTACCTCTTTCCCCCTGTTCTCAGCACATAAAGCTAATAATTCAGCAGAGCAGTCTGCCTGAATAACTAATTTGCTACATCTTAAAACTATTTTGCCATATCAACATACAATCGATGGAACATGGGTGTCTTAGTTTATGATTAGATATATAATATTTCCTGTTCTGTCCCAAATTGTCTAGAATATTGATAGTATTACAGGCTTTATAGCCTTTATAAAACACATTCTATGCACAGCTTATACAGTATATGGCCACAAGCTAAATATTTCATTAACAATTATTGTTTATCATTAATAAGCTACTGATGGAGCATTTAATAATAATCTTTAAGGCCTTCTTCCATAGAAATAAACAATCGATTTAAACAATACTATACGGCCCTTTATACATCTGAATCACCTGCTGACCCATCAAGCATCGAAGCCTTCCTACAGATGGCTTAACTATACCGGAAATCACTCCTCAGGCCCGGGTACAGATAGACAGAAATATTTCAACGGCTGACGTCTTACAGGCGATTAAGTTAATGCAGAGTGGCAAGGCACCGGGGCCAGATGGATTTTCAATTGAAATCTATAAAGAATTTGCGACTAAAATAGCCCCGACTCTCAGCCAACTGTATAAGGAAATACTTGAACAACGTCAACTGCCTCCGACTATGGCTCAGGCCATCATATCAGTACTGCTTAAAAAGGATAAAGACCCCCTGCTGTGTGGCTCATACCGGCCAATAAGCCTGTTAAATTGTGACTACAAAATTCTTACAAAAATACTAGCCACCCGTATTGAATCTGTAGTTCCGGTTATTCTCAGCCAAGACCAGACCGGCTTCGTACCAGGGAGGCAGTCATTCTACAACATGCGACGCCTGTTTAATGTCTTATACGAACCTCACCCCGAGGGGCAGAGGTCAGAGGTCGTGACCTCGCTGGACGCAGCCAAGGCGTTTGACAGGATTGAGTGGCAATACCTGTTCGCGGTCCTAGAGAGGTTTGGCTTCGGTCCGTCGTTTTTAGCCTGGGTCAAAATAATCTGTGACACTCCTATGTCTGCAGTACGGACAAATAATAACACCTCTGACTACTTTCCGCTCCATAGGTCCTGCAGACAGGGCTGTGGTCTCTCCCCGTACCTGTTCGACTTAGCGATTGAACCTCTCGCCATAGCTATCAGGGCAGATGATGACATTGCTGGTATCTCCAGAGGGGGTAGAATTCCTAAGGTTTCGTTGTATGCAGATGACTTGCTCCTGTATATATCCAACCCAGCAGAGTCGATACCAAAAGTCCTGCTCACTCTGGACCATTTTGGTCGCCTGTCTGGCTATAAATTAAATTATTCTAAGAGCTTACTCTTCCCAATAGCCCATACTGACGGAGATTATTCTCGTTTTCCATTTAAACTTGAAACCAAGGTGTTCACCTACCTAGGAGTGAAAGTCACACGCACAATGGATGAACTATATAGTCATAATTTCAAAACATTGGTCGAACGAACAACACAGGACTTTAAAAGATGGTCGACACTTCCGATCTCACTAGCTGGCCGTATTAATACAGTTAAAATGACAATTCTACCTAGGTTTCTCCATCTCTTCCAAATGATCCCTATATTCATAACAAAGAAAACATTTAAACAAATAGATAGGTTAATCTCATCTTTTATTTGGAATAATTCAAACCCCAGGATGATTTTTTTTTACTTAGAGGTCCCTAGGGAAGCTGTGGGACTTGGCTTACCAAACTTTATGTGGTACTATTGGGCTGCAAATATTGTAAAATGTTTACATTGGAGATATACATATGACTACGAAGAGGGACCAGATTGGGTCCATATGGAGTTGTTGTCCAATCCTTTGCCAATACTCACATCCCCGTTACCATCTGGCCGTACCATACAATCTACAAACCCGGTGGTTAGAGCCTCACTCAGAATATGGTTACAGTTCCGAAAGCACTTTGGCTTGAACCAGCTCGGTACTAGATTTTTCCCAGTGGCCAACAATCCGTTTTTCCCCCCATCAATGATGGATAATGCATTTCAACATTGGCACAGGAATGGACTGGTGTTTTTCTGTGATCTCTTTTCTGATGAGAAGTTCATTTCTTTTGAAACACTTACTACAGATCATAATATACCCAGATCTCATTTCTTTAGGTTTCTTCAAATTCGCAGTTTTACTCAGAAAAAGCTTCCTTCATACCCTTACTTACCACCCAAAAATCAATTGGACATTATATTGGAATTTAGCCCCGCTGCAAAAAAACGTGTGTCTGTGATTTACGATTTGATACGGAATCTAAAACCAGTAACCTGGGATAAAACAAAAGCTGCCTGGGAGAGAGATCTGGGTGTGGAGCTCCCTGAGGAGATGTGGGAGGACAGTCTACTACGTATTCACACCTCTTCAATGTGCATACGCCATGGTTTAATTCAATTTAAGATACTACATCGACTCCACTATTCAGGGGATAAGCTGGCCAGGCTCTTTAACATGCCAGACCCTGGATGCCCAAGATGTGGCCAGACCCCAGCCTCGTTAGGCCACATGTTTTGGACGTGTCCTTCCCTCACTACCTACTGGAAGCGAATATTTGACGTATTCTCTCATATGTGTGATACAGTGGTGACCCCTTCTTTTCACACTGCCATTTTTGGCATAATTCCCCCAGACTGTACACTCACATCTCCACAAGCAAATGCTTTGGCATTTGCATCCCTATTAGCCCGTAGACTAATCCTCCTTAATTGGAAGTCCGATAAGGCGCCTTCCTTCCAACAATGGCTGAAAGAAGTCCTATCATTCCTGCCTCTGGAAAAACTCAGATATAAAGTAGACAGAGCCCAAAAAAACTTTGTCCTAGCTTGGAGTGCCTTTGTGGAGTTTGTTGAAGACTTTTCATTTCAGTGAACTGTAATCCGTACTGTGTCCGACTATGTCCCTGTCTTGACTATTTTATTTATTGATTTTTTTGATCTATGATTGTCCACTGCTTTGTCCCACCACTTTTTATTTTATTTTCGTTTTTTGTTTTAGCCTAGGGGGGAGGGGGGGGGGTCGTATATGTTTGTGTGTTTTGTGTGTTTACTTGCTTACATGTAATGTAATGTAATGAAAAAATGTATGAACGAGAAAGAAATGTAAAAATAAAGTTTACAAAAAAAGAAAGAAAGTGAAGCTGACTGATTGGATTGCAGTCCAAATAAAACATTGTTTCCTCAGATAAAGTAAAGTTATTATTATAAAGTTATAATTTTTAATATTGGATCAAAACCTCTCAAACCTTTTCTCCTAATAACAGTAAAATAATAGAAACATATTATGCCTATTGTGGGGGGTTTTTGTCAGGGGATGTTGGTTCCTTGATAAACGGAAGACGAACGTTTTCTCATTTCTCTTTTCTTGAGAACTGCAAATGACAACTTCCACATAATAATCTGTGGCCACCCCATTCCCCATTCTGAATTCCCATAGCTTTTCTTTAAATCGCATCAAATATGAACTGTGTTCCAAAAACAAACAAATGATCCCGTCATGTTCACTCATTATGGATATGAAGAATCAACTGACGGCGAGAAATCGATAATGTTAACGCCGCCGAATTAGTAACATTTTCACCAGAAACAAACTGTGTCAAATATGAGTGACTGAGTATCGTAAACGATACAGAGCCACCTCCCAGACAATATCGCAGAGACAGTTTTTTGGGACCACAATTCTTATTTGAGACGGTTTTAAGATGACCGAATGTTATTCTAATCTCCATAGAGAAATTACTTCTGCAATCCAGGGAATGAGCGAGTGTTGGTGATGAGTCACCAACCTTTCATCTTCACAGGTTCATATTGTTGCTGTCGGGCAGAAACCTCTTATCTCCATATTCTCACTTTTCTCTCAGTAAATTAATTAATATCAAAAGTAGCAGATCTACAGGCTCGAAAACACGCATCGAGTTTGTAGATCTGGTATACTTTCGCTATGTTTTTTAATTTGAATCCGAAAGTAACAGTTTTGGACATAATGAGCAGGGGTCATCGCCATGATGGCTTTTGGACATTATTGTAAAAATAATAATAATATTTTTCTTGCCAGACACTCAAAGTGAGTGCATAATAATATTACCAGAAACACAAAGAGCTTAACCCTGAATGACCACAACAGGTCTGTAACTCTGAGAGTGTACAAATGGAACAAAATGAACCATTACGGGTCCATTTGGCTACACACTCTCCAGTCAGAGCCAAGGGGGTCCTCGCAAATAAAACATTTGAGAACCAGTAGTTGGACTCCTAATATGCCACAGTGTCGTAGTAAATCAGTGTCATACTGTAAATTAAATATTCGGAAGAAAACCTGGAGACTTGACATTCAGTAATTGGGTCTTATGATCAAAATAAAAACGGTATAATGGTGTTTTAAAACGGGTGATAGCTATGGTACTACCATTGTATCTTGTATAACAAGGTCGGATGGTCCTCCCTGGCAGAGAGACGAGAACTGCATTGGCACCTGTTCTTGTAGTATTGTACTGTATTTAGTAACTTCTCTGCATAGAATATTGCTGGTGCTGTGATTCTTTAAAACCGCTACAGGATGTCATAATAATGAGCGGTGGTGGAAAAGTACTACATTTCTTTACTTAAGTAAAATAAATGAACTTAAAATAATCAAATACTGCAATGGAGAACTACTGATCCGTAGAGTCTGGAATTCAAAAAGTACTTGAGTAAAAGTACAAAGGTATTGGCATCAAAATGTACTTAAAGTACCAAAAGAAAAAAGTACTCATTATGCAGAATGTGCCATTTAAAATGTATACAAATCTTTTGAAAATAGCAGATCTACAAGCTCACAATGCGTCGCATCGCGACACATTGTGAGATTGTAGATTGGCTATTTTCAAATGGCCGAAATGTATATACAGTAGCGCTGAAGCGGTTAGTGTATGTTTTGTCATAATAATCAAAATCTACAAAATAACTAGTAACTAAAGTTTTCAAATAAATGTAGTGGAGTAAGAAGTACAATATTTGTCTCTGAGATGTAGTGGAGTAGAAGTAAACGTACTGGAAATTGGAAGTACTCAAGTAAAGTACAAATACCTCAGAATTGTACAGACAGTACTTAAGCAACTGTGCTTAGTTACATAGGGCTGGTGCCATCCTATAGTTATATTGTCACATATAGCATTCAATTCCACCACCTTTATGATGTTCCGTTTTTTGGCCAGGAGATGGAGCTATTTCACCACCAGATTCGTAGCTGAATCTGGTGATCGTGTGGCACCATAAACAGCGGTTCACTTCAGACTGTCATCAAGTTGATGATTTAATAAGATGTAGTAATCAAGCTTTCGGTGATGACAAGTTTCCTACTCCCCGGCGCCAACATTTTGTTCCAGCTGTAATCTTTAAAACACTAAACCACCGCGTATTTTTCAGATTGGGTATTCTTTCAGATTGAGGCCCCTCTGGGAACCAGTGTAAATTTGGTCAACTAAAACTATGAAGAAAAATGTTCGTCGACTACCTTTTTTCATAAAAAAAAAAAAAACTAAGCTATGATGAGTAAAACTCAGACTATATATATTGACAATTTAGACTAAAATGTTAGGGATGGACAGACTAGTGGAGAAGAGATCCAGTAGAACTAAATGACATGTCATTTTATGTTTGGTTGCGCTCTGACAATAGCAGATCTACAAGCTCACAAGTCATCAAGCTGTGAGCTTGTATATCGGCAATTTTCAGCATGCAACCAAGTGTAGCCTAAAATCTGCCATTTCGATGCCAGAAATACATTTCATAGACAAAAACAAAAACATTTGAGATGACTAAAACATGACTAAAACCAAATTAAATTGACTAAAACTAAATAAAATAAAATCCTGTCAAAATCAGCAGTGATCTGGAACCTGCAATGATGAAAGCACCGCATCTCTGTCTCTCTCTCTCTCTCTCTCTCTCTCTGTCTCTGTCTCTCTCTGTCTCCCTCTCTCTCTGTGCTTGTGTTGAGTTCCTATCTAGTGTTCTGCTTGGCTGAGAGTCTATGGCAGACAGTCCCAACACTCTCAGTCACTGTTAACATTCCACATCGCTCTCTCTCTCTCTCTCTCTCTCTCTCTTCCACACCAAACATCACGGCTGATACAATCATGCACAAAACTGGGCCCGACTACAGAGACAAGAAAAAGAAAAGAAAAGAAAAGTTCATCACTCACACACACACGCACGCAAACATCAGGGCGCACGCGCGCACACACACACACACACACACACACACACACACACACACACACACACACACACACACACACACACACACACACACACACACACACACACACACACACACACACACACACACACACACACACACACACACACACACACACACAGTGATGGAAAAAGTACTCGAAACTAAAGTTTTCAAATATTTGTAGTAAAAGTGCAACATTTGCCTCTGAGATGTAGTGGAATTGGAAATACTCCAGTAAGTAAAAGTACCTCAAAGTGCCTCCATTTAATTCCTGTGCTTAATAAATGTAAATAAAATGTAATTAGTTACTTTCCACCACGCACGCACGCACACACATGCAAAGATGCAGAGAGAAAGAAAGACAGAAAGAAAGCAAGTGTGGTGTGAAACTCTGACACGCCATGTTCCTTCTATTCTCCCACAGTAATTGCAACTTCTTTCTCTCTGGGCCAATCAACTTTT
The DNA here is from genome assembly GCF_964188405.1 of Protomyctophum parallelum. Classification (NCBI taxonomy): domain Eukaryota; kingdom Metazoa; phylum Chordata; class Actinopteri; order Myctophiformes; family Myctophidae; genus Protomyctophum; species Protomyctophum parallelum. The sequence goes on along the minus strand of NC_139705.1, from coordinate 16,401,671 downwards.
TATGGGCTTTATTTACAGCTGCCTATAATCTTCCATATTTCTTCAAACATAAGGGCATGCACGGACACACACACACACACACACACACACACACACACACACACACACACACACACACACACACACACACACACACACACACACACACACACACACACACACACACACACACACAGCCAGTGCCAGTGGCGTTGCTTAGAATAGCATCAAACGGAGCACATGCTTCTTCTCTGGTTGTGGCAGTGTGTACAGGTGCAGACCTGCCTGTGCATTAGTCTGCATATTTCGCCATATTAACCCTCGTATATCACACTGTCTCTGCAGAGACAACAAGCAGAGCTGCATGGGGATCAACACAGAGAAAAGGAAAGCCTCTTCTTTGTACAGTTGCACTTGGTCAAACAAGAATCGGGGCAAAAAGTATATATAGGCTTATTATTAGCCCACTATATGTGGTTCCCATACTTTTGAGCTCAAGACCCTAAAAGAGAAATTAGACAGCCATGGGACCCAAACTATAGTGCAAATAGCAGAGCTACAAGCTCACAACGCATCACTTCGCATCCCGTTGTGAGCTTGTAGATTGGCTATTTTCACTATATACTTCTTAAACATTTGTTTTCTAAATGTATATGACATTTCTTAGATTTGTCTTAGATTTCTTCCTGAAATTACTGGAAAAAGATTGAATTTGTTGTGCTTTTTTTTGGGGGGGGGGGGGGGGGGAATGTTTGGTAGTGTTTTAATATAATAATTGAAAATGTAGGAAACAAAATATAAAGGGACCCATACAAATCGAGACCCCCCACATTACAGTAGGCTATATGTATCAGTGGTTCCACTCTGGGGGTCAGGACCCCCACATTACAGTAGGCTATATGTATCAGTGGTTCACTCTGGGGGTCAGGACCCCCACATTACAGTAGGCTATATGTATCAGTGGTTCACTCTGGGGGTCAGGACCCCCACATTACAGTAGGCTATATGTATCAGTGGTTCACTCTGGGGGTCAGGACCCCCACATTACAGTAGGCTATATGTATCAGTGGTTCACTCTGCGGGTCAGGACCCCCACATTACAGTAGGCTATATGTATCAGTGGTTCACTCTGCGGGTCAGGACCCCCACATTACAGTAGGCTATATGTATCAGTGGTTCCACTCTGGGGGTCAGGACCCCCACATTACAGTAGGCTATATGTATCAGTGGTTCACTCTGGGGGTCAGGACCCCCACATTACAGTAGGCTATATGTATCAGTGGTTCCCACTCTGGGGGTCTGGACCCCCACATTACAGTAGGCTATATGTATCAGTGGTTCACTCTGGGGGTCAGGACCCCCACATTACAGTAGGCTATATGTATCAGTGGTTCCACTCTGGGGGTCAGGACCCCCCACATTACAGTAGGCTATATGTATCAGTGGTTCACTCTGGGGGTCAGGACCCCCACATTACAGTAGGCTATATGTATCAGTGGTTCACTCTGGGGGTCAGGACCCCCACATTACAGTAGGCTATATGTATCAGTGGTTCACTCTGGGGGTCTGGACCCCCACATTACAGTAGGCTATATGTATCAGTGGTTCACTCTGGGGGTCTGGACCCCCACATTACAGTAGGCTATATGTATCAGTGGTTCCCACTCTGGGGGTCTGGACCCCCACATTACAGTAGGCTATATGTATCAGTGGTTCACTCTGGGGGTCTGGACCCCCACATTACAGTAGGCTATATGTATCAGTGGTTCACTCTGGGGGTCTGGACCCCCACATTACAGTAGGCTATATGTATCAGTGGTTCCCACTCTGGGGGTCTGGACCCCCACATTACAGTAGGCTATATGTATCAGTGGTTCACTCTGGGGGTCTGGACCCCCACATTACAGTAGGCTATATGTATCAGTGGTTCACTCTGGGGGTCAGGACCCCCACATTACAGTAGGCTATATGTATCAGTGGTTCACTCTGGGGGTCAGGACCCCCACATTACAGTAGGCTATATGTATCAGTGGTTCACTCTGGGGGTCTGGACCCCCACATTACAGTAGGCTATATGTATCAGTGGTTCACTCTGGGGGTCTGGACCCCCACATTACAGTAGGCTATATGTATCAGTGGTTCACTCTGGGGGTCTGGACCCCCACATTACAGTAGGCTATATGTATCAGTGGTTCACTCTGGGGGTCAGGACCCCCACATTACAGTAGGCTATATGTATCAGTGGTTCACTCTGGGGGTCAGGACCCTCACATTACAGTAGGCTATATGTATCAGTGGTTCCCACTCTGGGGGTCTGGACCCCCACATTACAGTAGGCTATATGTATCAGTGGTTCCCACTCTGCGGGTCAGGACCCGCAGTGTGTTACGTAAGAAAAAGGCAAACATTGTGAAATTATCTATGCACAATTTTGAAATTATGACCGATATCAGATCTCTGATTATTTGCAGGGTTACTGTATAAGATTCCA
>NC_139705.1:16361701-16396701 GCF_964188405.1 Protomyctophum parallelum | reverse complement strand
CGCGCGGGGACCTCCCTCCCTCACTCCGCTACTGTTGGTTTCCTCTCCCACCACAAAGTTAATTCCTTTCACCTGGTGTCCCACATGTTAATTAGTCCCTGATTAGACGGTGAACATGTGCAGCAGAGGTGGTCTGAGGCCAAAGCAGGGCCAGGTGTTGAGCTGGGAATGAATGAATGACGTACGCCTAGCTGCTCCAAGTTATTGTGACCGCCGGTCGCCGTTTTGCTATGAAAATCTGCAAAACCTGTCAGTCAGTCCGTCACACCTCGTGACATGCTCCATATATGGCTGTCTCCATAGCTCCATATATGGCCATCTCCATATATGAAGATCACGTCATCCAGGTGACTGGATCATCACCTGGCCAGCTCCATAAATGGAGGTCAAGCCTGCGTCCACCCAAAGATTTTGGCGGAGCAGCATGACTCGCACACCCATGGCCATGTGTAAGATACTGGCCATGCCCCCGGCATCATGTGGCTCGACTGACTGTGCCCCAGAGGACCCGCGTTGACCTTTGGTGTGGGCAATCTGGCAAGTTTTGGTCGAGGCTTTCCTCAGCCTGGTGCGTGCTGAGCAGCACCTGGGCGTCCTTGAAGCTGACCTTGTTCCAGTGTGTTGAGCATGTGGTGGGACTGAGCAGGCCAGCAACTCTACATCTGACCTCACTGACACCAGATTAATAGCTTAACTTCTGCTTCTCAACTGTGCCGTATTAAGAAGCAGCAGTTGTTTCAGCGCGACCCTCAGGGCCCGGCCCCACACATTTACTATGAAAACCAGCATGTCCCGTTCGTCATGCCTCGTAACATCACGTCTTCATATAGTCACGCCTCGTGACATCTGCACGCCTCCATATATGGTCACGCCTCGTGACATCACGCCTCATGACACATCACGCCACCATGGCCATTTCCATTATATGAAGATCACGACACTAACCCTGGATAGCCATACATGGAGAAGAATCATCACCTACTGTAGATGGAGCCGGCCAGCAACTCTACTGTACATCTGACCTCAAACCCTTAGATCTTCATACTGTATATGGAGCTGACCTCTGACATTCCACATGTTGATCCTTCCCCACCCATCCTTCCTGTTCTGACATTCCAAGTGTTGATCTGACCTCATCAAACCCTGTACACTCACGACAAGCTCCATATATGGCCAGTAGATGTATAATTCATTCCATTATGTTGATCTGACCCCCCATGCCAAAGCGCCAGCTCTCACCCAGCAGTCTGCCGTCACCCTGCAGGCGGATGCCTGAGGTCGCCTTACTGGCAGTACAAGGTTGAGTAGTAGTAGCCCAAAAGAATGACGTATTTTCTATCAATTCCCTACGCTGCCTGGCCTGCCACGCTGGCTGCAGTGCAGCACCTGCTCATGCAGGCTACAAAGCTTCAGGGCCTGGATTCCTGCAGAGGTGTTAGCACACATGTGCACGCACACACGCACGCACACTGCCTGAATGTGTACACATATTATGGACATGTAGACATATCTATGAATGTACATGTACAGTACAGTCTCTCTGTCTCTTGTTTCTCTGATCGACAGTTAAACACACGCACGCACGCACACACAGTCACACACACACACACGCGCACACACGCACACACACACACACACACACACACACACACACACACACACACACACACACACACACACACACAATCAAACACTCTAGAATATAGAATAGATCAAAGCAGCCGCTACCCTCCTCCTCCCCTCTCTCTCCCTCCCTCTCTATCTCTCCCCCCCACCCCCCCCCCCCCCCCCCCCCCCCCTCTCTCCTCACCCTCCCTCTCTCTCTGGGCTGTAAACCCTATCCAAGCAAACGGCAGAGCCTTGAAGACACAAAGACAAGCAGCTACCTGACACCTGACACTGAGAGAGAGAGAGAGAGAGAGAGAGAGAGAGAGAGAGAGAGAGAGAGAGAGAGAGAGAGAGAGAGCACTACTCCAGCATGGTGTGGGAATCAGGAGAGCGAGCGAGGAGCGCGGACCCCTGGCAGGCTACCTGAGCTCCTTCAGCACAGCGAGGGGACAGGGTGGGAGTCAGGCCATTCAGAGAGAGAGAGAACACAGAGAATAGCGGCACAGTCTCCAGTACTCACCCACCCACCCAAACCCACAGTCTCCAGTACTCACCCACCCACCCTAACCCAGTCTCCTGCAGTACTCACCCACTCACCCAAACCCACAGTCTCCTGCAGTACTCACCCACCCACCCTAACCCACAGTCTCCTGCAGTACTCACCCACCCACCCAAACCCACAGTCTCCAGTACTCACCCACCCACCCAAACCCACAGTCTCCAGTACTCACCCACCCACAGTCTCCTGCAGTACTCACCCACCCACCCTAACCCACAGTCTCCAGTACTCACCCACCCACCCTAACCCACAGTCTCCAGTACTCACCCACCCACCCTAACACACAGTCTCCTGCAGTACTCACCCACCCACCCTAACCCACAGTCTCCAGTACTCACCCACCCACCCACCCTAACCCGTCTGTGGGCCATGCAGGACGTCCTACAGCAGTGGTTCTCAAAATGTTTTGTGTCATGGACCCCGGCCCAAATTCATATGTACGGTATTTGGCCCTCGGACACCCTCTAGTCAGTGGATATAAAAAAAACTATCTGAGAAGAAATTCCGTACCAAGATACTGTATTTCTTCACCAATGTATCTAGGAACACATCTCACAAAGATTGACCTTTAGAAGAAGAAGATTTTAATAACCGGTAAATGCAGGCAAAATGTTTAAAAAAAACTGCTTTAAATACCATGTGAAGAGTCAAATTAGGGGTTTTGCATGATTCTGAGATTCACTTTACCAGGTCTTCATATTTTTGTGATGACGGCTATGGCAGCTTTTAGTTTTTAGGAGTGTATTTTTGGGGGTTTGCGGCCTGAAAAGGTTGAGAAGAACCACTGCTAATGGCCCAGGGTGCCAGGATGGCCAAGAAACATCACTGGTTCCATCCTCCATCAGTGTGTGTAAAAGTGTGAATGTAACACGCACACACATTCTAAAGTGCTTTGGATAATGGGCGCTAAAGAAATACAGCATCAAAAGGAAAAGGTGTGCACCGACCATTAACAACTTGCTGCTCCAATATTTTCACTGCATATACGGAACAGAGTTTTTTGTGTTTTCTGCACAGTAGAACTATCGGAGCAGCATGGCGGCTTTTCCTTTTGATGCCGTGATGTATTTTGTGTTCTTGCACCAGCGCCAAAAAGAATTACGTGCCGAAAGAGCTATAGAAACGCAGAGCGATTTGCTGACTGATTTTACAAAGCATACCGTAGTTTGTTTGAATTTCAAAGTAATCCATTCACATCGGTATACGACGGTATGAAAATCAACTTGCAGAGACTTGAAACGTGCTCAAGTTGATAGGTAATTAAACAGAGAACTTTATTGTGCACAATTTGTCCCAAGTTGTACTTTTACCTCTTACACTTTATCTCTTACACATTTACAGGGCAGATTTTATTTGAAAAATCTAGCCGAACAAAGTTCCTGGATTTGATTTAACAAAATTCAAACATCCATGATCTCCTGCAATGAGGTTTAGCTAACGTTGATTGATTATTCAGGGAAGTCTTTTAATGACTATGGAGAAGGCATTATTGAAAATAGTCTATGTTTGATATAGGATCAATGCTGTGAGTAGATATTGACAGTACATCGTCTGTCAGGTGGAAACCTCATATGTCCAAAACATTACCTTACTTTTCAGGATAAAAAACAAAAACATAGCAGTCCGCAGCTAACGTATTTCCTGTAGGCGTAGACGATCTGCGGTGTAAACTTGCAGGTCTTTTTTTACAAGGCTGCTGTACTTTATACATCATACTTAAAATGCTTAGTATGAGGTATAAAGTACAACAGCCTTGTTTTCATACAACAGAAAGATTGGGTATTGGGTAAGACTGACGTTATGTATCTTTCAGGACCTTTCACTGCTTCGTCTCAACCATTACTAATGACTCTGGTCTCAGCCACCGGGGTGTAACTTTTGACATTCCATATTTTGTTACCTCTACTATTGGAGCAGCCATAAACTACACAGGTTCATCCTGATGTTCTGGGCATCTTTGTAAAGGTAGTGTTAGTAAAAAGCAGGTAAAAGAGTAATGTTTGAGCAGACTAACAGCAGTCACTCTACCGTTCAATGTAGTAGAAGACGTGCAAGTTTACACCGCAGATATGTCGTCTCTGCTTACAGGAAATACGTTTTCTGCGACCAGGGGACCCGTTTCTGAATCGGTCTATATTCACTTGTACGGTCCTTTACTCAAACTCTCCGTACAGACTTCTTTGACCCGAGTCAAACCCCCCAGGGCGGCGGTATGCTAGGCCCCCTCATTTTTCCAACAGCAAATATCTCGGTCGAAAACAGCCGAAGCTCTCTGTGTGTGTGTGTGTGTGTACAGGATGGAGACACAGAGAGTGAAGTGAAGACTAGAAAGAGAGACAGACAGACAGATTAATTCCTTTCTCTTTTTGTTTGTTTGTATTTTGGTCGTTGGAAATGTGCCATATACTGTAAGTATACATTTGAATCGAGGTGAGAGCAAGACAGCCAGATAGACATGCAGAGAGAGAGAGATGCCATGTCTTTACAGTACAGCAGGTCGTGTTTTTAAGGCTCCCCTCTGGGCCTGACAATTAAAGAGCATTTAAAAAGATGACAGAAAAGAGGAAGGGGTGTGTGTGTGCTCTGTTAGAGCCTCCCATCACTGGAACAGTCTCCCCACAGAAGTAAGAGAGACTTCCAACTATCTGACCTTCAAATTCAACTTGAAAAGGTGGCTAAAAACAATTAAAATCTGTAATCATGAGTAACTATCAGCACTAATTAGTATTCACCACCGGTGTCATTTCTCACTTCACTTTGCAGTTGTTCTGTCCCTGTATTGTATTGTATTGTATTGTATTGTATTGTATTGTATTGTATTGTATTGTATTGTATTGTATTGTATTGTATTGTATTGTATTGTATTGTGTTTGTGGACATGGTGTTGGGTGCTTGCACATATATGCACACTGTCTTTCTTTTATCTGTATTGTACTGTGTTTTTGTATGGACGTGGTGATGGGTGCTTGCACATATGCACACATGGCATCAACGCATGGTGTTGTGTGCAGGCGCCCTACACTCTGTCTTTCTTTTATCATTCATTTTTTAAGAGCCTGCCCAGGGACTACAGATGAAATTTAACTTTGGCTAACTCTGGCCCATTTACATTGATGTGAAAACTGACATGTTGATTAATGAGCTTCGAGCACAATGTTTTTTTTAAAGCAGTGAGGCTCGCCTCACTTCACACGAGTGTGATTTTTCCAGTTGCTGTTGGTAACCAACCATGGCCAGTTCCCACCTGATGTTGTGTGGGAGTTCTGACTGCTCCAGATCGTACTGAATTACTGCTAGTTTGCATAGCGTCTTCAGGCTAGGACTTAAATCTAAGACATCCAGGCCATCAGGTGTGTCGTATCCTCCAAAGAGGATAATACGATTTCCCACCATGCAACAGCACATATTGTTCATCCCATGTGGACGTTTCTCCTTGGGCTCAACGTTCTTCCAGGAGAAGGTCTCTGGGTTGAATTTCCTCATAAATAAGTTCTGGTTCAAGTTGCAGCCACCAAATACATACAACTCCCCATTGTAGGTAAAGGCTGAATGACCCTCACATCTTTCATTTTGAAGATGGGGTGCAACAGGTATGTCCAGCCAGAGGTTGGTCTCTGTGTCAAACACTCCGAAGTTGTAGGTCCCATTGAAATAGATGTAGGAGTCAATGCTCCCAAATACAAACATCTTTGTCCCGATGATGGTGGCAGAGTGACCTGATGAATAAGTTGGTGAATTATTGCCATTGTTGTTAATATACATAGGACGTCTGAGAACGTCATAAGGATCCCGAAATATTAGTACTATTGACGTGTGAGGACGTCCTAGCGACGTCCTAGCGACGTCCCAGCGACGCGGGGCGAGATAAGAATATTCAGAATTTTTCCTATTTTTTTTTTGGCATTTCGCTTTTCGCTTGCCGTATGCTAACGCTCAGTGCAACTATTAGCTTGTCATTGACTCCCATGTTAGCGCGGCGGAAAGAATGACTCGTATCTCCTAATCCAGGGCGCTCTCCGTGGTGATGAATGGATCGATATGCTGGCGCTTCATTTCTGCTCATCATCCGTCTCTCCCGCAAAATATGAACGCTTTTTGGAGCGTAAAACAATATATTAAGATGATCGGGGATGTGAGGTCCCTTTGTAAAGTCAACTTTTTTAGGCAAGTGTTTCCTGTTTCATGGCTTTCAAAGTAAAAGCGATCAGACAACTCTGGCACTCTATAGCCTTTATTTTGAAGGCACTTCCTGTACTAAATGTGTTAATTAGAGACCAGACCATTGTGCTGGTGTCCAACTTGTAGAGATCATTAGTGTCAATCCTCAAATTGGGTCCAGTCTTCCGGACACTTCCTCCATGAATATACATGAACTTCCCCAAGACACAGGCCGAGTGGTCCTCCCTCGCCAATGGAACAGTCCCAGAAATATCGGGCTTAGACCACATGTGGCTGTCGACATCAAATGCATAAAGATCCTTGCAAGTATGTCCACCCCAGATGTAGACAATATCTTCTATCAGCACAGCTGTGTGGCCCCTGCGGTTGGAGGGAACCTCAAGGTGACGTTCTGCTCCTCCAGGTGGGGTCAGCTTCCTCCAGCATAAAGACACTGTGTTGAAGACTTGTACTTCAATGTGATCACTTTTCCTCTGGTTTATCTCTCCTCCAAAGCAGTAGATCTCGTGTCCGACCACGACGGCAGCCAGGTCCTTCCTATGTTCTCCTTCCACGTGTATCGTCCAGTGAAACATTTCAAACGGCAGCAGCAGTGAATCGCGGCAATTGGTGTTAAGAAAACAGTTGTGTGAGCAATTAATTAGCTTTGTTGGTACGAGTCACTGAATGATGTTTCGTTTAACGAACTTTTTAATTTAAAGGGAAATCACATGGCTGTGATGCTGCTGTTGTGATGTCATCCCATGATGTCATTATGTAGCTAAAACAGCCAGTGACAACCTGAATGTCCATTTTGCAAAACCACCATTTGAAACTTGTTAGTTAAGATTGTATTTTCTGTACTATAAAGTCAGTAGTTGGTTTAGGGCTTATAGAGACAGAATCATGCATGATTTTACTGGGTTTTGCGCCGCTGTCGTGCACTGAAAAATAGCCAATCTACAAGCTGCAAGCTTGCAATTTTTCGGCTTTAGGCTTACGGTAAAAAAGAATTGCCAAAAAATGGCAAATCATTTAAAATGACAAAACCACCGGCGTCCTAAATTGTTTAATAGCAATACCAACCTGCGTGTGTGTGTGTGTGAGAGAGAGAGAGAGAGTGCGTGACTGTATATTATATATAGTATATTTTTCTCGCACGCACGACACACACACACACACACACACACACACACACACACACACACACACACACACACACACACACACACACACACACACACACACACACACACACACACACACACACACACACACACACACACACACACACTGTGATGCAACACTCGATAACAATTCATCCCACGCAGCATTGGCCAAACGCTCACAATAGACAGAGAGGCATTCCACTGAAAATGAATGAGGAGGAGAAAACAGTCTGTGTTTGTGTAGAGGGGAAAGAGAGAGAGAGAGAGAGCGAGAGAGAGAGAGGGAGAGAGAGAGGGAGAGAAGGAAAGAGGGAGAGAGAGAGAGAGAGAGAGAGAGAGAGAGAGAGAGAGAGAGAGAGAGAGAGAGAGAGAGGGGGAGAGAGCAGTGGTGGGAAAAGTATAGTCAGATTAGTTTTACTTGTGTAACAATACAATATAGGTGATGTCGGTAAAACATAGTTACAGTAAGTCAAAGTGCACAAAGATGTTTTCTATCCAAAAATAGCTGTTCTACAAGCTAGCTATGTGACGTGTTTAAGATCGGCAAGCATGCAGACTTGAATGGTTAATGTATGTTTTGACATAATAATTTAATTATAATCTAAATGCTGATTGATCCCGATTCTAATCAAAGTGACTTGTAACTATGGATGGATTGATAGGAAAATGACATGTCACGATGATTATGGCAGATGTTATTGCGATTAAAGTGGTCTTTTAAGTAATATTTTGATTATCCCGATAATGAAAATAGACATATTTTAAATGCCCCTTGCCACTTTATTTTAACCATTTGAACGCCCAGCATCCCTATCATTGGTGGAACGTTCGCCAACATTTGCAGATCTACAATCTTGATTTTGCTCAATAAAAGCTGATGCCTACTAGTCTATGACGGAGGACAATTTCACCATAAATTTAAATGTCTGCAATACAATAATTGTGAGTGTATTTTATTTTTACCTTACAGCGCTAGCATTTATTGAAAAATTAGGATCTAATTGACTAATTCACGCCAGCATTCTTTCCAAAACTGATTAAAATACAAAAGCATCAAAAACAGCAGATCTACAAGAGCAAACTTTGAGCTTGTCGATTTGCTACTTTTGATGTTGTAGTGTGATGTTGTAGCGTGATCGAGGCGGGCATTAATTTATGAAATAAACAAAAAGTCTTAGTTACTCTTCCACAGTGGAGGAAAGAAACTAAGTATAAAGTACGGTACTTAATTAAAAATGTGTATACTTTTACTGTAGGCTACTGGAGAGTATCCACTACAATTATTTAAAAACTTTAGTTACTAGTTACTTTGTAGCTTTTCATTATTATTACAAAACATAGATTAACCACTTCAGTCCTACAGAGAGAGAGGGGGAGAGTCCCAGTGAAGGTCTCTCTCTCTCTCTCTCTCTCTCTCTCTCAAAGAGGTTTTGTGGCCCGTAACAAAGAGCTCTCAGAAAACACAGTGGCGTAGGAATGTTAATTAATTAATGAGGGACGATTCAGGCCAGAGAGAGAGAGAGGCACACAGAGAGAGAGAGGCAGGAGAGAGAGGGAGATAGAGAGAGAGAGAGAGAGAGAGAGAGAGAGAGAGAGAGAGAGAAGAGAGAGAGAGAGAGAGAGACAGAGAGAGAGAGAGAGAGAGAGAGAGAGAGAGAGAGAGAAGGGATGGAAGCAGAGAGGAGAAGAGAAAATAGGCAGGGTGGGAGGAGGGAGAGAGGGTTGAGGGGTGGAGGCCGGGGTATAGAAGAAGTGAATGTTTAAATGCATGAAGGCATTTAACACCATTGCACTTCCATTCAAATTGCAAACTCAGTTTTCTTGGTCACATGGGTTAAGTCACCCATGGTGATTCCTGAAGAAGGTCCAGAGGGACCGAAAAGTTGCCTTTGAATAAATGTAACAGTCTTGTACAGAGCAGATACTCAGTGAATAAATGTAACAGTCTTGTACAGAGCAGATACTCAGTGAATACATGTAACAGTCTCGTACAGAGCAGATACTCAGTTAATAAATGTAACAGTCTTGTACAGAGCAGATACTCAGTGAATAAATGTAACAGTCTTGTACAGAGCAGATACTCAGTGAATACATGTAACAGTCTCGTACAGAGCAGATACTCAGTTAATAAATGTAACAGTCTTGTACAGAGCAGATACTCAGTGAATACATGTAACAGTCTCGTACAGAGCAGATACTCAGTGAATACATGTAACAGTCTCGTACAGAGCAGATACTCAGTGAATAAATGTAACAGTCTTGTACAGAGCAGATACTCAGTGAATAAATGTAACAGTCTTGTACCGAGCAGATACTCAGTTAATAAATGTAACAGTCTTGTACCGAGCAGATACTCAGTGAATAAATGTAACAGTCTTGTACAGAGCAGATACTCAGTGAATAAATGTAACAGTCTTGTACCGAGCAGATACTCAGTGAATAAATGTAACAGTCTTGTACAGAGCAGATACTCAGTGAATAAATGTAACAGTCTTGTACAGAGCAGATACTCAGTGTGCGGGCGTATCTTTCTTCTTATTATTGATGTGCACTGGCCTACGCACCCGGTACGCCTCGTCACTAGGTGTGCAAAAGTTGTTTTCTACAATTATTATATTTCAAAACAATTCCAAAATTTCCCAGAAGAAAATCCAATTTCATGAATTAAAAACAAAATGCAATGCTTTTTCAGTAATTTCACGAAGAAATAAAGGAAAAATATAAGAAATGCCATGAATTAGAAAACATTGGGGGTCTCTGAACTCGGCAAAATACCATGAGTTGTATGCACAGTTAAAGGCAGGGTAGGTGTTAAACAAAATACCATGAGTTGTATGCACAGTTAAAGGCAGGGTATGTGTTAAACAAGTGCAATTGGAAGGGATGACACAAAAGAAAAGAGCGGGGCCCGGCCCGGCCTAGTGGTGCTGTAGTCTGGCCTGACAGCGTGTCGTATCTTAAAAAATAAATAAAAATAAATGAGCGGACAAAATTGGATCTGGCTAGCTAAATACTCTCTCCTGTTTGGGTGGAATTGACAATCCACCTGAACATTTATTTTCTCATCATTATAGAGCTGGAGAGAAGGGGACTTGTTCCTGTTACAGAAGCACTAATTACCATACTTTTAAGATCGTTGTGATTGATTGATTGATTGATTGAAAATGTTATTAACAGATTGCATAATGGGTATAGTCCAAGAGACAGGTACAGGTCAATGCAAAAACTGCTAAGAGGTTAAGACCAAAAGCCCTAAAACATGTTTACATCTGGGTTTACGTTAGTGTTCATTTAAGCCCGGGCCGGGCGAGTGCCAAAATGTATACCGTGAGGGTCCTTATTTTATTTGTATTTATTTTTACACTTTTGTTTGTGTGAAGGGCAACACACACAGGCTGCGCAGCGTAGCAGCACAGTATCGACGTGCGCGGAAACACTTTCACCGTGCGGGAACGCCCGGAAATAGAACAGTGGCGCATCGGAGCGCCGGGCGAGGCGTGATCGCCGCCGGTGTGGCATACAGTAGGTCCATTGAAAATAATGGAGCTGTTTTGACGCGCACCGTTTGCAGACTGTGTGTGTTGCCCTTGAGAAACTCTCAAGAGTTAAACCAGAACTGAGGATGTTACCGTGTGGATTGGGAGAGAGAGAGAGAGAGGAGAGAGAGATGAGAGATGAGAGGAGAGAGAGAGAGAGAGAGAGAGAGAGTACCGTGTGGATGGGGAGAGACAGAGAGAGAGAGAGTACAGAGAGTGTGTTACGGATTTTAACTGTCAATTAGACTATAATAAAAGTGTCACTGCAGTACAAATGGAATAATGGTCCCGTACAGGTCCATTTGTACAATGCTCCGAGTTGATCTGATGTTAGTACAGTATACGTTCACTGTCACAGCAGTCTGCTCCATCAGCATTCTCTTCAACATTTATACTTGGATGCACTGTTGGAAGAATATTGTGCCGCTGGGGCCTGGCGGCTGACACTTCCTGACGAATCCACACTCTCCTCTCTTCGACAGCAGTACGTGTTCCTGAAATGGATATGTACTCTCTTTGTATTATCTCACTCATGATAACACATTCTGTGTGTGTGTGTGTGAGAGAGAGAGAGAGAGAACCGTACACACGCACATGTTGTGTGTGTGCGTGTGTGTGTGTGTGTATGAGCAATCTGCATATGTGTGTCAGGGCACGTGTGCGTGCGTGTCAATGTGTGTGCATATTTGTTTGTGTGTTGCGTGTGCGTCAAGTGCGCACACACGCACGCATGCACGCACCCAGCCCCGAAACCTGAGAAGGTGTGAGTTACGAGGGACTGGATTGTGCTCTTTCCTGGGGAGCGAGGGGTGCCGAAGTGTCAGAATTCCAATTTCCTGCAAACAGTCACTCCCTGTCACACACTCTGACCCAGCTCTCACGCACGCGCACACGCACACGCACACGCGCACACACACACACACACACACACACACACACACACACACACACACACACACACACACACAATCTCTATCGTTCTCTGTCGTCCTCTCTCTCTTTCTCTCAATCTCTTTCAATCTCTCTCTGTCTGTCTGTCTGTCTCTCTTTCATTCTCCGTCATCCCCCCTCTCTCTGTTTCTCTCTCTCTCTCTCTCTGTCTCTCTCTCTCTCTCTGTTCCTCTCTCTCTGTCTCTCTCTCTCTGTCTCTGTCTCTCTCTCTCTCTTCCTCTCTCTCTGTCTCTCTCTCTGTCCCTCTCTCTCTCTCTGTCTCTCTGTATCAATACTGAATAAATATAGAAATAAATGGACGGAATTCAAAATGTAGTTGAGTAAAAGTAAGACTTGGTATCAAAATGTACTCAAAGTACCAAAAGTAGAAAGTACTCATTATGCAGTTTTCAAATGAAAAACTATAGCTCACAATGCCTTGGCTTTGTGAGCTTGTAGATCGGCTATTGGACGAACTGAAGTGGTTAATGTATGTTGTGTAATAACAATCAAAACCTACAAAGTTAACTAGTAACTAAAGTTCAATATTTGGATCTGAGATGTAGAGTAGAAGTAAAAGTATTGGAAACACTCCAGTAAAGTACAAATACCTCAAAATAGTACTCAAGTTCACCTGGTGATCCTATATCCAGAGCCTAAAGTGAGGGAACGACAGAGAGACACCGGGGGACAGTGAGAGAGAGAGGTTGGGGGTGGGGAAGGGGGTGATTGAAAGGAGAGTGAGAAGAAGAAGTGGGGGGAAAAAAGAGAGGGAAGAGTGTGAGTGAGTCGCGAGGCCCCTCCCACTTTCCGGAGATGCTCCGGCCCATCCCTAAATTGAGGGCCAATGGGAGCAGCCCATGCACTCCCACTACAATAGGTAAGGGGTGAGGGCGAGAGAGAGAGAGAGAGAGAGAGAGAGAGAGATTGTGTTTTGAGGAGAGGAGAGAGTGAGATAGGGACAGAGAGAGAGAGAGAGCAGAGTGAAAGAGAAGGGAGAGGAGAGACAGCACAGCACAGCAGAGAGGAATTTACAACAAAGTCTAACTCATTCACCCCCTGGGAACACACTGCCTGGTGACTGAGGAATACTGACACAAACACACACACAGGCAGGGAGGAGAGAGGGAGAGAGAGACAGACAGAGACAGAGAGACAGAGACAGAGATACTGGAAAAGGCAAGGAGACAGCTAGAGAGAGGGAGAAAGAGAGAGAGAGAGAGAGAGAGAGAGAAGGAGATGCAAGAGGGGAAGTTGTGACAGAGACAAGTCCAGTCCAGAGGCTTGACTCGGTTTCATTCACACAGCGTGGGGAGAGAGAGAGAGAGAGAGAGAGGACCTGTTTGTTGAACAGTTGGAACAACAAGCCTGCAGAGAAAATCTTCTCAACACAGAGGAGAGGACCCAATACTACGACTACTACTGCTAAAGCTCCTCAACACAGAGAATACTACAACTACTACTGCAACACTGGAACCTCTTCACATCTGCCAGTCCGAGCTGTCAAGTCAAAACAAGCATCCGAGCGCCAAGAAGCAGCGAGAGCGCCCAGGTGTGATTGACAGGTAGACACAGGGACACACGCGAGTGCAGAGACAGACAGGACAGGTGAGGTCATTCATTCAGTCAGTCAGAGGACACCCGGACGGACAGACGGACGGACCATGCTACCTGTGCTGCTGTGTCTCCTGTGCGTGGCAGGAGGGGGACGCGGCGTGCGCGGCGGGTCTGCCTCTGTTTGGGGTGGCTACGGCGGGCGGGGGGGCGGCGCAGGGGGGCAGCAGCAGGAGAGGCAGCAGGGCAGCCTGCCGGGGGTGATGCCCGTACCGCCGTGCCCGCTGCCGTGCCAGTGCGAGGAGGACGGCATCTTCGTCATGGCGGACTGCTCCGAGCTGGGACTGTCGTCCGTGCCGGCCAACCTCAGCCCCCTGACCACGTACCTGTGAGTACACCTACCCCCCCCCCCCCCCCCCCCCCCCCAACACACACAAACACACACACACACACACACACACACACACACACACTTTCAAATTTAGACTCCCAGACCCAGAACTTGGAACATTTTGTTGTTGTGACTCGTTGGATAAGATTCTGTAATCATAGGAGAGATAACGGAGATAACAATCCATTTATCCAATTGTGTAGACCTCTTGTAAATTAAGTAATTCATTTTACACTCTCAAGAGTCAACAATCTTTAAGCGTCCATTTGGTTACCAGCTCTCCATCATTTAGCTGCATGGGGACCACCTGGAACCCCCTCAAGGACCACTTCATGGTCGAAAAGCACGCTTTGCTTCCTCTCAGGGCCAATGTGGAGACATGTGTCTAAACTCCCTCTATATACGCATAAATATCTCTCCACTTCCGTTTCGTCTTAATCTTTGGGGTCGGGTGGAATCTCACTCCTTCCTTTGCCTCTGTCATGCTTCTCTCTATCTCTCTCTCTCTCTCTCTCTCTCTATATATATATATATATTCGGTTGTCATGCATTTCTTTATGCACTCATAATGCACTTATTGCATATAATATACCACAGATTGAAACAATCTTGAATTGAATATTGTGTGATCCTATAATGGACGATAGACTGGAGTTATTTTTGAAATTTCTTTTAGCTGACTTGGGCATGGAACAGTTGGATCAATGAGCGACAGTTGGACGTGTCACCAGAGGCACAGGGACACAACCAAATGGACAGGGCCAAGTGGGAACATGTGTGTGTGTGTGTGTGTGTGTGTGTGTGTGTGTGTGTGTGTGTGTGTGAGAGAGAGAGAGACAGGGTGTGTGTGTGTGTGTGAGAGAGAGAGAGACTGTGTGTGTTGGCCACTATGGTAATATTACTGGACCGCTGCTTTCAGTGTCAGGTTTCCAAGCGCCAACTGGAGATTCAGCGTGGATGTGTGTGTGTGTGTGTATGTGTGCGTGTGCACACGTTTGTCATCTGTATGAGAACGGGCGTGTTGATATGGGTACATGCTCACATGACTGACTGCGTCGGAGCTTTTATGAGCTCCGAACACTATAGGTTTAAGATGTGCCACCGTAGCTCTCAGACTGCAGACTTTTGGCTACGAAAGGCACACGTCTGTAGTGTATTATACCACTCTAGTACCGCGGTAACAAACATCAGTACTACAGGTGTCCAAAAGGACACAAGTAACGTGTTGTTACATTTATAAAGTCTTTATAAAAGCTGGCTCGTGAACTACATTGGTAACAATGCTCTTCACAAACCACTATCAATCTGTGTACAATGTGTTATCGTCAGTGTCAAGGGCAAGGCCACTTCAACACCAGGCTTATATCATTGCTGTCAACCTCTTATCTATATATTCTGACCTTTTGTGTGTGTGTGTGTGTGTGTGTGTGTGTGTGTGTGTGTGTGTGTGCATGCGCGTTTTCTCGTAAATTAACGTCCTACCTGATCACACTACAGCAGTGGTTTTCGATCCTTTTCATATCAAGGCCCATTATTTATTCTGCATGTGAGCCACCACCATTTAATGAGATTTAGCCTCTCTGACCCAAAATGTAGAATATTTGGTTGTCTTTGGATAACATTTTTCCACAATTCCATGCTGTATTCCATGCCTATTGACGTTGGTACGGTTAGGAGAGATAACAGGCACACGTTGATCAAAATAACAATTCGTCCAAATTCTATAATTGTGTTGACTTCTTGTAAAATAAGTAACAATTATTTAACTCTTGAGAGTGCAAAATGGAACCACAATTTGGTTTCATTTAACACTCTCAAGAGTTAAAGATCTACAGTATAAGGGTCCATTTGGTTACCAACTCCATCATTTTCAACTGGGGACCACCTTCAACCCCCTCGAGGACCACCGATGGTCCCCGGACCACAGGTTGAAAACCACCGCACTACAGTGCCACGCAAAAGCACCAAAAGTATAGCAGATCTACTGTACAAGCTCGAGCTTGTAGATCTGCTATTGATATTTCTATTGAATTTTAATCCTGAGAAGTTAACGGTCTTGGACTTGTGATGTTTCCACCCGTCAGAGCCGTTATATTATGTTAAGGTGGCGTAACGTCGAGCTAACCGCTACGTCATCCTCACCTCTTTAAAAGAGAGCCAGAAATAACCTTGTCGGAAAAAAAGCTTATCTCATAATGAAACCTTCTTAAGTTCACAACTCGGTTCTAAACTTTAGTCCTATATAGCCCACCCTTGACCAGCGTTTGGTTCAGTCAGACTTCCCCCTTTCGGCCTAAACGGAATAATCTTGACATATTACATGCAGTTAAAAAACCCGCCCTAGCTTGAATGATGTGGACTGAACTGAAGCCAGCCATCTCTCCCACTGCTGCCTCAGCGCGCGGGGGCCTCGGAGGAGCGATTAAGGCCACTTTAGTGATAACTGATATCGAAGTGATAGAAGTCAAATCCAGGAAACACAAGAAGCAGTGCGATGGAGCGGTCGGGCCACTAGGGGCACCCGAGCATTATTCTAACACAACGAGCCACACGGGGGAACAGACTGCAGGGAGGGAGGGGAGGGAGGGAGGGAGCGCGGATCAACAGTTTATATAGCGAACGACTTTAAAAGGCGCACATAAAACATAACTCTATGCTGCCTTGGATCACTGCTTCTTCCTATACAGTATACCCCAGTGTTACCTCTGCCTCCGCTGCGCTGCGCGGGGACGGGACGGGAGAGAGAGAGGCAGGGCCAGGTTTCATCTCACATGAAAGCTAAAACACATGGAGAGTGTAACGTACAGTACAGTACAGTACGCTGCACTGCGGTGATGAAATATTATGTTCTCTGACTCTGTCCAGGAATCAGTCTATACTTATGACAACGTCAGGGGGTCCCGTAACACACTGGAACACTGAGGTGGCTCCAAGAACAATGAAACACACGGCACACAGACGCCAGCGAGTGTGCGACGCACGCACGCACGCACGCAGGCAGGCATGTACATACCGTACACACATCCACACATACAAATCTTTTCTGAAAGCTTTGAAATGTGCAGCTTTTGTTTCTCCAGAAAGTGAGCATGTTTTGAGTCCTCTGGACTTTGCCACTAAACAAGAAACAGTGATGACCTGAAACACTTGACTGGAGCTATAAACACAAACACGCACACACATACTGTACGTGCACGCGCGCTCGGCACTCGCATGCATGCCTGCACACACAAAGACGGACAGACAGACAGACAGACAGACAGACACACACACACACACACACACACACACGCACAAACATACAAATACATCATTCTCCACAAACACAGGAGTAATTGTTCATTTCCCCTCGTTACCTAACTGTGGAACTGGACCAATTAGTAAGTTTGAGGGGCTGATTTAGAATAGGATAAATAAACCCAGCGACCAACCCTGCACGCACACGCACACACACACACACACGCACACACACACACACACACGCACACACACACACACAGAGCACGGAAGAGGGGGCATAGAAAGTAGGACAAGATGGGAGATGCAGGACAACACAAAATCAGACAAATAAGACACATGCAGCTCTTTTTTTGTCATGGTCCAAAAAAGAAGAAAAACAACTTAACTCAGCTAGTTACACACACACACACACACACACACACGCGCACGCACACGCACACACACACACACACACACACACACACACACACACACACACACACACACACACACACAAACACACACACACCTCCCTATAACCCTGTGGCCCACCCACACACACGCGCACTCACGTACACATGATATGATGTGGCAAAGCTGACCTATAGTCCAAAAGCCAGCAGAGTATACAGTATATTATGGCTTGTCATTTCGGACCCCCGGTATAGTGTTATAAAACATTACGACAGCCTATTAGGCCCCATGGTTGGTCCAATCCAGCCCTGGCAGATTGGGGGTCCTTAACATGAACCACTGTGCTAGAGCAGTGGTTCTACAACCTGCGGGTCGGGGGACCCCCAGAAGGACCCCCAGGTTACATTGGGTATGTCGGCTATCTATCGGTGGGAACCAACCCAGTCAAACTAAATGTGATGCCTCAACAGCTCCTACAATTCCAAGTGCTTGTCAGGGTGGGGGGGTCCCCAGTTCAAATGTGATTCTTTTTGGGGGGTCCCCAGTTCAAATGTGATTCTTTTTTGGGGGTCCCCAGTTCAAATGTGATTCTTTTTGGGTGGTGCGCCAGTTCAAATGTGATTATTTTTGGGGGGTCCCCAGTTCAAACGTGATTATTTTTGGGGGGTCCCCAGTTCAAACGTGATTATTTTTGGGGGGTCCCCAGTTCAAATGTGATTATTTTTGGGGGGTCCCCAGTTCAAATGTGATTCTTTTTGGGTGGTCCGCCAGTTCAATTGTGATTATTTTTGGGGGGTCCCCAGTTCAAATGTGATTCTTTTTGGGTGGTCCGCCAGTTCAATTGTGATTATTTTTGGGGTCGCGGGCCGAAAAGGTCCAAAACCACTGTGCAAGAGAGTGGCTAGTCTCCCCTCACAGTGCACACTGTATATTCAGAGAGAGGGTCACAGGGATTTGGTGGAGAAAAGTCCACGTATCACCCCACCAACTCACGTGCACACGCACACGCACACACACACACACACACACACGCACACGCACGCATGGACGCATGCACCCACATAGATGACATCATTCAGCCGTGTCATCGGAGAGCCCTTCAAAGCGGGCTCAGTCACAGAGCAGCACAAGTGCTAATGTTACGGCGAGAGCGAGTGAGGACCGCTAGGGCGATCCATTCAGACCGTTTCTTTGGCTGTTTGTGTGTGCGTGCGTGCACACACGCTGGTGCAAATCATCTGCTGTCGGGTGCTTTTCAAGGATTCAAATGAAAAGATAGCCACAAGCTTTGAAATGTGGCTGTGTGGAGTTTGCATGTTCTCCCTGTATAGATAGATAGATAGAATACTTTATTGGCAGTTTAAGAAAATTACAGAAAATGACATTTAAAAAAAACGCCAAATGGACTTAGACACAAAAAAGCCTTCGCTTGTTTCCATTGTGGTCCACTTTGTAACATGAAACTATACACATACATACTGTACAGACAAAACAACCATAGAACATATATGCCCCAATAAGGTACTATACCTAGTGGTTGGAATAACGTGTTCCTTCCATGCGCTACGTCCTACCCTGACCCCTCCCCGTCAGGGGATAAGAAGCAGGTTACAAAATTATGTGATAATAAATGTATATATGTGCATAACAAAATGACAAAAAAACGGTTCCTAGAAACACACAAGGAACCATTCCCTAAATAAAATGAGTCTTTAGTAGAACCAAAGCACAATTTAAACACATTTTTCTTTCTGTCTGTATGTGACTGACACACGGAGGAGCCATGAATCAGGCATGGAACGCAGCTAATTTGTAGAAACCTCCAGCCTTGGTTGTAGGCTATAGGGAGAAAGACAAACAAGCCTCCTCGTGCGTATACGCAGTGAAAAGAATGCAGTCTGATTCTCCTCAGGAATCCTGATGTGACTGAAGGAAGCCCATGCTCTCTCGCTCAGAGAGGGAGTGGGGGGGAGTGGGGGGGGGGGGGGGGGGGGGGGGGGGGGAGGGGGGGTTGGAAGCGAAAGGTGCTCCGAGGCAACTCAGAGCAAAGTGCTCCGCGGAGATTTATGACAATAATCGTTTCCGTGGGCAACGCCATGAAATGAGCTGTCATGTGAGAGGCTTTGAAAGACCTTCACTTTGATATCAGATTAGAGACGAAAGATAGCACCCAAGGGTAGATGAGTATGTGCGTGTATGTGTGTTTATGCATTGCGTCCCTAGAGTTGGAACATAGCGTGCATGCATAAAGCACATACATGTAAGGGATCTCTGGCGTTTTATGGCTAGGCTATAGCTGTGAGCAAAGTCATACGAGATGATGCTTTATTCCAGCTTGTCTAGAGAATATTAGTTCTTCTCAAACTTTTCAGGTGGCGATCCCCCATCATAATCATATTTGAACTGAGGACCCCCCAACATAATCATATTCGAACTGGGGACCCCCCCAACATAATCATATTCGAACTGGGGACCCCCCCCAACATAATCATATTTGAACTGAGGATCCCCCCAACATAATCATATTCGAACTGGGGCCCCCCCCAACATAATCATATTTGAACTGAGGATCCCCCAACATAATCATATTTGAATTGGGGACCCCCCAACATAATCATATTTGATCTGGGGACCCCCCCCAACATAATCATATTTGTTATAGTTCTTCTATTTATAGTGACTCATAGGAATGGTTAGACTATGTGACAACCAGGTATAGTCTGGTGACCACCGGAGAGACGGGTGACAGCCGGAATGTAGACGGCAACCGGGTGAGCAGTATGGGTTAGCGCCCCAGCCTGTGTCCTCCGTGAGAAGGAATCCCAACAACCCTCGGTGAGGCCTTTAGGAGGGCCATGCAAGCAGTAAGCGGAACCGCAGCACCATGACCCTGCGGAACCATTGCCCACCACTCCTGAATGAACTGTCTGGTGCTGGGACTCTGGTGCAACGCACAGGTCCTCGCTCTGGTGAGAGCAGGAGTGGACCTGGTGAGACGTAGGAGGGGCCCGGACAGGAGACAACCTACAGAGCCTAGTCCCTCCATGTGCCAGAAGTGAACCTCCAAGCCCTGGCAGAGTAGTTCTGGAGTAGTTCCAACGGATTGTGTGCCCCTGGTTTTTCCCTAATGGGACTGATTGAGGGTAGCTACTGGGACGTAAGTCGGGACTTGATCACTCCCGGCTGGGTCGCCTGAGTGAGGGGTATGATGTTGCGAGACCCGTAACCCCGTTGACCTCAGGATACATCACTGAGGATACGTCCCAGGTGCATCCATGCAATGTTTTTTGTTATATTTGATCTGGGGACCCCCCCAACATAATCATATTTGAACTGGGGACCCCCCAACATAATCATATTTGATCTGGGGACCCCCCCAACATAATCATATTTGAACTGAGGATCCCCCAACATAATCATATTTCAACTGGGGACCCCCAACATAATCATATTTCAACTGGGGACCCCCCCAACATAATCATATTTGAACTGAGGATCCCCCAACATAATCATATTTCAACTGGGGACCCCCCAACATAATCATATTTCAACTGAGGACCCCCCAACATAATAATATTTCAACTGAGGACCCCCCAACATAATCATATTTGAACTGAGCATCCCCCAACATAATCATATTTGAACTGAGCATCCCCCAACATAATCATATTTCAACTGGGGACCCCCCAAAATAATCATATTTCAACTGGGGACCCCCCAAAATAATCATAATTATTCGAACTGGGCACCACCCAAAATAATCATATTTGAACTGGGGACCCACTAACACAGACCCCACAAAATAATCATATTTGAACTGGGGACCCACTAACACAGACCCCACAAAATAATCATATTTGAACTGGGGACCCACTAACACAGACCCCACAAAATAATCATGTTGGAACTGGGGTCCGCCATCCAAAGGACATATTCATTTGGGGGTCCTTGTGACATGGAAAACCTTTGAGAACCGTCTAGCTGGTCTCTACAACAAACGCTGGTCAACAAACAAAGCACCCCACCCAGCCAAACCCCAACCCCCTCAACAGGGCCTTATCTAAAGCTCCAAAGCAGGCAGCTCTATTTATTTTCACTCCAAAGTGAATGGATATATGTTTATGATCAGATTGGAATGTTTGAGCGGTGCCATACACACACGGCCCGTCTGTTTGGAAGGCTGTCAGTCACTGGTGTTTACACATCACACCCCTATGTCAGCGGCTGTGTGTGTGTGCGCGAGTGTGAGTGCGTGTGTGCGCGAGTGTGAGTGCGTGTGTGTGTGTGTGTGTGTGTTTGTGTGTGTGTGCGTGTGCGCGCGCTCGTGCCTGTGTGTGTTCCCAGCACTGTAGGTGTGTGTGTTTGTGGCGCTGCAGTTTGAGCAGTGTGATTAGGTGATGCTTTGTGGTGGCGGTGAGTGTGGTGGAACTTCTAACAGTGACTTGGCCAGCCCAGGAAAACCACAGCTAGTGCATTACCAGATAGAAGGAAACCAATGAGTGTGTGTGAGCGTGTGTGTGTGTGTGTGTGTGTGCGTGTGAAGACCACCCATACAGCTGAGGGAATTCTGTCTAGCCAGTGGAGTCCACGGCAAGACTATGAGGAAAATGCAGAGAGTGAGAGAGAGAGAGAGAGAGAGAGAGAGAGAGAGAGAGAGAGATAGAGAGAGAGAGGGAGAGAGAGAGAGAGCACGAGAGGATGGAGAAGTAAGATGAAAAAAAAAAGACGAAAAATAAGGAAATAAGAAAACAATTATATATATACTGTGTATTGCATGATTTCAGAGCTGGCAGTTTACCCATTGATAGGCCGATGATAGGCCGATGTCTTCTAAATCCTAATCTTTTTGTCTGAAAAACCTATGTTGATATACTGTATAGTCAGTGGTCATCAGCTGACCCCAAACATTATATGTAGGCTACAGTATTTGGCCACCGACCTCCATGTCAAAATGTTTTGTTCCAAGGGACCCCCCAGAACAAAATATTTGAGTTTTGAGTATACGCTTATAAAAAAACAAAAACAACTATAGGCTATATTAAAAGATTATTCTAAAAAGAACGTGACGCGCTATATGAGGTTGTATTCTGTATGAATAGCCAAAGCATAAAATAAAGATTTTTTTTTTTAAGCTAAAATCGAAAATGACACACGCACACATGCACACACACACACACACACACACACACACACACACACACACACACACACACACACACACACACACACACACACACACACACACACACACACACACACACACACACACACACACATATATAAACACAACACAACACAATAACATCCTGCCTGGACGGTGGCGACTGTCGTGTGCGTGTCATCCAACCATTAGGTTGGCGGAACGATTCCTATCATGACTGACCCAGGTCACACTGTAAACACCATGTCAGAGAGAGAGACATAGGCAGAGACATGGGGAGAGAGAGAGAGAGAGAGAGAGAGAGAATGAACAAGAAAGACGAAAATCATAGATTCACATGGTCAGAAAAGAGGACATTGAGTGTGTGTGTGTGTGTGTGTGTGTGTGTGTGTGTGTGTGTGTGGGGGGTCCTTTAGAGCGCAGTTATCAGGCCCAGGGCATCAGTGTCCTGGCTCTGTGTGTGTGTGTGCACTGTGCGTGTGTGTGCATTGTGTGTGTGTGTGTGTGTGTGCACTCTGTGTGTGTGTGTGTGTGTGTGTGTGTGTGTGTGCACTGTGCGTGTGTGTGTGTGTGTGTGTGTGTGTGTGTGCACTGTGCGTGTGTGTGTGTGTGTGTGTGTGTGTGTGTGTGTGTGTGTGTGCACTGTGCAGGTGTTGGAACTGTGTTCTATTACACTATTACATAGTGTAAAAACTATGTAATATCTTGTATTGGGCAAGTCAATGAACGCATCAGAGATAATGGAGAAATGTCTGTGTCCAAGGATAGCGATTTAAATGTGTTCAAGGTGTGTGTGTGTGTGTGTGTGTGTGTGTGTTGGATGTGGGGGGGGGGGGGGGGGGTGGCACTAAGCCAACTGACAGTCAGTGGATACAGAGAGTAGGGGGGGGGGGGTGTCTACTTGAATTTATACAGGAAGGAAAGAGACAGAAAATAGACAGACAATCCTGGCAGTGTAAACTACAGCACTGTTGTGATGTGACGCATTGTGAGCTGGTAGATCTGCTATTTTTAAATGCCCGGAATTGAATAATAATAATAATACAATTTGCAAAGTAACTAAAGTATTCAATTAATTGTAGTGGAGTAAAAGTAGAATATTTGGACCTGAGATGTAGAAGTAAAAGTATTGAAATTTGGGAACACTCCAGTCAAGTAAAAATGACTTCAAAGTGTACTGAAGTACAGTTACTTTGCACCACTGCACGGATACCCATTTGATAGTACCATTTTCACAATCTCTGGCACCCCCGAACCACCCTGCAAAACAAGTGTTCATTTAACTCTGAGAGAGTAGAAAATGGAACCAAAAAGGTCCGCTTCGATCCATTGGTGTACACACTCTCAGAGTTACGAACTCGTCCAGGGACCATATCTGCTTCTCCTATACTAACTCTCAAAACAATTTATTTACCACACAAAACCGCTTCCCTCTTTTTACTACCTTCCCTCAAATATGTGTTGTTTGTGTCAAAGTTGTCAGTTGTTTGGCCTCCCTTCGTCTCGCTTCCCGGCTTCTGTACTCCTCATTTCCCGAACCAAGCGGACCCGCGAGGGTAGCATACCTCTCCATAGTCACGGACCAGACCCGCAAAACGGACCATATTTGGACACCCCGGGTGACGATGGTCCCCGGACCTGACTTTGAGAACCAGTGGTCTGCATCAGTATTTCCCAAAAGCTTTTAGCCTGTGACTCAAAAGAACAATGTTGATGTCTCCCCGGGACTTAAACAATAGTGTGAGAATAGCAGCTCTACAAGCTCATAACGCGTAGCTCCGCGCGCCACGCTGTGAGCTTGTAGATCGGCCATTTTCACTACTACTCAAACATTTGTTTTCTAATATAAGGAATTTCTTAGATTTTTCTCCATGAAAAACAAAATGAATAAACATTGAAAATGTTTAGAAATGGCCTGGGCCGGCCGAGCGGTCCAGGCACCTATAGGCTGGTAAACCCTGACAGCGTGTCGCGGGTTCGAGTCCCGATCCCGACGACCTTTGCTGCGTGTCTTTGCCTCCCCCCCATCTATCTCCCCCGTTCCTGTCAAACTACTATAATATATCAATAAAGGCAAAAAGCCCCAAAAATATCTTTAAAATAATTAAAATAATAATGTAAAAATGTGTCTGTGACCCACAAATGGGACCCGACCCACTGTTTGGGGGAGATAATCACTCTCAAAAGGTTTATTTACCAAACACCTTGTCCCTTCCTTTCTTGCTTCCTAATCCTTTCCTTCCATACTTAACACTACCTTCCCTCAAATGTTGTTTGTGTCAGAGTGTCAGTTGTTTCTGTCTCCTGTTTTCCCCTGGAGGGCCACACAACGGCATTAGATAAAAACATAGAAAAACACAAAACAACAACACAAAGAACACTTCCGCTCCGCAACAAAAGTGATATTTATGCCAGAGAGGGGCGTTGATGCCGGCGAGGGAGTTGAGCTTTTTTTTTTTGCTTTTTTTTTTGGATACCGGTGGCGGTTTGCGGTTTCCTGAGAGAGAGAGAGAGAGAGAGAGAGAGAGAGAGAGAGAGAGAGACCTGGGAGGCTTTTAAACGTCGCCCGGGGACAGACGGCAGGTAGGCAAGGTATAACGAGCGAGCCACAGAACAATGGGAACAATGGCTGCTCCCTCCGGAACCCAGGAGGAGGAGGAGGAGGAGACAGAGAGGCCACAGTGTGCTCTCTCTAGCCACGCCGTATCCTGTCCCTTAGAAAACGAGTAAAAAGCAATCACAACCCAAGATCTGGAAGGGGGGAGGGGGGGAGGGGGGGAGGGGGGGAGGGGGGGAGTGTGTGTGTCAGACAGTTGGAAAGAACTGTGTGTGTGTGTGTGTGTGTGTGTGTGTGTGTGCGCGCACATGCGCGTACTTGCATTACTGTACTTGTGAGTTCCACGGTGTACAGTAGAACTTGACAGTGGTGGGGGAAAAAAGGCCTCAAATGTTTACTTGAAACTATAACTAACTGCTAACGGTTTTCTGAAAACGTACCGTATGTTGCTATATCATGTCAAGGACCGACCAAAATTACATGTGTTTGGGCAGCCGCAGACCTCCGTACATCTCAACATGTTTTGTTCAGAAATCAGGAAAAAGGGGTATACTGAAGCCAAAAACGTTTGAGAACCACTGATTTAGACGTTAGATTTAGACCTTGTTGCGTGCTGGTGGAGTTACGCACCGAACAGAGCCAGTGCAAGCTTGATGTCCTCACAACTGTAGAAATACATTTTAGGCATTTAGCAGACACTCTTAATCCAGAGCGATTTACATTAAGCAAGAACAAAAAGCATGGCAATACAATCACATACATAAAGAAGTAGTGGGTGCGGTGCATAGTGCGTGGTGTTTAAGGCAGTGGTTCCCAAAGTGGGGTCCTTGAGGGAGTTCCAGGGGGTCCCCAGCTAAATGATATAAGTTAGAAACCAAATGGACCTTTATGGGTCTGTAACTGAGAATGTACACTCAAAGGGACCTGGCCTGACCCGGCCACGGACTCCTGCGCCAGAAAAAACCTTCATACATGTGGGTTGACAAGAAATGTGCCCTCTGTGTGTGTGTGTGTGTGTGTGTGTGTGTGTGTGTGTGTGTGTGTGTGTATGTGTATGTGTGTGTGTGTGTTGTGTGTATCACCAGCATGACGCATGTATGACATGATGATGGGGGTCTGGAATGTGCTCTTTGTGACGTGTGGGTGGTGGTGGTGTGGGGGGGGGGGGGTCACCGCTTGGTGAGAGAATGCAAAACGCTTGCATGGCCCAGATTCCAATTCGGCTCCTAACTAACCCTGGGAATCCATGGGAATGTGTGCGTGTGTGTGTGTGTGTGCACGTGCGTGCTTCTGTGCCCGTGCGAGAAAGGGGTGCAACCCTCCTCTCTTCAAAAAGGCACCATCACAGAGACATCATTGTCCTCTTCCCCAGGACCGGTCCCATCCCGAGCTAAATGTCCCCAATTGTCCTAGCGAGCGAGAGAGAGCGAGAGAGAGCGTGCACGCAGGCAGGGAGATGTTAGTTTCGCGTGTGCGCGCAGCACCTACACACCCTTTGGAAAAGACGGAGACAGACAGACACCCATGATCTTTGACTGGCGTTTGTGTGCTATAGCGTGAGTACTTATTAGATAACACGCAGTCACACACACACACACACACACACACACACACACACACACGAGAGCAAGCAGAACGTTTAACATGAGTAGAGGGGCTGGGCTGGGGCGGGGGGGGGGGTCGGGGGGGGGGGGGGTGCTGCACAGTGCACAGTACAATCCTGAGTCTATACCAGACGGTGACCGACGGTACCCTATATAATAAGGCAGTGGTTTTCAACCCTTTTCATATCAAGGCCCATTATTTATTGAGCATTTGCGCCACGGGGCCATAGCCTCAATTTAGCCTCGATTTTTTGTTATGGTTGGATACGATTTTGTCCACTTTTCCATGCTGTATTGATGTTGGTATACCATTAGGAGAGATAACAGGCAAACGTTGATCAAAAATAAGAGTAAGTAATGCTAAGTAATGCAGATGTTTAACTGGCAATTGATCTCTTGAGTGTAAAATGAAACCAAATGGACCCATTGCATTTAACACTGGGACCACTGATTGAAAACCAGCCCTGAGGCAGTTCTCAGCGTTTTCATGTCAAAGACTCTCAAGATTGATGTGTATTGATATGACCCCCCCCCCCCCCCCCCCCCATCTGAAAAGGTTTTGTGCCATGCAACCCCCCAAAAGATAAGATGAATGAACACGCTTGTAGATCTGCTGTTTTTGAATAGCCAACACCATTTATATAGTGTATCTATCTAAAAAAGTCTCTGTACATGTGTATAAAGTACGTACGTACGTACGTCTGTAATCCATGTAACTGGAAACTCCACACAGACTTCTAAATGGTTCCACACCACCACAGGGAGAGCAGTGCCCGCTGTTGAGCCGGTTGTCCAGAACCAGCACAAAAGCCTCTGCCCGGAATCTGGACAATTGATGATCAGCCCTAGATCTCCATATATGGAGCTGGCCTGTTCTGACATCACGATGAGGTTCTGACATATGCATAGACTCAGGCATGCCTGACAAAGAACTCCATATATGGGCATAAAAGGGACACAGACATAATAACTGTGTGGGTCATGCATTTCCAACTTGCATCGTTCCAAGTAGGCTATAGTGCCCAACGGGCACCGCTCTAGAATGGATGACGTGGTAAAATGATTGTTATGTTATGTAACTACTTTAGCTGGGGAGCCCTAAGGGCTCCATTTGGTCACGTTTGTACCCTAATCCGAGTTAAACGAACACAGGGACTTTTACTGCGTGTGCTACTTGGCTCAGTGTGCAGGTGATGACTAGTCCCAGTTAATGACACTTAATGCCTTCTCCCATAAGACACGACACATGCACGCACACACATACACACACACACACACGCAGACATCCCAAATGCCTTAATGACAGTTAACTCCCTGCATGTGCAGCAGCATCAAAGTGCTAATAGAACTCTGCTATAGGATGTAAGGTGATGAGGTCTGGGGGAGAGAACCTCACTGCCGTGGTTACACTGTTATATATTAAATATAACAGTGTAAGGTAATGATATAATAGTATTATATGGGTGCACACAGATGTAGACCCACAGGTCGGGAACTGCCAAACCCAATCTACACTGTGAAATGTTACCAAAACCTCTGCCGCTGTCTGCTACTGCCACCATATACATCCATCCATCCATCTTCAACCGATTATTCGTAGTCGGGTCGCGGGGGCAACAGAGCTCCAGACTTCCCTCTCCAGAGCAACATTCCCTGGGGGATCCTGAGACGTTCCAAGGCCAGTGAGTCAATTGTTTGTGAGTCAAATGTTTCCTCCAACTGCGCCTTGGTCTTCCCCGGGGTCTCCTCCCAGTGGGACGTGCATCGAGGACCTCCCTAGGGAGATGCCCGAGAGGCATCCTAACCAGAACCACCTAAGCTGGCTCATTTCCAGGCGAAGAAGCAGCGACTCTACTCCGAGTCTCTCCCACGTGACTGAACCTCTAACCCTGTCTCTAAGAGAGATGCCACCCGTCGAAGAAAACTAGTTTCGGCCTTATTCTTTCGGTCATTGCCCACACTTCATAGAGACCATATATGAGAGTAGGAACGAGGAATACCACCATATACAGTGCTCTATTTTACTCAGGAACAATTTTTCCCTTCCCCAAAAATCAATAAGCGAAAATAGCTATAGCTAATATGAGCATTGTAGGCCTATATTTAAAAGTCTTCAGAACAGAAGCACTAATATTGTAACCACGCAGTAGCGATGATTTAGTAATTCAGCCCCCTGAACATCATCGCGTTGTTCAATCCACCTCAATCTGAGCCTTAACTCAACGCCTCTAAAGATCGGCGCTCCCATAGCTTTGTGCGGGCGGCCATCTTGCCACAGGCAAAACAGCTGACCATTGCCTAGTGACCGGGGCTGTTGCTTTACGGTAAATATTAGCAAGACGATTATGAATGAATAGAAAGCCCCAAAAACACGTTAAAGGCATTCTTGGCACCCTGGGAGTTCAATAAAAAACACGTAAAAAGCGTTCCTTGAGCGGATGAGTTGAACTCTGAGAGTGTAGTGCACAATTGGAACCAAATAATAGACCCATACACCAGGGTCCATCCATTTGGCTCCATTTGTTAAATCCAGGAGTTATACAGCCTTGTATTATTTTGGTTCCTATATAACTACCTGCGTGGGCCGGCTCACGCAGGCCCACAGGACTGGATTTGCTGGGTTGAGGAGAAAAACTAGGACTTATCGGTGGAGACAAGGGGCCTTTTTTCATCAATGTCTAACTTCTTTGCCCTTTTTTTTGTGACTATTCTTACTATTCTTTCAATTAGTTCAAATAGTCGATCTACAAGCTCACAACGACACGTTGTGAGCACGTGCACAACAGCACAACACGTTGTGATGGATCGACAATTTTAACCAGTTTAGGACTAAGGCCGATTCTAAAAAAAAATCTTCTAAATCCTAAAAGTTTTCTGAAAAACCTATATGTTTCTATATGTCAGTGGTGCTCAACCTTGGGGTCAAGGACCCCAGAATTATCTGTAATTGGCCCCATCTGAAAATATGTTGTCCCAGGGACCCCCCACCCAGAAGCAAAGATATGAGTTAAAAACGTTCTGAAAGAACATAATTGAAAGATTTGCGCCACATTTTCACGACTTTTAAAAAATAGCAGATCTATAAGCTCGTAGCGCGGCACTCGTGCCGTGCTACGAGCTTGTAGATCTGCAATTTTTCAATAGCTAAAGTATAACATAATGCTTAAAACACCAAATAGGGCCCAAGGCCTCCACAGGTGTCTTTTCCATCTGCAGTCGTCGTGGGGGGAGAAGCTGGAGGCGGCCCGGCCCTGCCACTGTAGAGGCACTGTGACTGCGGCCAGACTTATGCTCACGTCTCTATTACATGTCTGAGAAGGAGTGAAAGAGGAAATCTGGACTTTTTACATGAATGGCCGCGGGCCAAGCTAAATCTCTTTAAACCAACAGCGGCCACATGTTCTCATTGGCATGCGGTAAAAAGTTTCATTGAGTGCTGATCTAAGTTCAGTTCTAGATGTTATCCGCTGGGGCCGTGTCAAATGCCGCGCCGACGACGAGCTGATCGCGGGTCTGCCAGCGAGCAAGCGAGCGCGGGGCGGCCGGAGGCCCAGTAATGGATTTAAACAATGTCTAAAGCTGGATCCAGTAACCTCCTGTCTCTGCCAGTCAACCCAAAGTGAAGTCATAATAGAGCCTGAAAACTCATCCAGTTTCAATAACTTGTCGGTTCACTTTTAAAGCCTGTACGGTGATGCTGCGTTCACACAGGCAGCGCCATGAGGCGACAAGTCATGTTAAATGGTGCATTTATATAGCGCCTTTATTAAAGACACTTTACATAGATTGTGCATTACATTCACACACCGCGATGGCAGAGGAAAGGAAACCAGCAAGGCACCAACCTGCACATCGGGAGCAATTAGGGGTTCAGAGTCTTGCCCAAGGACACTTCAACACTAACTCAGGGGGGAGGCCGGGTTCGAACTGGCCGCTCTACCGGCCACTCTACCCCTGAGCCACTGCCGCTCACTGTTCATCCATGCTGGCTTGTGGACGACGCACGGACCCAAAGACAGTGAGTGGATAATAATATCACCAGTAGTAACACAGAAAACACAAAGAGTTATAGCCCTGAATGACCATAACAGGTCTGTCACTCTGAGAGTGTATTGGAACCAAATGGACCCTTACGTATACTAGTTGGACTCCTAATGTGCCATACATATTCTGAAGAAAATCTGGTGACTTGAAATTGAGTAATTGGGTCTTACGATCGCCACGGACACATTGTGTCCCTGTACGGACACACATATGACCCGTGTTCACACATATGTGTTCAATGTTCAATGTCCAATGGAAGACGGAGACACAAATAGTCACTATAAGTCAACCAGTGTTGATTTGAAATGAAATAAAAACTAAGCTATGATGACTAAAACGACAATTTCAGCAACAAATAAAAACTAGATGTAAATGTTAGGGAGGGACTAGTGGAGTGGACAAGAGATCATTTTATGTTTGGTTGTGCTCGGGTGTTGCACTCTGAAAATAGACAATCTACAAGTTCAGAACGCGCCACGGTGCGACACGTTGTGAGCTTGTAGATGGGCTATTTTGAACATGCCACCAAGCGAAAAATTTGCCAGTACAACGCCATCAAGGCAACGCAAAAATGCATTTTTGCCAACATAAAACAACAGTATAGATGTAGTCGACTAAAACATTCCAGGTGACTAAAACATGACAAAAACAAAAAAAGTTTTATTCCAAAGACCAATGACTAAACTAAAATCGAAATTTGCTGTCAACACCAACACTGCACCTAACACAACAGTGAGCTATACACACCAACACTGCCCCTACAGTAACACAACAGTGAGCTATACACATCAACACTGCCCCTACAGTAACACACCAACGAGCTACACATCAACACTGCCCCTACAGTAACACACCAGTGAGCTATACACATCAACACTGCCCCTACAGTAACACACCAACGAGCTACACATCAACACTGCCCCTACAGTAACACACCAGTGAGCTATACACATCAACACTGCCCCTACAGTAACACACCAACGAGCTACACATCAACACTGCCCCTACAGTAACACACCAACGAGCTACACATCAACACTGCCCCTACAGTAACACACCAACGAGCTATACACATCAACACTGCACCTACAGTAACACACCAACGAGCTACACATCAACACTGCCCCTACAGTAACACACCAACGAGCTACACATCAACACTGCCCCTACAGTAACACACCAGTGAGCTATACACATCAACACTGCCCCTACAGTAACACACCAGTGAGCTATACACATCAACACTGCCCCTACAGTAACACACCAACGAGCTACACATCAACACTGCCCCTACAGTAACACACCAACGAGCTACACATCACAGTACAAGCTAGACTGGACTTTGTTCAGCTATAGTGCTTCTATGACGCAGTGAAACGTCAATCAATCGTTGTGTTTTGTTTCATCAATTCTACTCCCACTCTCTCTCTCTCTCTGTCTCTCTCTCTAAACACATCCTGCTGCGTTCTGTAAATGGAATAATAAAAAAGAACATTTCTGCCTTTAACCAGTTCTGTGTGATTTAGCCCTACCCTTTTCATCTACACAGGGTGGCAACACTTCAAACGGCAATGTTCTGCCAGTCTTTTCCCGCCGTACACAAGGTGTTGTGAACTTGTGACCAAGTGTAAACCCGGCAAAGTCCCCCCCCCCCCCCCCCCCCGCTGTCACATTTCCAAAGAGGTGGCTTTTCAGGAACTGAGGGGGGGAAAAAAGGGTAAACTTATTTTCTTTGGATGCCTTCCAAAAAGTGCATCTGCAGTTCTGCACAGAAAACGTGGTGTCGAGAGAACATACATACCTTCTCTGTCGGGTGGAAACCTCATATGTCCAACAACTTGTACTACTACTTGAAGGGCCTAGCTTGACATTAACCCATTCTGACCTGAGATCAGATTCAAAAAATTACTTATAGATCCTGACAGTTTTCAGAAGAAGTCAGTCGTTCTTCAATTAAAAAAAAATAGCAGACCTACAAGCTCATAGCGCGCCACTCGGTGGCACGCTATGAGCTTGTAGATCTGCTAATTTTCAATAGCTAAAGCATAGCATAATGCTAACACTAAAAGGGGTTCCCGCCCAGACGCCTGGTGCAACTAGGCTTACCATACGTCCTCTTTTGCCCGGACAAGTCCTCTTTTGGGGGGTTGTCCGGGCAGTCCGGGGGGGTTTTATAAATTCCTTCAAATGTCCAGGGTTTTACATGTATCGCCTGTACACTCACAGACCATTCAGACCAATGTGTATTACAATGCACGTTCAATGGTTCGTAGTGGAATAACACTGTGAGAGGTGGACTTTCAGCCCGAATCCCGGAATGTGTATTATTCATAACACTGCTTGCGCTGCGCGCTGACAGCACTGGTCCCGACCGCAGATCAGAGAAAGGCTTTTGTGTTGTCTTCTCTCCGTGAGGAAAGCTTGAAATGTCAAAGAACTATCTCATCATTGACATGCAGAAAAAGTAGGCTACTGTTTTCTTAGCTTTGTGACTGACCAATGAGAAGCAGATTGTATTGTCTGCAAATTAAGGAACTATGTGTCTGTCACAAATAAAAGTTCTGTCCTGCTAGCCCATGTCATGTCAACAACACAGACAAGGCAGCTGTGCGCGAGGCGAGTCCTGCAAATTAAATTGACCCAATATTATTTTGTACAACTTAGCAAAGCATAAGATATGATGGTTTGGAGAATAGGCTGGTCTCTCTTTTAACAAGAGATAAGCCATTGCATACAGGTTCTCAAACTTTTTAATTTCAAGGACCCTCTACAGTATCAGAGTTAAAAGTTATAAAAGGGTCCATTTGGTTCCATTTGTACTAGTACACTCTCAGAGTTACAGACCTGTAAGGGTCCATTTGGTTCCATTTGTACACTCTCAGAGTTACAGACCTATAATGGGTCCATTTGGAACCCCCTCAAGGAAACCATGAGGGTCCCTGGATCACACCTTTTAGAGCCACTGCTTTAAATAAATACATGACTAATATAGAGCATATTTGATCAAATTTAGGAGCTTTTTTGTTATAGATTATTTTGACATCTGAATCTAATTCAAACAGAACCGCGCATGCACGACCCATGCACATGCACGACATGCACGCGCACATGTGTCCTCTTTTTGGTAATTCAGAATATGGTATGCCTAGGTGCAACCTATACGTTGTCCTACGTTTGATGCCGGCGCGCTCTCTGTGTCTCATCAGCTATTGCTATACATGTAGCAACTATTTAAAAAAAAGAATGAATCAGAATGTGAAGGTTTTCAGAAACCTTAGGTTAGGCTCTAGAAGGTGTTCCCAGTTGCAACTATTTAAAAAAAAGAATGAATCAGAATGTGAAGGTTTTCAGAAACCTTAGGTTAGGCCCTAGAAGGCGTTCCCAGATTCGGCCTCTGGAATCAATGGGTCCTTGCTTGTCCTGTTGTCCGAGACAAGTAATAAATCTTGTGACTTTTTCTGTGACGCTCCTATAGCAGCCAACGCATGACTTTTGTGCCTGGACAAGTGAATGG
This sequence comes from Protomyctophum parallelum, assembly GCF_964188405.1. NCBI lineage: Eukaryota > Metazoa > Chordata > Actinopteri > Myctophiformes > Myctophidae > Protomyctophum > Protomyctophum parallelum. The sequence goes on along the minus strand of NC_139705.1, from coordinate 16,362,283 downwards.
GAAATGTACTAAGTGCCTCAAAAAGTTTACATCAAGCTCTGGACTATTGTTACTTGTGTGATGCCGTATAGTGTGATCAAGTATAGGGCGTTAATTTACAAAAGAAACCCCACACAAAGTCAAGTCGTGGGCCAATAAACTAACATGTGCCACAGAGAGATGCAAGGTTCACGTGCAACAACATCCACCACCATGCACTACTAAAGAATCCTCCTCTCTTCAACAACATCCACCACCATGCACTACTAAAGAATCCTCCTCTCTTCACCATGCACTACTAAAGAATCCTCCTCTCTTCAACAACATCCACCACCATGCACTACTAAAGAATCCTCCTCTCTTCAACAACATCCACCACCATGCACTACTAAAGAATCCTCCTCTCTTCACCATGCACTACTAAAGAATCCTCCTCTCTTCAACAACATCCACCACCATGCACTACTAAAGAATCCTCCTCTCTTCAACAACATCCACCACCATGCACTACTAAAGAACCCTCCTCTCTTCACCATGCACTACTAAAGAATCCTCCTCTCTTCAACAACATCCACCACCATGCACTACTAAAGAATCCTCCTC